>NC_136550.1:1019584-1227084 GCF_910591455.1 Pholis gunnellus | reverse complement strand
AGAAGCAGCAGAAGGAGCAGAAGGAGCAGAAGGAGCAGAAGGAGCAGGAGGAGCAGAAGGAGCAGAAGGAGCAGAAGGAGCAGGAGGAGCAGAAGGAGCAGAAGGAGCAGGAGGAGCAGAAGGAGCAGAAGGAGCAGGAGGAGCAGAAGGAGCAGAAGGAGCAGAAGGAGCAGAAGGAGCAGGAGGAGCAGAAGGAGCAGAAGCAGCAGAAGGAGCAGAAGGAGCAGAAGGAGCAGGAGGAGCAGAAGGAGCAGAAGGAGCAGAAGGAGCAGGAGGAGCAGAAGGAGCAGGAGGAGCAGAAGGAGCAGAAGCAGCAGAAGGAGCAGAAGGAGCAGAAGGAGCAGAAGGAGCAGAAGGAGCAGAAGGAGCAGGAGGAGCAGAAGGAGCAGAAGCAGCAGAAGGAGCAGAAGGAGCAGAAGGAGCAGAAGGAGCAGAAGGAGCAGGAGGAGCAGAAGGAGCAGGAGGAGCAGAAGGAGCAGGAGGAGCAGAAGGAGCAGAAGGAGCAGGAGGAGCAGAAGGAGCAGGAGGAGCAGAAGGAGCAGAAGGAGCAGGAGGAGCAGAAGGAGCCGCTTCCTGTCTGCTGAACGGGACTCTGGCTCCTTAATTGGCTCAAAGTGTAATTTGTCCTTCGACCAGCGAGAACTGAACCTCCACCAGATAACAAAGCTGCAGCCGCTCGTCATAAAGTCGTCTCTGTTTCTGCTTCACATTAAAAGCTTCTTTATGAATGAGACTCGTTTCCTTTCATCTCTGTGGTGACGACGTAAAAACACAAAAACTCTGCTTTATACTGTGAAGCTTCAGTACTTTACTGCTACTACACACAACTACAGCAACACAGTCTGCCTTTGTGACTATTCATGGTGAGCATCATAATAATAACAGGTTTGAAGTGGTGTGTGTGTGTGTGTGTGTGTGTGTGTGTGTGTGTGTGTGTGTGTGTGTGTGTCAGAGTCTTTATCTGGCGACATGATCGTAGTCACGTACGGCCTTCATCTGTTTATTTCTGCTTCACTGCAACAAACAAACTGAACTGGAGTCAGTCTGAGAGGAAGCAAGAGGTCACGGTGGAAGGAAGGATGGAAGGATTGAAGGATGATGGATGAATGAATCGATTGATGGAAGGATAGAAGGATGGACGTATGGATGGAAGGAAGGAAGGAAGGACGCAAGGATGGAAGGATAGAATGATGGATGAGTAGAAGGATGGAAGGATGGATGGAAGGACGTATGGATGGAAGGATGGAAGGATAGAAGGATGGAAGGATGGAAGGATAGAAGGATGGATGGATGGAAGGACGTATGGATGGAAGGATGGAAGGATGGAAGGATAGAAGGATGGACAGACAGACAGATTAAAAACTCCATCAGTAACTGAAGCTGACAGATAATTGCAGTAAAACATTATTGAGATGCAGAAACTGGAAACACTCAAGTAAAGTAGAAGTACTTGAACGTGTACTTGAGTACAGTACTTGAGTACAGAGACAGAAAGCAGGAATGAAGCTTCACATCTTCTAGTTCTGCTTGTTGATGAATCTAAAGCGCTCCTTCAGTCTTCACCTCTTTAAAGCAGAATGAAGCAGAAGAGTCTCTGCTGTTCAAACACTCCAGTAAAGTTTTACTGCTTCAATTTCACAAACTCCTTTAATAAACTAACCCGTAAGAAACGGTGAAACGTTGTGTGTGTGTGTGTGTGTGTGTGTGTGTGTGTGTGTGTGTGATAGTAAAAGTTCAGTCACTTCAGTGTTTACAAGATGTTCCACTGTAGCGAGGAGGGAGGAGACAAGGGGGCGACAAAGGGGGAAGAAAAGTGAGGAGGGGGTGAGAGGAGAGAGAAAGCTGAGCTTCATCAGTTTGACTTCTTCACTTCAGTCTCGACGAGGACGAGCACACTCCTCTTCCTCCTCTTCTTCTTCTTCTCTCATTTACATTGAAGTGAAGACTTTGGAAGGATTTAACTGAACTGAAAACCACAGAAGAAGAAGAAGGAAAAACACAAACAGGTGGGATTTAAACACGTTTTCCTGCTTTGTCACCGGATGCAACTTGAATTTTTGAGTGAAATTATTCTACGATTGTCTTTAAGGTTGAAGAGAGAATCAACAGCAGAATATATTTAAATGATGAAAGGTTCAATAGAACAGATCGAAGTTTATTTGAAGTTAAACTATGTGGTTTTTCAGATAGTTTAGGTTTAGTAAGGAGGGAAACTAAACATGAGCTCAAGCTGAGAGCTGCTGTGTTTCATTTAAAGCCGCTATAATTAATAACTTTATATTAACAGTAGATTAAATTATGCTTTAGCGTCATTTAGGCTCGTTGTTTATCTGTCCAGCCCGATGCTTTACTGAGGAGAAGCTCTACAAAGCTGATATCTCTGTGTTGTTATGATCAAAACCAGAGAGAAGGTGATGATACGCTAGAGAGCCCAACGACTCAGAGAACAGAGGTTTAAAGGCTCGTCATGAACCGTATCCAGAGTTTAGAAGGTTTTATAGGTTCTTTAGGATGTTTCAATGGTTCTTTAGAAGGTTTTATAGGTTCTTTAGGATGTTTCAATGGTTCTTTAGGAGGCTTTATAGGTTCATCATTCTGAAAAGTTGCAAAGCTTTCTAACCAACCCTGGTTTTGTTTACTTCATCTTGCTCTCAGCCTCCGAAACACCGAGTTAACCTTCTACACTACGATCCAGCCGGAGAACCTTCTAGATCCTCTAGAACCTGCAGCCGTGGACTTTGAAGAAGAGGTTCTGAAACCTGGAACCGGATCCAGAAATTCGGTTCTAGATACGAGAGGTTACATCGGCTCTAGAGTCCCACTGAATGGGTCCCGGAGGCTCCTGGGCCGTTTCTGGATCAGGTTCCGGAATGGGACCCCGGTCGGTTCCCTGGTTTCCCTCCATGTTCACCGCGCTGCTGGTCGCCTGGTGTTTGGCGTCCGTCGTGCCGGTCGGATGCCAAAGTAACTCCTCATCCGAGCCGGCGGACCCCCCGCGGCCCCCGCTCGACCTCCTCGGCACCGACCCGCCTCCGGGGCCCGACCATCGCGCCCGGGCCTCCGACGGGGAGCCGCGTCTGCTGCAGGAGACCGCGATCGAGCCGCCGTCCTCTCTGGAGAACGTGAAGTCCAAACACGAGAACAAGCCGAAGCACCGACACGAGAGGAAGCCTCCGTCTCACTCCTCGTCCTCCAACTCGTCCCTGATGGTTCGTGGTCGCCCGCCGTCGCCCCCGAGCTGCCTGCACGACACCTCCATCAAATCCGCCTTCAAGTACATCAACACGGTGCTGTCCTGCCTCATATTCGCCGTGGGGATCATCGGAAACGCCACGATGCTGAGGATCATCTGCCAAAATAAGAGCATGAGGAACGGACCCAACGCTCTGATAGCCAGTCTGGCTCTGGGAGACCTGATCTACATCGCCATCGACATCCCGATCCACGTCTACAAGGTGCAGAGCGTCAGTGTGTTCCTCACTTCACATACATATTCTTATTTATGATGCGTCACACACTCAAATATAAAAATATGTAAAATAAAGTCTCTCATTCTGTGGGTTAAGCACATTCTTTTAATAGATTGACATATTTCACCTTCACTCTCATGTGTTTTAATGCATTAAAACAAGTTGTTAAAGTTGCTCAAAACCTTAAATACTGACTCTATCATCATCAGCTGGTGGTACTTTGTGAGTGCAGAAATGCATCATGGGACAGAAAACTCTCTCCCAGTGGTAGCAGTGTGTGTGTGTGTGTTGTGTGTCTCAGTCAGGAGGTTGAGTGTTACACTGATAACGGCACTAAAATATCCCACTAACTGAGATAACACACACACACACACTCTGTGATATCATGTTAATCTGTGTGTGTGTGTGTGTGTGTGTGTGTGTGTGTGTGTGTGTGTGTGTGTGTGTGTGTGTGTGTGTGTGTGTGTGTGCAGCTCCTGGCGATGCGGTGGCCGTTTGCCGACAGTGTGTTCGGTCTGTTCCTCTGTAAGCTGTTTCCCTTCCTGCAGAAAGCTTCAGTCGGCATCACCGTCCTCAACCTGTGTGCTCTGAGTGTGGACCGGTAACACACACACACACACACACACACACACGCACACACACAAGGTCATTGTGTAGCTGTTAGAGGAATTGTTTAACATTTTAGTCAGATGAGACAAAAATAAACAACGCATAACTTTTCTTACCCGGGGCCATAAAGACTCTGTGTAGTTGAGCTAAATGCTAATGTCAGCATGCTAACACCCTCACAATGACAATGCTAACATGCTAAATTTAGGCGTCAACCTTCAACCTGTTAAAGCTGCATTCTCTCTAGTGTCCACCAGGGGGCGACTCCTCTGGTTGTATAGAAGTCTATGAGAAAATGACTACTTCTCTCTTGATTTATTACCTCAGTAAACATTGTAAACATGAGTTTATGGTCTCAATCTCTAGTTTCAAGTCTTCTTCAATACAGCATGATGTTCATTTAGTAAATGATGGTCCATTTAGAGTCACACAGACCATAAAGCAGGGGATGCTTTAGGGGCGGGGCTACACAGTGATTGACAGGAGTCATTTTCTCATAGCCTTCTATACAACCAGAGGATTCGCCCCCTGGTGGACACTAGAGAGAATGCAGCTTTAAAAAGAAAGATATGGAAACAAAAACAGCCCATTATCATCCAATTACAAATAATTACTTAATTATAAAGGATGAGGTGACTTCATGGTGCACGATGTCCTGGTTTACACATCCAGAAACAATAAATAATAATAATAATTTACCTGTGCAGGTATCGCGCGGTGGCGTCCTGGTCCCGGGTGCAGGGCACCGGCGTCCCGACGGTGACGGCGGTGGAGATCGTGGCGATCTGGCTGCTGTCCGCGGTGCTGGCGGTGCCGGAGGCCGTCGGCTTCGACATGGTGACCTTCGAGTACCGGAACGTCACCATGAAGACCTGCATGCTGCAGCCCAAGACCCCCTTCATGACCGTGAGTGTGTGTGTGTGTGTGTGAGTGTGTGTGTGTGTGTGTGTGTGAGAGTGTGTGTGTGTGTGTGTGTGCTTCAAACCTTCACAAAACAACAACTACACAGTGGAGGGATTTTACTATCTACTAAGTACTCTAGCTACATATTTGAGGTACTTGTACTTGAGTATTTCCATTTCTAGTCGCTGACGTTTTACATACATGCAAACATATGATGATGTCATAGAATATGAAGCATTAATGTAAATTAAACTAGTTAAAAACATGAAACATACACATGAATGCAGCAGGAACATTGAACATAGATTAAGCTGATACTACTGATACTTCACTGAGGTTTTGAATGCAGGTCTTTTACTGGTGGTGGAGTATTTTCACAGTGTGGTATTAGTACTTGTACTTGTAGTAAAGGATCTGAATATGAATATGTAAAGGCTCAGAGTGGGTCTGGGTCCTGGTGGGTCTGGTCCCGGTTTATCTGATTGATGGCGGGTCTCCGTGGGGACAGGAACTGCAGCCTCTGGTCCGTTTCCGTGATCTCTTTGTTGTCGTGTTTTTCAGGGCGAGGTCTCTTTAAACTCGGACGGTTTAGAACATCATTTCCTGTTTACATCTGCAGATCACGACCGGATTAAACACAAGAACAGAGACGTGTTCTTCATCCTCTCACATCTTTGAGGATGTCTACTGAGAACCTGGTTCCAAAAACAAAGATCCCGATCCAGCGGTTCTGGCAGCTAAAATGTGCAAGAACCACCTGAAGGTTCTACTGTGTTCTCAGAGATTTTAGAACATGAACGTGGTCGTCACTACCACATTGCATTGTGGATATTGTAGTATGTCACCGGCCACTCGCGTACTTTTAGATTCACACTGAGTTCATGCTCAAGGTGCTTTAACGGGCGCTGTGGAGATGTTCGGAGAGGCTCTGGAGTTCTTGATGGTTAAAGATTCTGACGCTTCTACAAACACTTTGAGATGTCAGTAAAAAACATCCCATAATACGTGTGAATGTGTTCCAGTTCTACCGGGACGCAAAGGACTGGTGGCTGTTCGCCTTCTACTTCTGCGTGCCTCTGGTCTGCTCCGCCGTCTTCTACGGCCTGATGACCTGCGAGATGCTCCGACACCAGAAGGGAAGCCTGAGGATCGCTCTGAGTGAACACCTGAAGCAGGTAAACACACACACACACACACACACACACACACACACACACACACACACACACACACACACACACACACACGGCGTGTTTGACGTTCACCTTCTCGTTTCTCTCTCCGCAGCGTCGAGAAGTAGCTAAAGCCGTGTTCTGCCTGGTGCTGATCTTCACTCTGTGCTGGTTTCCACTTCATCTGAGTCGCCTGCTGAAGAGGACCGCCTACAAATCCCATGATGCACACCGCTGCCAACTGTTAAAGTGAGAAACACACACGTTCACAAAAAACATATGCAAACAATACTTCTCAGATGATGTTTTTCATCCCCTTCCTCCCCTCCCCACAGCTGATGATGTCATGTGTTTCTTCTTCTGTGGTTGCAGTTTCCTGTTGGTGCTCGACTACCTCAGCATCAACATGGCGACCATCAACTCCTGCATCAATCCCATAATCCTCTTCTTCGTCTCCAAGAAGTTCAAAAACTGCTTCAAGGTAAAAACAACTAAACCGAAGCGTCGCCGCACTTTCGGGGTGCGAGTGAACGTCAGCGTGACATCACGAGGAGGTCACGGGGTCAGAGGTCGTGAGACAAAGACAGACCGAAGAGATAAAACGTTGTGGGAGTGATAAACATAGGAAAGGTTGTGACCTGTTGATAAGAAGGACTTGTGGGAAGTGACCAGTGACATGTCTGCCTAAAGGGGCGCTCCACCGGCTTCACCCATGAAGGGCAGTTTACTCACCGAGTGGAAACAATCTCTGTAAAGTCTGACGTTTCTATTCACCGTTTGTATTTCTGCTTCCTGTTCAGCTATTAGTAAACTTTAGTAAACAATGAATGAATATTTGGGACCATTCAGCAGCTTCACTGTTTTACAGGAACGTGTGGAAACGGACTGAAATCACACGAGAAGACATTTTTAATTAGTGTTTCTTGGTGTAGATAGATTCCGCTATAAGGAACTACAAAAGTACAGACAGAAACAAATAATACAAAATTACTTTCACTGTCGGAAGAGAAAACAAAGAGAGTTGAAATACATAAATAGTAGTTTTAAATAGTAGTTTATATAGAAGTCCTGAACCTGTCTGTGTGCTAGCCGATGGCTAGCTAGCTTGTACCCAACTATTAGCCAGCTAGCTTGTAACTGGCTTGTGACTAGCTTAAAGCTAGCTAGCTTGTAACTAGCTTGTGACTAGCTTAAAGCTAGCTAGCTTGTAACTAGCTTGTGACTAGCTTAAAGCTAGCTAGCTTGTGACTAGCTATCAGCTAGCTAGCTTGTAACTGGCTTGTGACTAGCTTAAAGCTAGCTAGCTTGTAACTAGCTCTCGCCAAATTGGTGGTTCTTGATTTAATGTATTAATATTATTTAATCCCCGTGGTTAAACATGCAGTGTGGTGCTTTTGTTTACGTCTTCGGCTACTCGCAGCTAAAATAACGGCAGCGTACATTTCCAAATAGGAGATATTTGGATAAACTGGTCACGTATTAAATAGTATTTTCTTATTTTGAGCAATTAAAATACGATAAAGCTGACGACACTAGGCAAAGTAATGCGTAAGCGCTATGGTTCAGGTAAAGAATAGTATATATATATATATATATATATATATATATATGTTGGGTTCATAACCTTTGTACCTGTTTTATTTGTATTTATTAAGTGTATTACACATTTGTATTTCCTTGTCAAAACTATTCAGCAAATAACTGCTTTGACTGTTTTACATTTTTGTTTTTGTAAACTCACTAAATTAATTCAGAACACTTCTAGACTCAGTCTGGAAGCATCTTTCTTATATTTTAAACATTAAATGCAGTTTTAAAAAACACCATATTATTAAATATGAGTGCATGTGAGTTTATAAAGAGGTTTCTTCAGTTATCTGTTTAAATGATTCTTACTCTTCTGTAGCGTAAAAGTTAGATTTGTGATCATTTGCATCACGAACTGAATGTGTCCAGTTTGAAAAAAAAGTTCAAAGGAAATGTTGCATTATGGGAAATGTAGGATCGGGTGTTAGAGACTAAATATCCGGACAGCTGGGCCTCTGTTGTGTGATTCTTTTATAAATCTTCAGTTTTAAACTCAATGGAAGTGCACGACTATATCACTGGAGTTCCTCTTTAATCAAACTCTGTCTCTCTCTCCGTCTGTCTGTCTGTCTGTCTGTCTGTCTGTCTGTCTGTCTGTCCGTCTGTCTCTCTGCAGTCCTGTCTGTGCTGCTGGTGTTACTCTGGCTCTCTGTCCAGCAGCACGCTGCCTCTCCACCACGGGACGAGCCTGCAGTACAAACACACCGACCACTGAGAGACGCTCACCTTCTACCTTTTCATTGTGTCTTTATTCAGCTCTAAATACTGTATTATACTACAGACTAGTTATTGTTTGGTGATATATTATAGAGACTATACGGTGGACAGCATACTGTCGTGGACTTTAGTTCTTTGAACTTTATTTTGTTTATTTATTTATAAAGAGAACGCATCATAGAATGTTAAGATATGCAGTAACAAGTTAATAAATGGGGATAAAATGCACCTGAACACATGAACCAAGCAGCACAGAGGATCACACCTCATTGTTATTAGTAAATATGTTCACACACACAACATGTTAGCCGGTAATAACAACAATAATCGTACGATGAGTCATGTGTTTAGTAGTTCTTGACCCAGTTTGGTGCAGAAGATCAAATGATCAAACGATCACATATTGTTGTAATGTTTGTCCACTTTGTGTATTTATTATTATGTTGTATATGTAAAGTATTAAGGTGTAATTGTAACTCGACCTGTAAAGAGATTAAACCAGTCTGCAGTTTAGGAACAGCTCTAGCGGCCTCTGGAGGCTGAATAGTTAATTACATCCCACAATATGAACCGTTGATTTAATGGGACTAAACAGTAGAACATGTGTGGTCATGTTGAGATAAAGGAGTTTAAATCTGGTCGGAAGTTGTCCGGACATTGTTTTTATTTAAGTGGAAGGAACTAGTGCTCTGACGTCACCAGCTATTTATGAGTTTTGTGTCTTATTATCGAGTTAAAAGATTAAATGACATAATTGTATTTATCAATAAAGCTATATTGTCAAAGCTTTTGCAAACATCTGTTTTTGTTCACGTGAGTCCAGCCCGCCCTGCTGCTCTCCCTCTTCCAATCCTCAGTCATCTTTGTTGTTGTTGTTGTTGTTGTTGTTGTTGTTGTTGTTTTGTGGTGCATTCAGGGTCGCAGTAAAACAGAGATTTCCTGTTTTATTTCCTACTATTTAATAAATATCTTTGGGAATAAAACGTGGAATAAATGAATGAATATTAAATCCACAGCGGACGCATTGTCAGGATTCATTTAAATGAAGGGAATCAGATTTGAGGGCTGTTTCCTGTCAACCACGTGACTGATGGAGAGAGATCCTCGTGACGCGGAGGACTGAACACGGACACCGACGGTTGGGTGACCGCCACCGGAGAAACCGGAAGAACACCGGATAGACCAGATCGATCTGGGTCCTGGTTCTCGGGGTCCTGGTCTGTGAGCGGACCAGACGGTCTCTTCTGGGTCGGGCGGAGGACGCGTCGCGCTGCCTGGTAACAGAACCGGTTACCGGGCGTTACGACCAACCGCCGCTCCTCATCTTTAACGGTATCAAATATTTATATACATCTATAAATATATATGATATCATATTTGATCACGTGTTGTATTACTGTAACTGTCTGTTTTAACCGTCTATTAGATAAATATTTCTATATTTTTATATTTTAACCCGAAAAATACACTAATATGCAATACGTCATGTTTAATGTCACCATGGTGCGCGTTTTACGTTAATTATGTAGAATTTAACGTCCATGACTTCGCAATATGAGGCCTGAACATGATGTTTTTTAGTGTCATATAAATATGGATATAATATAATAGAGTTTAAATATTCAGCAGGCCTAACGGACTTTAATATATTGTTTAAATGTACGTTGATGAGCAAACGTGTGTTTAATGAGCTCTTCTTAATAATATTCTACTTTAATGGATGAAAAATGAGCGATAAACACTTTTAAAATGTTTCACTTCAGTAAAAGTACAACACAGTAAATACATACTCGTCCATCATTAAAAATATACTTGTAATAAAATAATAATACACAAATATATATTATTGGATTAATGTGTTCGTCCCTTTAATACATTATTTTCTATTAGTTGGTTTTATTTTGTTATAATTATCTGAATTTGCAAAGTAACTAAAGTCGGATTAAAAAAAAGAATATTCTGAGATGAAGTCCAGTAGAATTATAAAGTAGCAGAAAATGGAAATACTCGAGTAAAGTACTTCAAAAGTGTACTTATACAGTTCTTAGTTAGGTTCCATCAGTGGGCGTGGATTTGTGGAAAGACAAGTTTAATTTTGGTGAATTTTAACACTCAAATATGTGCAAAGAAATACTAATAAAGCTTCTTTAATCTGGGAAATATTTTAGACTGCGGCCCAACTTTAGCAAATTTAAATTCATGTATTTCTACTTTGACAGAATAAAAGCTATGTTTAGTTAGCTAGGTTGTGCTAACACTTCTAACGTTTGGGTTGTATTTTGTTAGAGACTCTGGGAACATTAATTAAAATAAACATGAAATATTGTTGTTGTTGTTGTTGTCCCCCCCCCCCCCCCAGCCGTGGCTCACTGGTCCAGGATGTGCCTGTAGTCGTCGCTGAGGGCAAAGCAGCCGTGATGCCGTGTTCCTGTGCGGAGTGGAGGAGGTGGATCCGCCCGCTGGTTCTGGTTCTGTACGCTCTGCTGCTGGTGGCCGTGCTGCCGCTCTGTGTCTGGGAGCTGCAGAAGGACAAGGTGAGCCTCCGTCACCACCAGCTGGACCTCCAGCTCCACTCAAAAAAAAAATGAACCGTGAAGAAGAAAACAGAGTTTTCCTTCAGGTGTGTGTTGGTCTCCGTCCAGGTTGGGACTCACAGTAAAGCCTGGTTCATCGCCGGCGTGTTCGTCTTCCTGACCATCCCCATCTCCCTGTGGGGCATCCTGCAGCACATCGTGCACTTCACCCAGCCGGAGCTGCAGAGGCCCATCATCAGGTAAACACCATCAACACCATCATCATGTAAACACCTTCAACACCATCATCATGTAAACACCATCATCAGATAAACACCATCATCAGGTAAACACCATCAACACCATCATCATGTAAACACCTTCAACACCATCATCATGTAAACACCATCATCAGATAAACACCATCATCAGGTAAACACCATCAACACCATCATCAGGTAAACACCATCAACACCATCATCAGGTAAACACCATCAACACCATCATCAGGTAAACACCATCAACACCATCATCAGGTAAATACCTTCATCAGGTAAACACCATCATCAGGTAAACACTCGTTGTCTCTTTGTCTCCTCCAGAATACTATGGATGGTGCCGATCTACAGTTTGGACAGCGTGAGTCATCATCACACACACACAAACACAAACAGGAAGTCAGAGTAATGTGTTCACCGTATCACGTTACGTTAACAGACCTTCACAGGAGGCAGTGGGATGAGACCAGAGGTCAAGTTAAACACAACTCTGTGTTTCTAATACAGTCTGACTTCCTTTCCTGTCCTTCATGTGACTCCTGCACATCATCTCTAGCTCACGTCTCTCACGTCTCCCCCCATCAGACCCTCACCCTCTGCCTCCCCCCTTGTGTCTCCAGTGGCTGGCCCTGCGGTACCCCGGCCTGGCCATCTACGTGGACACGTGCAGGGAGTGCTACGAGGCCTACGTCATCTACAACTTCCTGGTGTTCCTGCTGAGCTTCCTCAGCAACCAGTACCCGAGTCTGGTGCTGATGCTGGAGGTGCAGCAGCAGCAGCCTCACCTGCCGCCGCTCTGCTGCTGCCCGCCGTGGCCGATGGGAGAGTAAGAGAGGAGGTCATGTGACGGTCTGTGACCCCCAGAGGACCTGAGGGCCGACGTTAAAGTGTTCCTCTCTCTGCCCCCCCCCTCAGGGTTCTGCTGTTCAGGTGTAAGCTCGGGGTCCTCCAGTACACCGTGGTCCGGCCCGTCACCACGGTGATAGCCCTGTAAGTTTACCCCCGTAACCACGGCGACGGGTGTTTTTTTTTTTATACCGCGTGACGCGTCAACGACGTTCTCTCGTCTGCAGGATCTGTCAGCTGAGTGGAGTCTACGACGAAGCCAACTTCAGCTTCAGGAACGCCTGGTCCTACCTGGTGATCATCAACAACATCTCACAGCTGGTACACACACACACACACACACACACACACACACACACACACCAACAACAACATCTAACAGCTGGTACACACACACACACACACACACACACACACACACACACACACACAGGTATTAGTATTAGTAGTGGGAGTATTAGTTCATGTCACATTATATATACACATTTACATTACCTCTCTCTCTCTCCCTCCCTCCCTCTCTCTCTCTGTCTCTCTCTCTCTCTCTCTCTCTCTCTCTCTCTCTCTCTCTCCCTCCCTCCCCCTCTCTCTCTCTGTCTCTCTCTCTCTCTCTCTCTCTCTCTCTCTCCCTCCCTCCCCCTCCCTCCCTCTCTCTCTCTCTCTCTCTCTCTCTCTCTCTCTCTCTCTCTCTCTCTCTCCCTCCCTCCTCCCTCTCCCTCTCTCTCTAGTTTGCCATGTACTGCCTGGTGCTGCTGTACCGATCCCTCAGAGAGGAGCTGACTCCCATCAGGCCGGTGGGGAAGTTCCTCTGCGTCAAACTGGTGGTGTTCGTCTCCTTCTGGTGAGGAAGCAGGAAGCAGGAGGCAGGAAGCAGGGAGTCACTCACGAGCTTCTGTTGGTTCACTTCAGCGTTAGTCAAACACACAACATGCAGCTTGATCCTGGACCACCACGGATCCAGATCACGTGTTAAGTACTTCGGTACCTCGAGATAACAAAGCAGGTTGTTCTCTAGATCAGTAGTCCCAGTAGTGGTCTGATCAGCACCACAGGAGTCTGGACAGCTCCTCTTCAGACCCACCAGGGTCCAGTCCGTTCTATACGTGCAGAGTTTAACGTGTGAGGATGTAAATAACTGATCGGTTGCTGCCTTAGTGCCGACGCACTAAGCTCCTCCCCTTCTCCCTCCAGGCAGGCGGTCTTCATCGCGTTCCTGGTGAAGGTCGGCGTGATCTCCGACAAACACACCTGGGACTGGGACAGCGTGGAGGCCGTGGCCACCGGACTGCAGGTACGTCACCGCCACACGGGACCTTTGACCTTCAGTGATATTCAGACCGATGAACGTCTGAAACACAAACATGCTGCTGAAGAAGAACAAAGAGTCCTCAGATTATTGATTATCGATGTGTTGATACAGGACTTCATCATCTGCATAGAGATGTTCCTGGCTGCCATCGCTCACCACTACACCTTCACCTACAAACCATACGTACAGGTAAACACCCCTCCACTGATCTAATACCATCAGTAATACGATCAATAATCTGATCAATATAATCTTTAGTCTTTGATCTGATCCGTGCAGGAGGCAGAGGAGGGGTCGTGTTTCGACAGCTTCCTGGCCATGTGGGATTTCTCTGACATCAGAGCTGATGTCACGGAGCAGGTCCGCCATGCTGGTGAGTTCATTGATTATTGATTATCTGTTGATCAATAACAGGAAAGGTTCTGCAAACATCTCGTCTGCTTCAGGAGCTCATCAAAGGGATTTAAGTCAAATCTATTCTTCACCTTTTTGTTTATTTGTCGGCTTCATATTATTGTATAAATAATATAATTATGTATTATTATTATTAATATTATTATTCATATTTTATACATTTTTCTAATTGTTTTTATTGACATAATAATAATAATAATAAAAATAAACAACACTAATAATTAATAATCATAATAAAAATAAATAATCATAATAAGAATAAATCATCATAATAAGAATAAATAATCATAATAAAATAAATAATCATAATAAGAATAAATAATCATAATAAAAATAAATAATCATAATAAGAATAAATAATCATAATCATAAAAATTAACAACAATAATACAAAATAATAATAATAAATAATAACAATAATACAAATAAATAAAAATTATAAAAATAAATTATAACAATAATAATAAACAATACAAATAATAATAATAGAAACAGTAATAATATTAATGTGGTGATCATCTCTCACCCCCTCAGGTCGTACGCTGCTCGGTCGTCCCAACAAGATGTACTTCGGCGCTGCGTCTCGACCCGAACACACCGAGCACACCGGCCTCCTCTCGGGGTCCTCGTCTCAGGACCCCGTCGCCCCGGCGGCCACGTCGATGCCGTCCTCCCCTTCCTCCAGCGGGCGGTACCGAGGCCTCGGACACACCCCCGCACCGCACTCCATCTCCGCCCCCGCGGGGTTCACCTCCTCGTCCTGGGACGACGACGACAGCGACGACGCCCCTCCCCCGACGGGCGACACGTAAACTCTCAGATTTAAGAAGTCGGAACGTAAAAATATTAGTCGTCTGAACTCTCGTCTCCGCGTTTGTGAAAAAGAAGACAAACTGAAGATGGAGGTCATGGAAGAGAAAGAGTCTCTGTGACGTCACCGCCATGTTTGTTGAGTATTTTTAATAATAATCATTTGAAATGTTTGAAATGTGTATTTTGGATGTGAGATGATGTCATTTTGATAAATGTTTCTCCAGCTGAAAGGAAAACATATTTAATACACAAACATGTTTAAGTTGTTGTTGTGGTTTAAAGGGGGACGTGTCATGAAGCTCCGCCTCCATCAGAACAACATGTGATTCAACAAGCCAATCACATGTGGCTCCGCCTCCAAGACGCAACCTCACGAGCCAATCACAGCTTTCTAAAAGCTCTTAAAGAGACAGACGGTGAACACAGGTACATTCAGACAGCGTGAGAGAAATACTTTAAAGGTGTTCTAGTGTAAAGTGTGAGCATGATGTGTCTCCTCTAACACTCCCTCAGTGCTGAAGTGCTCTTGGGCTTTGACTGTTTGTTCTCTGGTTAATAAAATAAAGACTATCTAAGCACCAGGAAGTGATGTGGTTCTATTCCTCCACTGAGTCAAGATGTTTCAGTCCGGATCCTTTGAGTTTGACTCAGTTAGCTTTAGTTAGCGTCCAGATGAAGGACACTAGGACACAAGGACACGAGGGGACATAATTAATGGAGGAGTTTCATTGAGCTGCTCCAGTCACTGGTTAGTTGTTCACCTTTCTCTCCACTAGGTGTCACTAACAGTCCTTTGATGCTGATCAGGAGCTTCTTCAACAGGAAGATTTTTAAAAGCACAAAGAAACAGATAATAAATATATTTTGTTTATTCATTTTTTTAACAAAAGTGTATCTACAGCACATAAAATAAATATCACAAATATAATGTACATAACAGTCTCTCACACTCCTCTCCGTCCTTGGACCGTCGCAACAACTTAAAAAAACAAACATGGAAAAACAAAAGGAGAGATTTTTTTGCAGTGTGGCTAAAAGTCCAGCAGATGTCTTCTGTGAAGTCAAGACTAGAAAGCCACTGAATAAATGAAAGTCCATCTATTCACCGATATGCAGACTAGGACTGTCCAATTGTTTCACCAGTTTGTGTGCGCCGACGGAGCTGAGGAGAAGAAAGATGTGCTTTATTGGTAATAATGCACAGATTGAATGTGAGACAAGCATTTCCATAAGGAGCCGACATACCTCAGCGTATTTTCCATTACTAGTCTGCCTGAAATACAAAAGCAAGAAAGGTATCAGCTAGAACGATTTAGCGACCACTCGAAGGAAATGAGGAGAAACAAATGTGAGGAAAAGATGTATATGAGCCAGTCAAATTAGGAATGCAGAAGGAGCACTGACCTCTGATCCCAAGGCCAACAAGTGTTAATGTGAATAATATGTATACAGGTATTAAGCAGTAACGGTGTCTTAAAGCAGCTCCACACACAACATCACTGATCCTGCTTCCTTCTTGGACTTTTACTTCGGTTTCTGAGCAACTATCAGAAAAGAGAAAAGAAACAAAACTATTAAAATATCTTCATAATGTTAGAAGTACAAAGTGGGAAACGTTACACGTTAAAAACAAACTAACATTCAAAGGAACACTTTAGAAGAAAAAGATCTATTGAACGTTTTGTGACCAAATGAAATCAGACTGGCGGGTTGGTAATGTTTTGAATCTCCTGTGATTTGGTCCATCACTGCCATTAAACTCAACTATACATGCATGCATAAATATAGTGGTCATTTTGTGCCACAGGGCAGGAAAAAACAACAAGACTTTAACAAACAAAGTCTTACGTAGTCCAAACGGTGCAAGTCACACCCTCCAGTGAAAAGTAGCCCAGTGGACAACTTTCACACACTGTGTCCGTTCTGCTGGTTCCTGAGAGAAACACACACCAAGTGGGATTAATAAATATATATATATATATATATATATATATATATATATATGAACACATCTGTTCAACAAACACGTAAACAAAAGTGAAACCTAATTCAATCAGCTACATTTACACAAGCACCGCACGATCGATTGCTGTTGTAAACATAACAGCTGCTGCTCTAGAAACAATATTTAGTTATATCTAATATACAAATAACTTCTATTCTCTTTCTGAATTTATTTGTTTTTAAAATTCTATATATTTTATCAAAAGCAATTATTTAGTCATGATAATATTGATACGAGTAGCTCTCCTAGTAATACAGTCATGAAGACACCTAACCCTACCTGAAGGCCACCGTAGTTCTCGCTTGGAAAGGTAAAGATGAGCAAGGAGGCATTTAGTCGGTTGCAACATTCAAAAGAAATAATTATAGGAAAAGGTATGAAACAAACAGCTTACCAACTACAAGCTCAATGAATGAATCACTCAACAGCTGTGGGACGTCACATCTGTATATTCCTCCATCAGAGAGCTTCACCTTCCTGATCTTCAGCGATATGTTTCCGTGTTTCAGGTGGTCGGTGAACAGCGACGTCCTGTTGACGTACGACTCCATCTGCAGGTCCTCCTCACGGTTGTTCTGGTTGCTCTGGTAACGGTGGACGTACCTGTAGTCGCTCATCGGGTCTGAAGGGTCCGGTGGGACGTCGGGTTTCCACCAAAACACCGTCATGTTCTCCACGCTGAGCCGACGCTCCACGTGACACGGCAGGATGACGTCATCACCCACAGCGCTCACGATTGGCTGAGACGAACCAATCAGCTGAGACCGACCTGGAAAAGGGAGTACACAAGTACAAGTTAAAGTACTAATACCACGCTGTCAGATACTCTGTTACAAGTTAAAGTACTAATACCACGCTGTCAGATACTCTGTTACAAGTTAAAGTACTAATACCACGCTGTCAGATACTCTGTTACAAGTTAAAGTACTAATACCACGCTGTCAGATACTCTGTTACAAGTTAAAGTACTAATACCACGCTGTCAGATACTCTGTCACAAGTTAAAGTACTAATAGCAGACTCCGGGAGAATCCTCCAGACTGTCCCATCAGTTCCGGACATGCGCACAGGACTCGGGTTTGTTTTAATGGGTTCTATTGTTACTTGAGTCCACTGTTGGATATAATGCACGTGGGCTTTTACACAAACTATACATTCATGTTCTCCAGCGTAACTGTAGCTTTTAGGTCTTAAATAAATCAAACATCGCATCCTCACTGATAGAGTAATCTAGTTACTGTTAGTATCATGCAGACACACATGCACTGAGTCTTCACTTTGTCAGCCGCATGTGAACACAAATACTATTATTATCATTATTATTATTATTATTAGTATTATTATTATTAAGAGGACGGCTCGTTCAGTTTAAAGTAAACTTGTAGCTCGTTGAACCGCTCCTCGCTCGTTGCTATGCAACAACTCTTGAAACGTGTTCCTCTATGAAGGTGTATTTGTGTCTTTATTACGCAAACAATCAAAAATGAAGTTTGTAAGTGAAAATGTATAAACTGAGAATAAATGATGTGTTAGTTTTGCTTATGGAACCAGAATGTTTGACCGCGAATCATAAACCTGCGCTTTCAGCAGGCATTCTATCATTCTATATATTCTATATTTTACTTTTGAATGCAGTGCGAGACATTTAGTTTGCGTAGGGGCGACTGTGGGGAGCAGGTCCCTGCTCTGTCTCCGGCTACACTAGTTGCAAGTCGAATTGTGTCCTTGAGCAAGACACTGAACCCCCGTACCTACGCTATGATAACATCTAAACTGTAAATGTTGGATAAAAACGTCAGACTGACTAAATGACAATATGAACTCACCATGAACCGTGTAGCAGACCATCACGCTGAAGAGTCCAGAGACCACCACCCGGTACCCGGGGACAGACATCAGGGAGAGACACCGGACTGAAGAGTGTAGAGTGAGTGTTTAGTTAGACGACAGCTGACAGGCTCCAGTATTAAATAGTACCGGAAACCACTTGGTCAGCCACACACTACTTGGGCGGCCAAGTCGGGGGCCAATCGCACTCGCATCGCACCAAACACCGCCTCCGCGCCTCTCTCCGCCAAACTTTGTTACAAGTCTCCGGACAAAGTTTTGTCTGTCGTCGGAGGTCTATGAATGGTGCTCTGAGCCAGGTCTCTGAGTCCTCTCACTAACTAACTAACTCAGTGAGGAGAACTGGTGAAGAGGAGCAGAGACCTTCTTCATGTGGATTCATGGTCCACACATCACTGAGGAATCAACACAAACATCATTTTATCTTTAAAGTTATGAGAACATGATCACGGTGTGCTGCATGTAAGAGCTACTTATATTATTATTATTTAATATGTTTCATATGTTAGACGGACGGAATCAACTGGTTATCATAAATTAACTAGTTGTTGTAGCTTCTCTATTAAACTTTATAATTATAATAATAATAAGTCAGCCTGCTGTTTCCCTCTCATGGACTTTATTTTGAAGGGGGAGGGGCATCGAAACCGAAAGTAAAGGTCTAAATGTTCTGGTTCTCCATTTTGCTGCTCCACGAGGACTGTAACCTGATCCGATGTGAGGACTCTGGTTATTTAAGGTTATTTAAAGACTTTAGAGTCTTCTGAAGAGACAAACATCAACAGTGAGTATCACAGCAGCTGATGCTCGTGTTCTTAGTCATGGTGTGTAGTTAGTGTTAGTGTAGTTAGTGTTAGTGTAGTTAGTGTTAGTGTAGTTAGTGTTAGTGTAGTTAGCGCACAGACGATGCGTCGTTTCCTGAGTGCGCAGTAAAAACAACAACAACCTCAATGTTGGAGAGACAGCGAGATCCTTTTTGCGGCACTGGCACCCAGAGGCAGGTGCCACAACTGTGGCAGTCGAGCGGCACTGAGCGGCACTGTTCGGCACCTGAGCGGCACTGTTCGGCAGCTGCCGAGCAGAGTGGGCGGAGTCACATTTCTAGAGAACACACATTGTTGTTACGACAGTTCAGCTGCCATAAATCAGTTTTATGATTTTAGTTGATTCACCGGAGCCGCCCGTTCTCTGTATACATCCTGTGAGTAACCACGTTGTACTTTTTTGTTTGTTATTCATTTTATTTAAGTATGATTTTGCTGGTTTTGCAACAAAAGGAAACATAATACACTCCTTCCAAATTATTACTTTTATAGTCATTTACAACAATCGGCAAAAATAATGAAACTAAATCATCCGTTTTATTATCATTTAAAAGTATATATATAAAAACGTTTTTAAATGAAAACCCATAAAATCTCCAATCCAAAAATACATGTCTGAAAATATCTGAAATGTCTGAAAACAAGCTGCCAGTGACAATAGTTGTCACAGGAGTTCCGCCAGCAGTCAGAGGGGTGTCGGAGGGTGCCAGAGAGTGCCGGAGGGTGCCAGAGAGTGCCAGAGAGTGCCGCGAGCAGTCAGAGGGTGCCAGAGAGTGCCGGAGGGTGCCAGAGAGTGCCAGAGAGTGCCGCGAGCAGTCAGAGGGTGTCGGAGGGCAGAGGGGTGTGCCCCCCCTGGTCCGTGTATGTTTTGATAGTCTGTTTTATGGTTTATTTGTTTTTCTTTTCAAGAGCGACGCAAAGTCAGACAGGTAGTTCGGAAGTAAGAATATGTCAAAAAAGGTAATAGAATGACCATATACAAGAAAATGGTTCGTCTATGATGCAAGCACATACCAGGATAACATTAGGAGACAAATAAATAAATATAAATGAATAAATGTGGGCTGATGGGAGTGTGTTAGCAACAATAGTTGACTACATGCGATTTAATATTAATTTATCCATGTACACAGCAAGAATGAAGTTTTCGATTAATCTGTGGATTGTTTGATGCAATACAGTTTTTAATATAGTTTAATCAAGGTCATTTTTGTGTGTGCAGAGCTGTTGCTATTTATTCTTCCACCGTATTGCTTTGCTGCTTGAGTGAACGCAGAGCATAGCCTGTAATAGCCTGAATAAGAGTGTTTACCATTTCTACCACTAGATGGCAGTATACGTGTATTTCAACCATAGATTTGTCATATTTACTTGTGTCTTTGTTAATTGTCTAGGTTATTGATACAGATGGATTTAATGCTGATTATTTCATCTGATATTTGATGTTGATGGTTAATTTGCAACCTAGTTGTATAAATCATGTATTTACTTGTTATTTGTATGTAATAGAAAAGTGAGCATGTGTTCATGAAGCAATACATAATGACAATTGGAAAATAAAGAGACGTTTGGTTCATTCTTTTCAAACACTTCGCCTAATTTACCTACTTCATTGATTTAATTGTCACACTTAAATCCTGAATTGACGAGTGAAACAGAAGAAGTTAAAACGCCAAGATGAGAAGATATAATGTTGGTCAAATACTGTGGTCCAAATTAAAGTACTTCAGTTTTATTGCCATTGATTTTGATTCTAGAATATTGAAAAAATTCCTAATCTCACAAGACAAGAGCAAAAACAAGATTAAGTTGTTCTGTGTCGGAGGGTGCCAGAGAGTGCCACGAGCAGTCAGAGAGTGCCGGAGAGTGCCAGAGAGTGCCAGAGAGTGCCACGAGCAGTCAGAGAGTGCCGGAGGGTGCCAGAGAGTGCCACGAGCAGTCAGAGAGTGCCAGAGAGTGCCAGAGAGTGCCACGAGCAGTCAGAAGGGTGCCGACAGTAGTCAGAGTGTGCGGTTCGGTTTTGCTCGATTTAGGTTCTGTTTTGTTCTGTTTTCGATGAAAAGTGCTGTTGAAACTTGTTAGATGTAATTAATGTGATGGTGAACAATTCAATAATAGTCAAAATTCTGTTACACATGAAAGCATTAGTATTTGCTGAATCAATAAAGCTGCAGTTGTCATGGGTGGGAACACACAAGGAATAGAACCAGACGCAGAGACTGTCAGGACATTTTTATATATCTTAATTACAATCAAAATAAAACTGAACAAGTAAAAAAATGAAATCCACTCCAATTAAACATATAAAAACAACATGAGAATTTATCAACAAATGAACAAGACTATGTTAGGCGACCCAAACATTTGTCCCTTCTTCACTGAAAACTAATCGCACTCCTTAAATGCGCCATGTAGCCCTTGTCCATGAACTCCTCACAAAACATGTCATAATCGCTCTGATACTGGAATTCAAAGACGAAGACACTTTGTGGTGAGTCTTCGTCTTCATCCATATTTGCACGGTCGTCTAGCGCTTTCAGCTGGTTTTGTTTGTCGATATTTGTCACTTCTGGCAAAGTGACTGTTCCCTTGAACACCTTGGTCTGGCACCACTTGGCTGCCCACAAAGTGTGTTCCAGTCGTCTTAATTTGCCATTGTTCTGCATTTGAAGAAAAGGAGCATTATAAAAAACACCATTCATTTGAAGTATATTTAATTTTTGAAGTCACTTTGACTATAAAATATGAAACAATAACTAAATAGCACATTTAATTTCAACAAGAAAGAAGTGATACATCGTAATGCTACATCAGCACAGTAATACTTTTTCCAAACGTCTAAAAGTGATGTGCACATATTGCTTGTGTACCAGACTGGAGGTCCTTGAGCACCATGTATGTTGTGTCAAACCAAACAAACGTTGGATCGGGTCGGTGTTATAGGAGACAATAACCAAACTTTTTTGTAATGGTGGCGGGGGATCATAAGCAGGATTTCACTGGAGTGTGAATAATGTAGTGGAACCCCAATTTGGAATTCACCATCCAATTCGGGTGGAAAATGATAAACCCTTTTGTTTAACTGTGTAATGATGTGTTCAGACATGCTATATCAGACTTGCACAATAATTACCTGTTGGTCTGTCGGGTCTTGGGCTGCAATGCTGCTGGGTTTTTTTATCTGCTCCACTTGAAATTAACAGAAAGAGAATAAATTGTGACATTACTTTCAGGATTTACTTTTCTCTAAAAGATGAAAAGTTCACACTTTACAGAGAATGCTGGATTCTTAAGGCAAACTGAGCATAGGCATACAGTTAGCCATAGAAACACAGTTCTTCATTTATTTATCATTAACCTTGAAAATGTTTTGATTTATATCAATTGCATTGTCCCGAGATGACTTTGCCCTTCATCACGCAACTTGTTTGTGTCTTTGCTGTGTCTGTATTTTGTTCATTGTTGTCATTCAAATCCATAACATCTTCATTTAACACACACCACTTCCATAGCACCTCTATTTAAACAACTGCACCAGGAGAGTATCGCAGTACTGTGAGTTCAAACATTTCCTTAAACCTTACTTTATTCACACAAACATTCATTAATTTCACACTCATCAAATAACCACACCACAAATAGTCTGTCTCTAAATGTAGCCTGCAGTAGCCTCCTTAATTGAAACAACTGTTGACATTGCTTATTATTATTTGCTTTTATTGTTACTGACAATCCAATTCTATTTCCTTTTGTAAGACTTTACATTTTTTTCATTTAGCCCCAATTTTTTGTCTTAATTTGAAAATAAAAAGCATCATTTTGACCTTATACTAGGACTGTGTCTCTGAGTGAATTCACCCGCTCTCCTCACATCGCCTGGTCACATCTATACTTCAACAGGCATAAATTAAAAAGAGATATATAAATATATATTTAAATATATTTCTAGCCACATATACAGAAGGCCACATTGTTATTTTCGTTATGTTATTGGCATCACACTACTACTATACAGCTATATTAACAAGCTAAATGCACGTTAGAAGGGTGCTCTTTCAGCAACACTTAAGCCATCTGAGACTACAAAATGGACCGATTGCTTGCAGCGTGATTGAGTTCCGAGAAAGAAAAGAAAATTACGTTCAATATAGTATTACAAAATATTAAAAACGTGGCAGGAAATTGCTAATATTGTAAATGTATAACACGTTAATCTCATCACTGCACTCTATAGGTAAACAGCCTTCAGTGGACCTTGCCTCAGTTAGCACCTAGTCATAGCACCACTTGTGCTTCCCATTTTGACCTTCATTACTATATCATCACTGCACCATCATCATCAACCTCTAACCTGTTCTGTTGTAACTCTGCTGTCAGCGTCTTAGCACCTCTCACAAAATCACATCATTATGTAGGCAATTTGGTCTAAAGAATGATTTAGCACAGTGCTTGTGTGTGAACACTGTTGTAGGAGTTGACTATATGACCTATTATTTAAGACTCAAACATATAAAAATGAAATTCATGTTCATTATCTTCTTTAAAATAAAACTTAGTCAAATGAACACACTATATTCAAACGTAATGGCGTGACAGATATATACTATATATATATATATATATATATATATATAGTATATATATATACTTCCCTTTCTATCCCCAAAATGTAAAAAAACACAACTCCATCCCATCTGCAACATAAACACCAGACAAGACATTTGTCAATTGAACCAATAATCCTACACTTACCAACAGCACATATAAGAAGAACTAAGAAGCCATTACTAGAATGAGGTGAATTATATAGCTTGATTATTCATACCACTGTTAATACTGTTGTCTCTTGTGTAACAATACCGCTAACTGTTCATTCCACATTATATATATATTTGACCAATTAACAAGTAGATGGTGAGGCAAGAGACAATTAAAAAAACACATCAGTGCTGACAATGTTTTCTTATAATATCAATCAGACATTTGAGTCCATCTCTAAAAGGTTGTGGCAGATTATTGACAGCATTGTCCAGCCAGCAGTACACCGCATCTGGGCACTGCAGAGCAAATTCTCTCTCTGCAGCTTCCTGGTCCTTTTCACTGTGAAAGGGGTTGCTGCCAAAGTGTGACACTTGGGTCAGTTAGCCCACCTCTTCCTCATACCAGTCTGCAGCCACTGATGCATCCGGCAAAAGGTCTGTGGACAGCTTTTTTGGGCATCCCTCTCTGGCCAAGTAACTAGGGATCCCCTATAATGACAATTGGACGTTTAACAATAGTTTTCTCTTTGAAATATAATTATTCTAATTCTGTAGGCCCTTTGTGCTTTCGAGAAGCTGACCTAAAACCTGGATTCAAGGTGGAACTAAAATGACCACAATCAGTGATACATTTTCAAAATAGTAACACTTCTGACGGTCTCCATCCGCCTACAGCTCCAGAGATTAATCTAAGGGGTCACAAGACAGTTAACATGGTAGCAATGAAGAAAGGAGAACAACTTAATCTTGTTTTTGCTCTTGTCTTGTGAGATTAGGAATTTTTCGAATATTCTAGAATCAAACTTTCTATATCTCGATGGCAATATAACTGAAGTAATTTAATTTGGACCACAGTATTTGACCAACATTATATCTTCTCATCTTGGCATTTTAACTTCTTCTGTTTCACCGGTCAATTCAGGATTTAAGTGTGACAATTAAATCAATGAAGTAGGTAAATTAGGCGAAGTGTTTGAAAAGAATGAACCAAACGTCTCTTTATTTTCCAATTGTCATTATGTATTGCTTCATGAACACATGCTCACTTTTCTATTACATACAAATAACAAGTAAATACATGATTTATACAACTAGGTTGCAAATTAACCATCAACATCAAATATCAGATGAAATAATCAGCATTAAATCCATCTGTATCAATAACCTAGACAATTAACAAAGACACAAGTAAATATGACAAATCTATGGTTGAAATACACGTATACTGCCATCTAGTGGTAGAAATGGTAAACACTCTTATTCAGGCTATTACAGGCTATGCTCTGCGTTCACTCAAGCAGCAAAGCAATACGGTGGAAGAATAAATAGCAACAGCTCTGCACACACAAAAATGACCTTGATTAAACTATATTAAAAACTGTATTGCATCAAACAATCCACAGATTAATCGAAAACTTCATTCTTGCTGTGTACATGGATAAATTAATATTAAATCGCATGTAGTCAACTATTGTTGCTAACACACTCCCATCAGCCCACATTTATTCATTTATATTTATTTATTTGTCTCCTAATGTTATCCTGGTATGTGCTTGCATCATAGACGAACCATTTTCTTGTATATGGTCATTCTATTACCTTTTTTGACATATTCTTACTTCCGAACTACCTGTCTGACTTTGCGTCGCTCTTGAAAAGAAAAACAAATAAACCATAAAACAGACTATCAAAACATACACGGACCAGGGGGGGCACACCCCTCTGCCCTCCGACACCCTCTGACTGCTCGCGGCACTCTCTGGCACTCTCTGGCACCCTCCGGCACTCTCTGGCACTCTCTGGCACTCTCTGGCACCCTCTGACTGCTCGCGGCACCCTCCGGCACTCTCTGGCACCCTCCGGCACTCTCTGACTGCTGGCGGCACTCTCTGGCACCCTCCGACACCCCTCTGACTGCTGGCGGAACTCCTGTGACAACTATTGTCACTGGCAGCTTGTTTTCAGACATTTCAGATATTTTCAGACATGTATTTTTGGATTGGAGATTTTATGGGTTTTCATTTAAAAACGTTTTTATATATATACTTTTAAATGATAATAAAACGGATGATTTAGTTTCATTATTTTTGCCGATTGTTGTAAATGACTATAAAAGTAATAATTTGGAAGGAGTGTATTATGTTTCCTTTTGTTGCAAAACCAGCAAAATCATACTTAAATAAAATGAATAACAAACAAAAAAGTACAACATGGTTACTCACAGGATGTATACAGAGAACGGATGGCTCCGGTGACTCAACTAAAATCATAAAACTGATTTATGGCAGCTGACCTGTCGTAACAACAATGTGTGTTCTCTAGAAATGTGGCTCCGCCCACTCAGCTCGGCAGCTGCCGAACAGTGCCACTCAGGTGCCGAACAGTGCCGCTCAGTGCCGCTCGACTGCCACAGCTGTGGCACCTGACTGACACAGTTCCGACACCTGCCACTGGGTGCCAGTGCCGCAAAAAGGATCTCGGCCCTGCACCAATGTTGACTTTGTGTTTATCTGCTCAATGTTTTAATCCCGAACGACTTTAAATGACGTCATCAAAAGGACGAAGCCAATAAACGGACTCTGCGTGTTTATTCTTAGAATGTAAAATATCCTCTTACATGTTCAGTGTTTTATCTGTAAACATCTCTGTTCCACACATGCGCAGTCCGTTTATAGCTCACAACAACAGCGGAGTTGTGAGCTATAAACGGACTCTGCGTGTTTATTCTTAGTTCACACAGAATGTAAAATATCCTCTTTTACATTCTGTGTTTTATCTGTAAACATCTCTGTTCCACACATGCGCAGTCCGTTTATAGCTCACAACAACAGAGGAGTTGTGACAGTGAAAACCAGTCTGAACTCGTGCAGCTGAAGTTGTGTCTGAACAGGAAGAAGAAGCTTCAGGCTGACTCTCTGTTCTAGCGGCCGATTGACAAATATTCATCTTTAATAACACGAACAAGGAAGTGAAGGAAAGGCTCATTTCAACTGTATCACATTATTACATTATTACACAATCAAATATATTATGATAATTACACTATATCATATTACACTCTGGCTTTTTAACTAAATGTATCTCAGTGTTATTACTGTTCTGTATTACTGCTTATACAACAAATACTTATTACTCTGTTGTTCATTATGTTTATATTGTTATTCTATTGTTTTTTTCACATTCTTCTGCTGTAACAAACTTTGGTAAAAAAAGGATTAATAAAGTTGCATCTTATTTGATTTTAATCTGACAATATTTGACGATATGAGGACCAAAGTAGTAACAAAGTAAATTCACTCAAGTACTGTTCTTAAATACTTTGAGGTACTTTGAGTATTTCCATTTTAATCTACTTTATACTTCCACTCCACTACATCTCAGAAATATTGAACTTTTTACTCCACTACATGTATTTATTACGTACTTTTCATATTTTAAATAAAAACACATTTTATAATCTCACAAACTGCTCTGTTAAATATTGCATCGTATTACAATAGAACTATATTATTATGCAATATCTAATTATTACATTATATTTAGCTCTTCCTCTCTCAGGGTTTCAATGTATTTCATTATTTAATTTGAAGTTTCTTTGGATAAAAGTAATTAAAATGTAAAAATGTGACTCCGTCATCATCTGAGCCTAAAATGATCTAGAATGAACAATAAACAGGTGGAACTTATTACATTAATTAAAATTAAAGTTTCAGCTACAAAGGAAGAAAATGGCCGAGAAGAGGAAGACGAGGAGGCAATCCTGCTCTTCACCCTCCTCCCTGTCTGAACAGCCCAGCAGTGAGCGGATCAGGTAATATATTATATCTCTTAAAATATACTTATTAATATTTATGTATTTATTTATTCACTCTCTTCTCTTAATAGTTCACAGACGAGTGAAGCTGAGTCCTCGGCTCCCAAACGTGTCTCTATGAAGGATGATGCATCCATGTACGAGCCGGTCGGGTTTGGTGTTAAAAAGAGACAAAGGTAATTTTATTCAATGTATTTTCTAAACAATATTATGTGATAGCCAATCAGAGATGAGCAGCTGTGAACAAGATAAACACGCTGTAAGAAGTTTTTTAAAGTTTTGTTTAAACTTGTATCTTACTGTGTAGAATAATACAGTATGTGGTTTGTGTATATACATATAAATATATACATGTATATATACGTATATTTACATATGTACGTATGTATATATTAATATATATATCGAGACTCTCTTCTCTTAATAGTTCACAGACGAGTGAAGCTGAGTCCTCGGGTCCCAAACGTGTCTCTATGAAGGATGATGCATCCATGTACGAGCCGCTCGGGTTTGGTGTTAATAAGAGACAAAGGTAACTTTATTAAATGTATTTTCTAAACAATATTATGTGATAGCCAATCAGAGATGAGCAGCTGTGAACAAGATAAACACGCTGTAAGAAGTTTTTTTAGCATTTTGTTTAAACTCGTATCTTACTGTGTAGAATAATACAGTATGTGGTTTGTGTATGTATATATGTATACATGTATATATACATATGTATGCATATGTAAACATATATATGTGTTTATATGTATATAAACATACATGTACTGTGACGACCCCTCCCTATCGGGGTCTGCGTCCTGTTTGCTGTCAGTCTGTCTTTCAGGATGTTGGTCCCAGCTATAAAGGCTCTCCTATTCTCTGGCTGTGACTTCCTTGGCTGACACGGCTGCTTATTTGTTTTGATTGATTGGTTGTTTAGTTTAGTTTGAGGATTATTACTTAAATAAATGTATATTTATTACTTTTTCCACTCGACTAGCATTTTGTCAAAACTTGTATCTTACTGTGTGTGGAACAAACCAGTAAGTGGATTGTATGTATATATACGTAGATATACTGTATACATCTATGTATAGATATATAGATATAAACAAATGTATATATACGTGTATCAGTGGTGGGCCGTGCATTTTATACCTGGGCCTTCTGTGCTGTCCTACTACACTGGAGCCATCTCCTAATAAGCTCATAATGACGCCACAGCTACGGTTATTTGTTTCTCGGGGTGCAACAATACACGTATTAGTATTAAACCGTTCGGTACGAGGCTTACGAACCAAACAATACGTTTGAATAATACTAGTGCATTTGGAAAATGCAGAAGCTTAAATTGTGGGAAATATAATGTTCTCGGTGGACTGCGCTCACGTAACAGACAACGGACTGTGACCTCTGAACCCAAAACAATAACAAAAAACAGCTGAGGCTGCGGCATCGCACGTGTTTTCAGGGAGGCAAAGCTAAACTAGCTTAGCGGGGAAACAACAGCCCGAACGGAATTAATTGTCTGGACAATAACCCCGCGCATGACGGCATGCTTCGTAATTAACGGACAATGCATATCGTCCAAATCAATGTAAGTAATACAATGACAAGAACAAACTCACAAGAACCAGTCACATGTATTTATATGACAACAAATCAACAAATCAATGCAGCAACACTGCAGCGCTAGAGCACGAGCCATTCATATTATTCATAAAGACAACACGATAGACAAATGAACGCAGTATAAACGCTGCTGCAGATGTAAAAACTCAAAAGCAGTTCACTTACAACCCCACAGCTAGCAGGGCTGCTAGCTGTGGGGTTGACCGACCCTTTGATACGATGTCCAGTTTTTCTGTAAATGTCCTCCAGAAATCCGTTTCTCCTCCTTCAGCCATTGAGTGTTAAAAAAAACACAACTAGGTAAAAAAAAGAAAGAATCTACACCAAGCAAAACGCGAAAAATTTCATAACTTCTCTTACATATGTTTCAACATGCACTCTTAGTAAACACTGAGATCTGCTAGCTAGCTTTCTGTTTGACAAAAGTCACGCTAGCCCACTGACCAATCACGGCGCACGTTAGTGGCACGTCAAAGAATACGCCCAACATGTCAAACTAAAGATGTGATTGGTTGAAGACTATGATAATCAACAATATCGTCCCCATTTACTTAAACTGCAAAGTCTACCTAGAGGGCATCAGGCCTCTCTCCTTACATAGAGACATAGGGGCTGAATCTGATTGGATAAAAGCTCTCCTCAAAACAAGCTGGAAGCAGAGCAACTGAGGAAGACAGTAGCTGTGCAATGAGAAAATAAGATAATGGGAAAAAAATAAAGAATACATTTGTGAAAAATTATTAAATTATAAAATAGCTATAATTTTGTGATTCCGTTTAGGCCAGCAGAGAAGGCTTAGCTGGCCCCGACGGCCCACCACTGCTATATATATATATATATAATATATATATTTATTCACTCTCTTCTCTTAATAGTTCACAGACGAGTGAAGCTGAGTCCTCGGGTCCCAAACGTGTCTCTATGAAGGATGATGCATCCATGTACGAGCCGCTCAGGTTTGGTGTTAAAAAGAGACAAAGGTAAGTTTACTGAATAGTATTCCGCAAACTAAATATCACGCATCTAAAAGCACATTATGGTTCATCAAAGATTCGTTCTGCTAAGCACTTTGACACACATGTCATATATTACAACACAAAACAACAATCACCACACATGCTGTAGTCTTCAGGAATGATCTACTACCAAGTACGAATGAACACGTGCTATAGTCGTCCAGGAATTATGAATGACTGAGTCGTAATTATTTACTGTCCTGTATGAATAAACGCTTTAATTGTCAAGGAAAGTATTCTTTTTGAAATAAATGGAAAAAAATATCCTGAAACTGAAAGTGTACCAAACTGTGGCCCCAAAACCGACAACTGACACACAACTGACGGACTAATGTTGGTATTTTTGATCACCCTTCAGCCAGCGGACTGGGGAACCGTACAGAAAGAAACTCAGAAAAGATCCTGAATACCAGAGAGATACTGAGGAAGACCCTGGTAAGATTAGTTATCTGTACTTTTTGTGTTACTCCAACTAATGCTAGTAGTACATTAATACTTGCATCAACAGTGTCGGAGGTCAAATGTTTGCTTGTGCGTTTGCAGGACCTAGCTAAACATATTTGACAGTAATCATTTATTGTTGGAACTTTGGACTTTGCTACCATTCATTTTGATTGTTTCAGGATGCAGCCATTTTTTGAAAGCAAAGAAGAATCTTAAAGAAGCAATGGAGAGGAAATTTACCTTGACATTTGAAGGTAACGGTGACCAAGAGAACTCCATGAACAGCATCTACACAACACTCTTCATCACCACCGCAGAGAGTGAAGGGAAACATGAGGAACAATCGTTCAGACACACCAAACAACCACAATCTTATGAACATTCAGTCGATCTCAGTAACATCTTGAAACCTTTGCCAGGCCAAAAGACACCAATCAGAACAGTCCTGACGAAGGGTGTTGCAGGAATTGGAAAGTCGTTTTCTGTGCAGAAATTCATCCTTGATTGGGCCGAGGGGAGAGAAAACCAGGACGTTGACTTCATTTTCAATCTCGCTTTCCGAGACCTGAATTTGAGTAAAGATGACAAAAGCTTGCACCAGCTCCTGACTGAACTTCACCCTGCAGTCCACGATCTCAAAGACTCAGAAGATTTCGTCAAAGCCAAAGTTATCGTGATCCTGGACGGTCTGGATGAAAGCAGACTTCAGCTGGACTTCAAAAACCAGCGGGTAACATCTGTCAGTGAAGTAACATCAGTGGGTAACCTCCTAGCAAACCTCATCCAGGGGAACCTTCTTCGTCATGCTAAACTCTGGATAACGTCCCGTCCAGCAGCAGCCAATCAGATCCCTGCAGAGTTTGTCGACATGGTGACGGAGATAAGAGGGTTCAGTAACCCACAAAAAGAAGAATACTTCAGGACGAAGTTTCTTCAGGACTTGGGTCTAGCTGACAGGATCATTTCGCACATTCGCTCCTCGCAGAGTCTCGACATCATGTGCCAGATCCCGATCTTCTGCTGGATTGCTGCCGTATTGTTTCAGGAGATCTTTGGGGGAGACGAGAAAGCTGAAACTCCTCAAACTCTGACAGAGATGATGGCGCACTTCCTGTTTACCCAGACAAAACTCAGAAGCAGAAAATATGACCAGAAGACAGAGAAAAACGAAGAGAGACTTCTGAAGACACACAAGGAATTCCTTCTGAAACTCGGTAAGCTTGCATTTGTTCAGCTGCTGAGGAACAACCTCATGTTCTATGATGAAGACCTGGAAGAATGTGGCATTGACATAAAAGAAGCAACCGTCTGCTCTGGATTTTGCACCACCGTTCTTCCGGAAGAACAAGTCTTTTCCCAGAAAAAGGTCTTCTTCTTTGTGCACCTGACCATACAGGAGTTCTTTGCAGCTCTTTTTGTCTTTGAGTGTTTCACCAACAAGAATACAAAAGAGATCGGCAACTTCCTCGATCTGAAGGACAAAGAACATACTTTACTTGATCTTCTAAAGATGACGGTTGACAAAGTGTTGGAGGATAAGAACGGCCATCTGGACTTCTTCTTGCGATTCCTTCTTGGCCTCATGGTCGAACCAAACCGAAGAGTCCTTCAGGGCCTGCTGACGCCGCCGGACTCAAGCCAAGACACCGAAAAGAGAATCTTGACTCACCTCAAAGCCATCCGAAGAAAGGCTCTCTCTCCAGACAGCTGCATCAACCTCTTCCAGAATATGGTCGAGATGAGAGACCACAAAGTCAAAGATGAGATACAAGAATATCTCATATCGCCCGATCGTTTAAAAACAGAGCTGACTCCTCTGCACTGCTCTGCGCTGGCCTACATGCTGCAGGTATCAAAGAACGATCTGGATGTGTTGGACTTGAAGAGTTTCAACACATCGGAGGAAGGCAGAAGGAGGCTGATACCAGCTGTGAGGAGCAGCAGGAAGGCCATGTAAGTTTACCTTCTCTGTAATATGTCACATAATCTGGTTGCATTGGTTCTTTCACTCCCGAGTAGTGTACTGTAGTCTTGTCTTATTTTATGTATATCTTTACACAGTTTCACCTTTTTCTTTTTCATATAATAACCCTATCATCCACCCCTAGACTAGCAGACTGCAAAGTGAATGAAGAGTGGATTAAGCATCTGGCCTTTGGCCTGAAGTTCCCCTACTTACCGCTGAGAGATCTGGATCTGAGCAACAATGACCTGAAAGATTCAGGAGTAAAGCTCCTCTGTGATGGACTGTCGAGTCAATGCTGCAGACTCAAAACGCTGAGGTATGCATGGTTTCTGCAGCAGAGTTCATTCTTTGCACTGCTGCTTCGTCAGTCTGAGCTGGGACACAATGCTTCCGGCTCATTATGTTAAGCTTACCTTCTGGACATTCATTCAGGGATGCAAGAAACTCACTTCTAGAACCTGCATGCTAATAAACCAAACATTGTTTCCTCAGCTTGTCAGGTTGTCAGATCACAGAGGTTGGCTGTGGTTCTCTGGCCTCGATTCTACGTTCAAAGACCTCCCAACTGATGGAGCTGGACCTGAGCTACAACCATCCAGGAGAATCAGGAGTGAAGCTGCTCTCTGAGCTGAGGAACGATCCGGAATACAAGCTCAGCAGACTCAAGTAAGTATCATGCTAGATTTTTGACTTTTCTACTGAACTGAGAGAGAAGTACTGCTGGAGTACCTTTACAAACTATCTAGAGTGAGATGGAGTTTACTGCCAACTCAAGGGTACCTTCTGATCGGACAGAATTCTACCACAATGTCATCACATGCTGTAGCTGATAGCAACAACAACAACATGCAAATAATAAAGATTCACAATGAACACATCTGATAGCAAAGGTTCTGAGACCAACATCAGTTAAATGGTTGTTCTTTGTCTGATTGTCATTTCTCTTCAGTCTTGCTCATGGCGGAAGTCACCGGATGAAACCGGGGTTCAAGAAATGTAAGAATCAGTAGAAATCCTGGACAATTGCTGAATGTTGTTACCACAGTGATTCATTTGCAGATAGTAATTTCAATGAATTCTTTCGGAGGAAAGGCCTTGTGTCTGATGGATATCTTTGTAACTTGCTGACTGTAGTGCAGCCCAGCTTATTCATCAAATATTTTGGTTCTAAAATAAAGTGTTTTCTTACCTCCAGATGCCTGTGAGCCCACTCTGGACCCCAACACGGCCCACAAGAACCTCCTTCTCTCTGAAGGGAACAGAAAGGTGACCTGGGTGGAAGACCAGCAGCCCTACCCCCATCATCCAGAGAGGTTTGATCGCTGCCTACAGGTGCTGTGTGAACAGGGTCTGGAGGAGCGCTGCTACTGGGAGGTGGAGATGATGGAGCCCTTCAACATTGGGTTAACGTACAGAACCATTGGCAGGAAAGGGGATGTGAATGATTGCAAGCTGGGACGCAACGACAAGTCTTGGTCCATGAGTTGCTCTGATGGTGGTTGTTTTGTTTGGCACAACAACGAGCGTATCTGTGTATTATCCCAGTACTCACGCTCCAGTCGGGTGGGGGTGTATCTGGATTGGGCGGCTGGCACTCTGTCCTTCTACAGAGTTTCCTCCGACAGTCCGATCCGCCTCCATACCTTCCACAAGGCGTTCAAAGAGCCCCTCTATCCTGCTGTTGAGCTTCACCCTCATTCCTCTGCATTATTTTGTTAGCTGACGTAGCTCAATCAGCAACCGAAGGTGTAGATTTTTTTGTGGATGTTTGGAATCATCACACAAGCTTGATGTAAGACGCGTTTGTCCAACAGGGAGTTAAAGCAGTTTGCAACTGTGTGTAAATGTAAGTGTTTAAACCAGGGGTCCCCAAACTTTTTCCTGTGAGGGCCACATCACTGAACATATCGTTTGACCTAGGGCCGCACGATTATGGGGGGGGGGGGGGTGCTACGTGCGTGCTACTCGCAGGTGAGCGACTGTTGCATCGTGCGCGCGGATCGGGGCGGAACACCGCCGTGCGCGATACAGAGAGCAGTGGAATTGAAAACGCGCGACCATGTAGTGACAGACATGACATGCCGGCGTGTAAATAAATTAAGCACAAGTACTCGTCCTTCAAGCTCCCGTCTCTCTGCTCTACTACTTCTTCTACTCTTCTACTTCTACAGGGTGCGCGCATGACAGCTCTCATCTCGTTCGCCCCCTGGTGGTTGGCTGATTCAGGAAGCGTTCAAATTCGATTAATTGTGCAGACTGAAAAAAAATCATAATGCGTCTCTGGTATTGTTCAGGGTTAGGGTTAGGGTTAGGGTTATCTGCTTTATGTGCTTTACTCTGTAAGATTTGACAAAATCACTTTTAAATGGTTACGTTTGACCAACTTTAAGTTTTACGGGTTTGATAAAATAGCATTTAGCACGTTGGGGTTATAAATAACTTTTATTTTTATTGCAATAGTTTGAGGAGTTGTTCAGCCGATTGTCTTCTTTAATCTCCTTCAAACACGTTTTATACTTCGTACAAAAAATATAGCGCAGCATAAAAGCATTAAATAAGCTACAACATTAAAATGTGTGCATTGAAAATAAAAACATGTAATCTCTATAAACTGTTAGATTGCACTTCCTTAAGCTCTCAGTTCATTCGTTTGTTTCGCTGTGTGAATAATAATCTACATGTTTTAAGTCATAGAACGAGAATCAGATCTCAACAGTTGACTTTGTGTAATATTGAATCTGTGTGTGTTACGCTGGAGGTTTGTGTCGTTATAAAGATTTGTTATAAAGAGTTGGTATAACCTTTGTAGGAGATCGTGTTTCACTTTTTATCCGTGTTTATCTGCATTTGAAGTGTTTACTTTATCGACGGTATAAAACAATGTAATCATGTTTCACCTCCTCAGATTTGATGATAAAATATTTAATCCAGATTTTACGTGTTAATGAACACAAATGTCAAATATTCATCTTCATGTTTTGGTTTTCACGTTTCATGTGAAGCGTTGATGCACAAACACAGAAAAACGCCATTTTGAATTAAAACAGTTTGATTGATATTTATTTGTTTCTCAATAAATCGATCAATAAAAATCAAAGTGTTTCCTGAATGTTGATGTAAACGCTTCACTTACTGCACGTTAGATCCTCTTTCAACATTATATATATATATATATATATATATATATATATATATATATATATATATATATATATATATATATATATATATATATATATATACATAATGGGGATATATATATATATAAATTATCTTTCATAATGTGCTGAAAGAGCTTCAGAGAAATTAAAACACATTTATAGTGCCGGTTTATCTCTTTAATAGATCATTTTATTTACACATTCACACAAAAACCTTCCGTGGTGTGAACAGTGTGAACGCTGGTTGATGATAAATACAAACTGAACATGTACTCACGAGGTGTGGATGTGGATGTGGATGTGTCACAGGAAGCTGTGAAAAAAAAAAAACATACAAAAGTTTATTAAAGTGAAGTAATAATTCATAATCACATTATTCTTTATCATTTTTAATTCAGACTTCAGTCACAGTGAGTCTGCAGAGAGGAAAGAGAATGTCGATGAAGATGAAGAAGAAGATGATGATGATGTGGTGACATCTAGTGGAGGAAAACAAACACAAAGTGACGGCACAACTGAACTGCATACAAAGGACGCTGCTGCAACATTTATTCTAATCTGTAGCAATAAAACTGCAATAAAAGCACCAATAACACCGTGAAAATACTCCAAAACCTGAAGTAAAAGTACTCTCTACTTAATGTACTTCAAGTAAAAGTATTTATTGTCACTATTATATCTGATGTGTTTAGATTAATATTAGTTCTGTATTATTAATGCATCATATTCTATCAGATCGTCATGTGTTTGCAGCGTCGCTGTGCTGTGCTGGACCTCCGAAACAAAGACCTGAAGGACTCAGGAGCGGAGCCGCTGTGTGCCGGACTACCCGGTGAACGCTGCAGACCGGAGACACCGAGGTATCGACACTGACACGAAGTGCGTGGACAAACGTTCATGGTCCCCAGAGGATTTGGATCCTAATGACTTTGAGGATCCCCTGACGTCTATCCAGTGAACTCTCTCAACATCTCCAGGACGGATCGGCACAAAAACGTGTCCAGACGTTCACGGTCCCCAGATGATGAATCCGTCAGACGTAAAGTAAAGTCTCATCCCACCAACACCGGTTCCACAGCGTCTGATGGTTTCTGGCGTCTTTCTCAGGTTGTCGGGTTGCCAGATCACAGAGGTCGGCTCTACGGACCAGCACCTCCCGTCTGGTGGAGCTGGACCTGAGCTACAACCGTCCAGGAGACTCGGGAGCGAAGCTGCTCTCTGAGCTGAAGAACGATCCGGAGTACGAGCTCACTCTGGACCCCAACACGGCCCACAAGAACCTCCTTCTCTCTGAAGGGAGCAGAGAGGTGACCTGGGAGGAAGACCAGCAGCCCTACCCCCCATCGTCCAGAGAGGTTTGATCGCTGCCTACAGGTGCTGTGTGGACAGGGTCTGGAGGAGCGCTGCTACTGGGAGGTGGAGGTTGTTCGGACCCTTGAGCGTTGGGGTCACAATACAAAGAGACCGACAATAAAGGGACGATTGAGGAGTTTAAGATGGGACACGATGACAAGTCTCGGTGTCTGGTTTTGCTCTAATGATGGTACGTTTTGCACGGCAACAAGAAAGTCGATGTGTCCTCGCTTGGACGGCGCTCCGGTCGGGTGGGGGTGTATCTGGAGTCTCCTCTGATAGTCGGACCCGCCTTCATACCTGCAGAACAAGGTTCACAGAGCCGCTCCATCCTGCTGAGCTGGAACACACTCGGTCTTCAGCGTCATTTTATCAGCTAATGTAACCGACCGTTCAATGCATTCAGAGAAAAGCACAGACTCCTGTTTATTTCCATAGAAAGCCTTAAAAATGTTGATATTTGTAGTGCAACAAGCTCACAAAGACGTAGACTCCCAGAGTCCAGCAACGTTTCTAAAAATCTGTAAAATATGTGGGGGAATAAAACACATTCTGTCAGGTGAAAACTAATTATTGTGTTTGCAAAATATTTCTAAATTCCTTTTTTTTTGGTTGCCAGGATCATAGCTTCCATACTACAGTCGTTTACTGTAAATATACACGTATAATACATTTTAATACATGTTTATGAGAGTAAACGTTGAGGTGTGAGTGAGTTTCTTTTGACTGACATTAAGACTCTGGTTACTTCTCTTTATAATAAACTATTTCTCAGTTTCTCCTTTGACTTCATTCACAAAGATGAAAGAAAAACCTTTGAACCTCCAATGAGAACAGAAACAGCCTCATGAAGCTCTGAACATGCTGCAGTGTTCACCGTGTTGGTTCATGTGGGAACATAAAGGTTTGTTCAGCAGTCATATTGGGATGAATGGTTCACTGGTTTGGCTGATGGTTAAGGGGGGGGGGGGGGGGGGGGTCCCAGCTGTCGCCCCTCACCCCCTCACCCCCCCACTCACTGAGGAAGGGTGGGGCGTCTCATCAATGTTTCACAATAAGAGCCCTGACTCTGAGACTCTTAGACGCGTATCGGATGCACAACATTGAATTAATGTAAAGTGTTGAACAGCAGGAAGCACTGATCAACACGTCGCGTCTCGTAATATAATTTCCAAAATAAACAATTGAATTAAGTCAAAGCTCAAGCAGTACACATACTTCCCATTGTTTTAACCTTTTGTTATTGTTGTTTATTATTATTATGATTATTATTATTTCACTTCGTTGATAATATTAAATCGGTGTCAGTATATCGATTTAAAAACAATATATTGTCTGATATTCATTTCTAAATAAATAACTAAATATACTGTATACAGCCGACATGAACTAGAAGTTATAAAGTGACATAAGTTAATATTTAATCACTCGTCCCATAATTAGCTCTAACGGAGGAGAATTATTTATGACTTCAGCCATTAGAGTCATTTATCATCATTTATTTATTAGCTTTGGCTCTCAATTGCTTTTCAAGTCTGTTTTGTAACCTTTTGTCAAATTATTATTTTAAATATTGATGTTGCATCTGTTGTTATTACAAACCCTGCTGGAGGTAATAACACAAGCCGAAGCAGTATATTAGTATATTAGTATATATATTAGTATATTAGTATATTAGTACTAACAGAAGTAGAAGTACCTGCTGCTGCAGCTGAAGCAATAATAGCACATTTAATAAGATTAATAGTTTAATTTCACACCTTCATAATTACTTTTATAAAACATTTTCTGTTTACTCGTAAATATAGTTCCATAACTTACTCATACATATTTTATTGAAACATTTAGTTATTGATGTTAATGTAAAGAGCTGCAACTATTTATTATCTTTCATTTCACTCATTCATTATTAATTATCATCTTTATTGGTTTGTTTGTCAGCCTGAAGGTAACAACATGTAAATGAACACATTATTGTTAAATTAGTATTAAACTGAAGTGTAAACATGTTGTGACTATTTCCTAAATGAATTTAATACAGAAAGCTATTTTATGAATGTATTTCTGATTCTTGATGTCATTTAATTTCATTTAAGGGTTTAATTAATAATGATGATTATATTATTGTCATCATGACAACTAACTGAATTAGAGTTTCAGAGAGAGAGAGGGAGACAGAGAGAGAGACAAAAAGAGAGACAGAGAGACAGAGAGAGACAGAGGCTGTCATCACGTACATGAGGGAGGAGAAGGGAGGGGGTGTTCAGCCGGTCTCTCCTCCCTCTCTCTCCTCCCTCTCTCTCCTCCCTCTCTCTCCTCCCTCTGCTGCAGCGGCCATGCTGCTGTCCGCCGCTCGTCTCGGTGCATCCCGGTCCTCCTCCTCCTCCGGTGTAGCCTGACCCTCCCGCAGCATCCCTGAATCCCGGGTTAGCGGACCGGCTCGGACCGGGTCGTATAGTTCGCGGTTCAGTCCCGCCTGGGATCCACCGGAACAGACCGGAACACCGCAGGAGGAGAAAAGCCTCCTGCATAGCAACAAAACCGGTTCCACGGCATTGTCGGTAGGTGCCTCCCTCGCTGTCAGCTCGGCTTAGCAGCGTCCGGACGGACGGATGAAGCGCTTCTTTATCAGGTTTTAGAGGTTTGAGCTGTTAGAAGCACGTGATGCATCAGCTCAGTCTGGCTGCAGGTACATTTAATGTGCATGCAAATCAGCGGAGATCTCTCACTCTGGCCTCTGCAGGACATTTCATTTCACTGAGACACGGTGGGTGCGTTTCACTTGCAACCTCTCTTTGCATGTTTGATTTGGCTGTGAAATATTAATAATGTGCATGAAGTCTGTGTGTTGTGCTCAAAATTAAACCTTAATTAAAAGCAAGCCTGCGTTCAGTAGCTTACATCTTCCTCTCTTTCTGCACCAGTAGAGATGTGTGAAGGCTGCACATCTACCTCATCAGTAACACCGTGTGATTATCTTCTCTTTCTGTCAGTGGAAGAGTGTTGAGGAGACAGAAAACCCCCAAAACCAAGAAGATACCAGGACTACACACCATCACACCAGGTGCACTGCTGGGACTCCACGGACTTGTACCAGGTCTGCACAACCAGGGCACAGCAGGAAGGTCACTGTGAGGGCACATTCAAATCATCAAGGAGAGAGTTCTGGTTCCAATAGACGGATAGTGTCCATCTACAGACCTTTAGCAAGAAGCTCCACCTGATCTCAAAGGATTAAAGCATAAATGAAATAGCTACATGTGGACAAAAGGCTGTTCGTTGCGTTAAATACAATTTAAATAAGATACCACTGGATTTACAACACTGGAGCTACATTTACTACCTTTTCACTCATAAACTTCAGTTAAACTAAAAGGTACAACAACCAGGACCAGATACCTACTCTTCTTCAAACGGGTTCATTGGGGCAACTGGACTAGTAGAAGTCTGACCCCCAAAGGGATTACAGCTGGGTTTTTGAGAATTGAAAGCCACATTTTGAGGACTACAACCAGATGACTGTGTCTACAAAAAGGCTCCAGAGTCATTAAACTCAAACTCTAACACGCTAGAAGCCAGGTAGCCAGGTAACCAGGTAACCAGGTAACCAGGTAACCAGGTAACCAGGTAGCCAGGTAACCAGGTAACCAGGATAAGAGTCACGGTTTATGGTTTTTGGAAGATGAACCTTATGTAGCAGGGACTCTGTTTAACGCTACTGGACCGGTATTCACCATGTCTTTGAGTAAGACACTCGAGCTGGAGCACTTTGATGAACGCGACAAGGTCCGCCGGGGACGCTCCACCCGCACCAAGAGAGACCACTCCACCGCCAGCGCAGGCGGCGGCGGCGGCGGGTCTGGACCCAGTTCCCGGGGAAGCAGCCTGGTCCCCAGTCCCGCCCACAGCGCCAACTGCAGCTACTACCGGACCCGAACCCTGCAGGCGCTCACCTCTGAGAAACGGGCCAAAAAGGTCCGGTTCTACCGCAACGGAGACCGGTACTTCAAGGGTCTGGTGTACGCCGTGTCCAGCGACCGGTTCCGCTCCTACGATGCGCTGCTGATGGAGCTCACGCGCTCTTTGGCGGATAACTTGCATCTGCCACAAGGGGTGCGGTCGATCTACACCATCGATGGCAGCAAGAAGATCACCAGCATGGACGAGCTGGGGGAAGGTAGGACTCAAGGCTTTCTCTTTACTCTGCCTTCCCTTAAAGTAACACTTCAACATTCTGACTCAACGTACGCTCCCTGGTTAGCAGTCACGTCTTGGTCCGGCCCTTAGGATTGGGATAAAAACCGATGCTGGCTTTCTTTACTGGATTTATATTGGTTATATAAAATCAGACGGTAACCTCCAGGTCTTTAAAGTGCTTCATGTGTTAAAGCTGCATTCTCTCTAGTGTCCACCAGGGGGCGACTCCTCTGGTTGTATAGAAGTCTATGAGAAAATGACTCTAATTCTCTCTTGATTTATTACCTCAGTAAACATTGTAAACATGAGTTTATGGTCTCAATCTCTAGTTTCAAGTCTTCTTCAATACAGCATGATGTTCATTTAGTAAATGATGGTCCATTTAGAGTCAAACAGACCATAAAGCAGGGGATGCTTTAGGGGCGGGGCTACACAGTGATTGACAGGTCTCTACCACGGTGTTGTCCAGTCTGTGCGTTCCAATAGACTACCAGACTATTTAGAATATTACTAAAACATTTACTGTGTCCCGATACGTAGGATGTCAAATGCAGTTTGCCAAAAACACCGCTACACTACATCCGGTCACATTTCGCCAGCGTCCTTTTCTGGCTATTCTGACCCACAATCCTTAGCGCAGCAGATAATCGGGACAACTCGACTCTTATTTATGCAAGAAAACCGTCTCGCAAAACTGAAATTTAAATACATATCGAGGTGTCTTTGTTAAAGTAAAGCTGTTGCCGTTCAAGGTGCCCACTGTCACGTCTGTCTGATGGTTTTTTTAATGACTGAAGAAAACACCAACGTTTCCCGTCTTTGCTGCCTTTAAGTAAAGAACTGCGTTGTCACTCTGCCTGAACCGTCTCTCATAGGATTCAATGGAGTTCTGGTGTACTGTAACATGACATCACAGTCCACCACCCCTGAGTCGAGATCATCCAGACTACTTGTCACTCTCTCCATCGATCGATCGATCTGTCCTCTAAACCTCCTCACTGTCTCCTCTCTGCTCTCTGTCTTTGCAAAGTTATTTATTTCTGCACATCATAAATTCATGATATATATACAGATACGGATACATACTGAAGTCACAATGCAAAGAAAATCGACTTTATATCTACAATACATCTTCCATCCACAGGGATCCCACTTCACTGTCCACTCATCTCATGATATATTCTGGAGATCTTGTCTGACAGCGACTCTGAATGTCAGATATAAACGTTCATTTCTTTATAATGTAACCGCTGTAACGTCCGGTCTGCTCCTCCTCTCTGTCGAACATCACTGAACATCAATATTGATGCGTGACCGGTTGTAATGTCCACTAATGAGTGTGAGAGCCAGGAAGCTGCTCAGCCAGAGACGCACTAAAGGACGATGCATCGCTCTTCAAGAGTTAATAAACTCCAAACAGAACCTGCCAGAGAGAGAAACTACTTATAGATAGTAAAGAATACCATTTATTTTAATATCTCGAGAATGATGCATATCATGATATAGGTCCTTTTATATTTTATATTAATTAAGAACTTTAGTGCAAAATAATCAGACTATCTAAAAAAATGTAGTTAGTATGTTCTTATTATGAGTTTAGACGACGTCATTGTGTATCACGATATATATTTCATCACGATATGATTCCATTGAAAATGATCATGTCGAATTATCGCCCGGCCCTATTTTTATTCATTTCAGATGTTTAATCTTTTTTTTTTAATCTGTCCCATCGGTCCCGTCTGTGCTGGTCTTTAACCACAGTCCATGAGCAGACCTGTCCAGCTGGTTTGAATAGCAATGTTAATGTCAGAGACACACACACACACACACACACACACACACACACACACACACACACACACACACACACACACACACACACACACACACACACACACACACACACACACACACACACACACACACACACACACTACCTGGCAGTGTTTGTGTGAACACGTAATAAAAAAGAGGAAGAGGAAGAGGAAGGTGTGTTTTTGATGGTTACGGAGGCTGACAAGTTAGTGTGAGAAAAAAGAGGAAAGATAGTGAGCTCTGTCTCCAGATTGAAATATATATATATATATATATATATATATATATATATATATATATATATTTATATATATATATATACACATAGCAAGAGAAAGACAGAGGCGATAAAAAGACTAGGAGAGAGAGAGGTGAGCCATTTGTGACCATATAAGGTCAAACAGGAGATTTATATGCTTATTTATTATAGTATTTATGGTCTGTTTGACTCTAAATGGACCATCATTTACTAAATGAACATCATGCTGTATTGAAGAAGACTTGAAACTAGAGATTGAGACCATAAACTCATGTTTACAATGTTTACTGAGGTAATAAATCAAGAGAGAAGTAGAGTCATTTTCTCATAGACTTCTATACAACCAGAGGAGTCGCCCCCTGGTGGACACTAGAGAGAATGCAGCTTTAACACGTGAAGCTTTGGCTTCACTTAAAGAACCGGAGGTTGCCGCCTGTTGAGCCCACCACCATCTCTTGAATATGAAACGAAATGATGTTTTACTTCATACAGTATTTTGTCAGATAAACAGTAGTATAACTGGTTCTTCCCGCTCTCTCTCTCTGCTCAGGCGAGTGCTACGTTTGTGCCTCCAACGAGCCGTACCGAAAGGTCGACTACACTAAGATCTCCGTCCAGAGCTGGAAGCCAGGTGCCGGTGCCGGTGCCGGAGCCGGTGCCGGAGCCGGAGCTGGAGCCGCGAGCTCGAGCTTGAGTCGGCCCTCCACGGTGTCCGCGGGGGTGTCGGCGAGCACCGCCGCCGGCTCCTCCAAAGAACGTCTCGAGGGTCGTGAGGGTCGTGAGGTCCGCGAGGGTCGTGAGGGCCGAGAGGGCCGTGAGAGCAAAGACTTCATCAAGCCCAAGCTGGTGACGGTGATCCGCAGCGGCGTGAAGCCTCGCAAGGCGGTGAGGATCCTGCTGAACAAGAAGACGGCGCACTCCTACAATCAGGTGCTCGCCGACATCACGGAGGCCATCAAGCTGGACTCCGGGGCCGTGAAGAGGCTGTACACGCTGGACGGGAAACAGGTGAGAGGATGTTTTGAGTCTTTGGCGGTTCAGGTTTAAAGTTCTTCACATTGATACGAGGTCAGATGGAGATGCTGTGATAGAAACTTCAGATATTCAGGTGCTTCAGTGGAGAAAGTGTTTGTTTAGACATCAGGTTTTGGTTTCAGTGGATCATTCAACAATCAAACGTTTACCGCACAGACTTCTGCTTTTGTAATTCCTCTTTTCAAAAATGGGTAAAACTGTTGTTCTCATACAAATGAATGAAATTTTATGTTTTTTAAAATTTAAAATTTATGTACAAATTTTATGTTTTTGTTTTAGGGTTAAAAGAAGAGAGATTACAGGAAATGGGGAAGGACAATGCTTTAAGTCTGTAGTTGTTTATAAAACCTGACATCCAGCGATTGGTTGAACGTGGCTCCACCCTCTTGTGTCACCTCTGGTTGCAAAAAACCAAGATGGCGACCGCCAGAAACCAAGATGGCGATTGCCAAAAAGTAATATGGCGACTAAAGGGTTCAAAGCTGTAGTCCACAACACAATGGGGGAATATACAGTATATATATATATATATATATATATATATATATATATATACTGTATATACACAGTATATATGATGATGATGTCAACCGCTCAGCCCTAAACTGAAGTAGAATCAGAGAAAAGAATCATATTACTGCACTTTATTATAAAATTCCTGCTGGTTTGCTGAATATCAGGATTGATTTATGTATAAAAGAGTCGTTAAGCTTTCCTTTTTTAGTCTCCAGGGAGCTCGGTCTCTTTTGAAGCTTAATATTTGGTACTTTTAGTGAAATACAGCGTCTGTTTTAAAGCCCTGGAACTGCAACAGTTCTGATCCTCCTGAAACTCTTTTATGTAACTCATATAGAGTTGAGGATTTAAAACACACACACACACACACACACACACACACACACACACACACACACACACTTTGAAGGTACAGATAAGGCTGTCTGCTGTGACACAATGAGCTGAATAAAGAGTCGGTGTGACTGAATTAAAGTTGTTGCAGCTCAGATTCAAACATCGGCGTCCACCAACAAACACACAACACTCTACACATTTACACATTTACACATCTACACATCTACATTTTGCTCAGTTGTTGCTGCAGCGTCAGCCTTGTGTGCTGCCTTCAAAATAAAAGCATCCATTACATTAGAACTCTTCAGCTTTCTTATTCTTTTACTTTTTAAATGGTTCTTACTGATAAATACTAAGCTCATGTTTTTATGAATTGCTGAAGTGTCACTAAAAAAGAACACAGAATAAGCAGGTGTGATACACCACTAAGTATATAAAGATGTTCAGTGTTCGGCACTAAAACATGAAGATGAAAGACGTCTTTAAATATTTATTATTACTTATTACTTATTTTAGATGAAACCTTGAAGATGAAACCTTGAATCAATAATGTTGATGAGTTATCTGCAGACCTTCACTTAGCTGCATTTCTTGGTTATTTAGATTCTAGTGTTGTTTTAATAAGTTCATATTGAGTTCATATTTTGATGGACAGAACCGGGTGAAAATAAATCTAAAATACCGATTAGTTTACTCTAAATGGAGGCTTTTATTTTGAAGGCAGCGCGTCTTAATGAAGGCTTTTATTCTTTGTCTGCCTCAGACGGCTTTCAGACTCCATCAGTCTGAATGAAACGCTGTGTGTGTGTGTGTGTGTGTGTGTGTGTGTGTGTGTGTGTGTGAGAGAGAAGCAAGGACGGGGTGGCTGGTTACCATGGTGACCACACTGCAGTGTCAATGTGTGTGTGTCTGTGTGTGTCTGTGTCTGTGTGTGTGTGTGTGTGTGTGTGTGTGATGGGGTTTTCCGTCCCGCTGCTGGAAGTGGCTGCACAAACTGAAAGGACGAAGGGAGGACACACACACACACACACACACACACACACACACACACACACACACACACACACACACACACACACACACACTGCAGTTCCTGAGGCGTTGAAGCGATGGGAGACAAAAGGAGGTGTTATCAAGGACTAAAGGAGGTGAAATCAAGGACAAAAGGAGGTGAAATCAAGGACGAAAGGAGGTGAAATCAAGGACGAAAGGAGGTGAAATCAAGGACAAAAGGAGGTGAAATCAAGGACAAAGGAGGTGAAATCAAGGACTAAAGGAGGTGAAATCAAGGACTAAAAGAGTTGAAATCAAGGACAAAAAGGAGGTGAAATCAAGGACAAAAGGAGGTGAAATCAAGGACAAAGGAGGTGAAATCAAGGACTAAAGGAGGTGAAATCAAGGACAAAATGAGGTGAAATCAAGGACAAAGTTCATTTCGCTCATAGTACTAATGTAGTTTTACCTCAGGAGAATTATGAATGCAGGACTTCTACATGTTATAGTGTACTTCTACTGTATTGTACTTTTACTGTAGTAAAGGACCTGAATACTTCTGTGTCTGTCTCTTTAAATCTGGGACGTTTTGATGCACAATTTGTATTTTAATCCTCAAGACATTTCTCAGAGATCAGCTTGTTTCTGTGAGTCCATCTGTCGTCTGTCTAGTCACACTCACACGTGTGTGTACGTCACAGCACTGCTTCCTAAACGTTGATTATTTTGTGTGTGTGTGTGTGTGTGTGTGTGTGTGTGTGTGTAGCTGACCTGTCTGCAGGACTTCTTCGGGGAGGATGACGTGTTCATGGCGTGCGGGCCGGAGAAGTTCCGCTACGCTCAGGACGACTTTGTGCTCACACAGTGCAGCAAGACACCGGCTTTTGTTAGCGGTGAGAGACACACACACACACACACACACACACACACACACACACACACACACACACACACACACACACAAATATATTACTGTCTTTAAATAACTTTAAGCATTAAATCACACCATAAAACTCTGGTAATAAATAACACTTCTCTCTCTCTCTGTCTCTCTAGAATGCAGAGTGAAGGTACCTCGCCCGACCGCCCATCCCAATCCCAAAACTACAACTCCCAAAACCCCTAGCGGCTCCAGCCTGTCCTCTAAGACTCCTCCCAAAGGCCTCTCCAGAACGAGGTCACCCGGTCCAGGTGTGAACCAACAGGAAGTCACTGCTCTACGTGAGCCAGAAACGTTTCTACAGGTGTGATGAGCAGATTGTTTTTGACCAATCAGATGGCTCCTTTCTCTTGTGTGTGTGTGTGTGTGTGTGTGTGCGCGTGTGTAGCCAATGAGGCCTCAGGATCGCAGTCAGCTGGGAAGCCGTCCAGGTCAAGCCCCTCCCCCACCAGCCCCGGGACACGACGCAGCCTCAAGGTCTCATCCATCGATTGATTGATTTTAGCAGTAACGACTAGGTTCTTCAAATATTATGTTACTTTTATAAACATTTTTTATTTTATTAATATTTTTTATTAATATGTTTAACTTTAAGCCGGAGACTCTTTCTGATCAGATTCCTTTCAAAATAAGACTAAATCTTCTCTTGTTTTACTCTGAAGGTCTCTCCTCGTCGTGCTTCCTCCACAGATGTGAACGGAGAGGCTGAGCAGCCGGACGACACCGTGGTTGAAGGTGTGTGTGTGTGTGTGTGTGTGTGTGTGTGTGTGTGTGTTGATCTCAACACAAGAAAAGACTGAAGAGCCCTTAAAACAAACTAAAGATGTCTCCTCCTCCTCCTCTTCTTCTTCTCCTCCTCACAGTGAACGGGAATCGGTCCGTTTCCTCCTCCACCATCAGCGACAAGTACAACGTCGGTAAAGTGATCGGAGACGGGAACTTTGCGGTGGTGAAAGAGTGCGTGGAGAGGTGAGGAGCGTCAGTTAGACCCTTTATTAATGTGCATCAGTGTGTTAACCGCACAGACAACAACGAAAGAAATACCAAAAATAAATACATGTAACTAAAACAATAACAAGCAGCATAAAAATCTCAATAAATAAATAAATAATAATACAAGATAAATGTAAATGTTGTCTTGAACAGATACTATGAGTAACGTTCATGTTGTGTTGGTTTTGGCGCCCCCTGTGGACAGAAGTGATATTGTTTTCTGAGCACCAGAGTCCCTTTAAAAAAGCTAATTTTACTGCGATTATTAAAAGTTTTGATTTAAAAAATATATAAAAAATTGTTATTAAATAATAAGTCAGATCTGTATTGTTTCCAAACTTCAAGTCATGTTTTGGGTTATTTTAAAAACTCAAACGATCCGTCAAGTGACAGAAAATAATTGACACAATTGTTCGTCATCAATCAATAAAAAAAATCAAAACATTTGCTGATTCCAGCTTCTCAAACGTGAGGATTTTCTGTTTCTCTCGGTTTTATATCATCAAGTATTTTGGGTTTTTTTTGGACTGTCGGTCGGACAAAACAAGACATTTGAAGACGTCTCAGTCATTTAATAAATCTTTTCTTTTCATTTTCTGAAATATTAACTAAATGATTATTAAAAAGAGTCATTTAAAGCAGCAGCCAGAGTTACTGAAGTTGTGTCTGCTTGATGGACGGCTGTAGGAGTGTCTGTTGTGTTTTGATTGACAGGTCGACGGGACAGGAGTACGCTCTGAAGATCATCGACAAAGCTCGCTGCTGTGGGAAGGTAACACGGATTATCATCACTCTCCTGCATTATTATAATAACTATAAATGAAAGATGAATCAGATCCACACCTCCAACTTCTACCGAGAGTTAAACCTTCAGCCAATCAGGAAGGAGCAGTTATCCGTCACATCCAATAGAAATGTGCTGTTTTAAACCATGTGGCAGCAACACACACACGTTTAAAATGTTACTTTTCTTACAAATTTAATTAATACAAATTTAAAAAATAAGTACAAATTGTAAAAAATAAATAAATACAATTTAGTGTTGTAAGTGAGCGCTGAGGCCATCATGCCCGTCATGCAGCTTCTAGTGTCGGGTGTCAGTTTGTAGCTTCATGTCACCGGCTTCCTTTGACAATAACAAACAGCAAAAACCTCAACACGACATGAAGTAACAAACCAGCTGAAGAACTGTGGTCATTCTATGTAAGAAGACGGTAAAATGTTCTGCACCTTTATGAGTTATTCCTCTGTGAATGTGTGTTTGTGTGAACAGGAGCACCTGATAGAAAACGAGGTGGCGGTGCTGCGAAGGGTTCGACATCCCAGCATCATCCAGTTAATCGAGGTGGACGAGACGCCCAGTCAGCTGTTCCTGGTCATGGAGCTCGTCAAGGTGCCTCTTCTTCTTCTTCTTCTCTTCTTCCTGTTTGTCTTTGTAACCGAGAACACGAAGACATATTTACGTTACTATTTTCACGCCTTCAGGGCGGCGACCTGTTCGACGCCATCACCTCCTCCACCAAGTACAGCGAGCGAGACTCCAGCGCCATGGTGTTCAACCTGTCCGGAGCCATCAAGTACCTGCACCGCATGAACATCGTCCACCGGGACATCAAACCAGAGAACCTGCTGGTACACACACACACACACACACACACACAACTATTACAACCTTTACTTTGGACATACGAGTGTGTATTCTGAAGTGTTGTGCTTGTGTGTGCTGCAGGTGTGCGAGTACCCAGACGGCACCAAGTCGCTGAAGTTGGGCGACTTTGGTTTGGCGACGGTGGTGGAGGGGCCGCTGTACACCGTCTGTGGCACGCCGACGTACGTCGCTCCGGAGATCATCGGCGAGACCGGGTGAGGAAATCAGTTTCTGGGTGCTAGCTAAGCTAAGCTAAGAAGGTGAACAGACACTTTAATAAGAAACGGTGTGTGTTTGTGTGTGTGTGTAGCTACGGTCTGAAGGTGGACATCTGGGCAGCTGGAGTGATCACCTACATCCTGCTGTGTGGATTCCCTCCATTTAGAAGGTCAGCGTGTACAAGGTTTGGGTCATCAACAACGTCAAAGTGTCATTTTTGGTCCAGTTCATTCATAAAAGTTCGCTCTTCTTCCGCTCCTCAGTGAGAATAATGTCCAGGAGGAGTTGTTCGATCAGATCCTCAGAGGGAAGCTGGAGTTTCCGTCTCCGGACTGGGACACCATCAGCCTCCCAGCCAAGGTAAAGAGAGTTTAAAGGGCCAGTGTGTAGGATCTGACTCCATCTAGTGGTGAGGTCACAGAATGCAACCAACTGAAACTTCTACGACACAAAAACGTAAATATCCCCCTCTAGAGCCAGCGTTTGGTTTGTCTATTCTATTCTTTTAATGATGTGTTTTTTTATCCATATGAAGCTGTTGGTTCGTCTGGTTAACTTTAGTTGAATACTTTTTGTGTACTAAGTGAGTTGTTATCACCGAATCTAGTCAGATTGTTTTCCTCTCTTATTTAAATTATGATTTTGTTGATAAACCATGTTTATTTAGAATAAAACACAATATATTGTCTGTGTGTAATAATAATTAAACCAAAACACTTGTTGTTTTTAAGTTTCTATGATTGACTGCGGCATAAAAAAATCGAAACACCATTTATGTGAAATTGCCACCAGGTGTAGAATATGAATTCAAACCGTTTACTGCCGGCTGTTAACAGTCACGTGACCTGATCCTCAGATGCTGATTAGTCAGATGCTGCAGGTGAACGTGGACACTCGATTCACCGCCGAGGAGGTCCTGTCCCACCCCTGGGTGACGGTAAGAGCACAACAGCAACATTTTCAAAGCTTGCACATTCAAGTAACTCATAACAAAGTAAAAACAAGCATATTGAATTATAACTTAACAGTGAAAAAAGTAATCTGAGTACTCTCATGTTAACTTTGTTCAGGATGAGGCTCCGGTAGACTCCACCACTGTGAGCAGCACTGAAGAACCGACCGGTGGAGACGCACTGGACCCAGAGCAGGAATCCCCAAAACTGGAAACCAAACAAGTTCCTTCCCCTCTGGTTTAAATCACATCAATCTTCCATCAACTGGAAACCAAACGCAACGCAGATGTTTCTTTTTTTTTATCAACTGGAAACCCCAAAAAGGCTTCCCCCCCCATCTCTGGTCTAGAGCCGTCCAGGAAACCAGATAAGTTCCCTCAAATCTGGTCCGGATCTTGTCCTGTTTTTTCATCACCATCAGTTAAGAACACGTCCTGTTTGATCTTTTGGAAACCAAATGAGTTTCACCTCCTGGAAGCCAAACCACCATCTGGTCGAGTGAAGGACCTGTTTACACCTACTGGAAACCAGATGAGTTCTCTTAAACCTGAACCAGAACAAACTCCCCGTTTCTTCTACTGGAAACCAAACATGTTCCCTCATTCTTGGTCTACAACAGATCCCCGTTCATCCACTGTTCCCTCTAAACTCCCTCCTTCAGCTCTGGTCTAGAATTGGTCCCGTTTCATCTCATGGAAACCAAACAAATACCCTGCCCCCCCCCCCCCCCCTAGCTCTGGTCTAGAATATGTCCAATCTACTTGTTTCCCTTTGCCTGGACACAAAACCAGAAAAGGTCTTCTTTCATCTACCGGACACTGAACAAGTTCCCTCACCTCTAGCCTCGGACTTGTTCCCTCTCCATCCACTAAAGACCAAACAAGTTCTGGTTCAAATCTGGTCTAGAATCAGTCCTCTTTTAATCCACTGTAAATCTAACATGTTCCCCAAAATCTGGTCTAGAATCAGTCTTTTTGGAAATCAAACAAGTTCCCTGAACATCTAGAACTCGTCCTGTTCTTTCACTTAAAATCAAATAAGCTTCCTCAGCTCTTTATAGAATAAATCCCTTTTAACAACTGGAAACCAAATAAGTTCCCACACTCTTGTCTGAAACATTGTCCTTTGCATGTACTGGAAAATAAACAAGTTCCTTAATCTTGGTCCAGAACACGTCCCGTTTCACCTTCTGGAAACCAGAAGTCTAGAATCAATCTAGAATTGCTTTGTTGCTTCAACTTGACACCAAATGAGTTCCCCTCTCCTCGGTCTGGAGACTGAACAGGATTCTTCACCTCTAGCCTAGGACACTTAGCGATTGCTATACTGAAAACAAATTAAAGTTCTCCATTGCCATTTCCAATCTATCTCCTGGAAACTGTCGGTCTAGACCAGCGTTCTATCTACTGAAGACTTTCACAAGCCCCGCCTCTGCTGCTGTACTGGAAAGTATTTACATCTTCTTTGATGAGCTCCATCAAGAGATGGGGTCCCATTTTACTGTTGGCAAGACCCTACTGAAGTCGCCTCACTGCTACTTGAAGGACACGCACTATATCGACACTGGGAGACCATGAAAGTGATATTGGACACATGAGTGTTTCATCACCCGGTGTCTCTTGGGACTGGACCCATTTCCTGAGAATGGCCCTTAACAAAGGCCTCGAACCACTTCCACAGGGAGCAACTGATTCCATTATTTTCTCAGTAGCCCATGCCGCCTGGCGACCAGGATGTCTTCCACTTATTCTGGGAAACGTGCCGTTTATCCTGCCTTTACCCTCCAGCTCTCCTTTGCGCTGACCTGAAGGACGTTTCTCATTTCTTCTACTTGGCGCCCACCAACCCCGAGGAGATATTTGAGTACTGTGCCTGTTTACGCTGCTGATGAATTACCCCTTAATATCCTAAATCTCAGCCCTTTCCTTCCATAGGATCCACTCTTCAGACCCCCCCCAGCACTCCTCGTCATTGGCTGTATAGACGGCCGAGGCTCATTGTTTTGTGGTTTTTACAGATTTCCGCAAAAAACCTATTGATTGATTGCCTTCTTGTCAAGATTTGGGTGAGAAGACGTCAACCATTCCCATGCCGGTACATAAAGCGTGGAGGCAGTTCAAAATATCTGCCTCTAAAGCTCACTAATAAACCCATTTCTGTAGAAAAGACACATTGTGTTCTTGTTCACCAATAAATTGTTAAAGATGTAACTCCTCATAAAACCACAAAATGTTGTTTTTACAGCCCGATTTCCACTTGGATTTTGGTCGTATTGATTTTTCCAAAGCCAAATTTTGAGCCAAACACAAATAACCCTTAAAATAATGAGCCTCGTCTACGTGGACTCAGTGTTCTTCACTGAAGGACTATCACCATCCCCCATCTACCGTCCTTCACCTTTTCTCCAGCCTTCGTACTGTAACTCAGATTTACTGAGTGACTTCTAAGCCTCACAATTTAAAAAGGGGCGTGTTTCAGTCCAAACTCCGCCTCTCCTCCCGCCTGCAGATACCGGAGGATAAAGTACGTTGTACATACTGTAAATATCACTCTGTCTGTTGGTGTCTGTCTGTGTGAGTCAGTTGTGAAGTAGGGAAACAGTAGCAGTTCTGAACAAAAATAAATACAATGAAAAGAAACAATCTCATCATAGACATGATGTGTCAGCATCCCCCCAAAAAAACCTTGTTTTTCTCCCAAAAGAGACAATTAAAAATATATACAGTGGTGGAATGTCACTGAAGTACTTTTACTACAGCACTACTTCAGTATCAGTACTTTACTTGAGGCTCATTTCATTACACTTATTATAAATTTGCAAATTTTGTACTTTTTAAAAATCTAACTACAAACGCCATATACAGTTTGAGAATGAATGTTCAACTATCAAATATGAATCAGTGATTGTTGAAGTAAATTTTTCATGCAAAAAAAAAGCCAAATATTTTGACTTCAGCCTCTCTAATGATGATTTGCTGCCTTTTTGTCCTAAAGACTTTAAACATTTGGATGATTGCGACATCATTTCCTCACTTTTATCTTACGATAATCATAAGTTGCAGCCTAATATACAACAGTTAACTGTACTCCTGCTTTAAACATGAATACATGAGTAATAATAGATAATATACACTATATATACTCACAGGGGACACTTTTGCATTGTTTACGTTTTAGTTTTTATACTTTAAGTACAATTTCCTGATTATACTTGCATATTTTTACGAAAGTAACATTTTCAATGCTGTACAACTACTTGTAAAGGAGTATTTCTACAGCGTGTTATTGGTACTTTTACTTCAGTAAAGGATCTGAATACTTCCTCCACCACTGACAATGTGTTTTAGCCCCTTATTCAAATATAATAACAAGGTTTCTGAGGGACGTTGACGAACTGATGAAGGAGTTCTTCACCTTAAAGTCGAGCTGCTGGTAGATCCGGTAGCACCAGAAGGACAGCGACGGATCTCTTTCCTTATATGGTCATGTGTCTGTTGAGCGGTGACGTTAGCGGGTCATCCATCAATCATGTCGCTCCATCCACACATCCATCACGTCGTCTGTTGATGTTTGTGGTTATCAGAGGACGAAGGACAGATGTGTGTGTGTGTGTGTGTGTAAATACGTGTGTTTGATTTCCACAGTGTGACGTTTAAACCTAAAAGAGATCATGTGGACAGTATGCGGTTCAGTATGAGTGTTCAGTGCGTCTGCATCAAAGGAAGAGTAAACGTGAAATGTTGAGTGAATAAATCGTTGACCTGATGACCTCACCTTTCCATGGCCTTGACCTTTAGGCCGGAGTCGCCGATTAAGAGTTTGGCGAGGATGGGAGCGGAAGATTCAGCATCACGCTCACCGGAGTTATGTCAGTGGAAAACATTCAAACGAGAGCTTTTTAAAAGGCTGGATCCATCAAGCTTTGTTGATGTCACATATTTAGCTCGGTGTGATTATTTTCGATGTATTGCCGACAGTATCGATGTTAGAAAGTTGCTGAAAGTGTCATTCCTCACGGCTGAAGAACTCTTCTGATCGGCGGCTCGGCCTTCGACCTCCTATGCCTGCTATGAACCCAGTCGTCTTAATTCCTTTTTCTCTTTGCTTTATACCGAAAGGAGCCTTCTGTTGGTGTTAGCGGTGCAGCCACGCCCGGGTCAACGAGCAGCCAAAATCTTTAGTGTTACCTTTGACTGTCACCTGACGCTAACTCACGGTTTGCTACAAGAAGAACCAGATCGTACGTACTGTTTGTTTTACCACATTTTATCAACTTCATGTTGTTTTTGGTTCATTTCTTGCAAAACCTCGGTTGGCTGTGTCGCTGTAAGTCAACCTGAACACTTCTGTGGTCGCCGTTTGTTACTGCAGTGACAAGAAACTGTTTGGTTTCTTTTCTTGCATGCAGCGGTGTTCAAATATCGGAGAAATGACAAAATCAAACTGATTTCAATCAAACTGTCGAGTCAGAAACTCGATTGAACCGATCAGTCAAACACTGAATGAGTTTGCAGTTTTATCCCGACGGCACGTATCTCAACTTTAACTGACTTTTTCAATGTGTTTTGAAATCTTGTTGCATAATTGTGACTTTTCGTCTCCGTTTCCTGTTTCGTGCTGCATTCACTTCCCAGATAAATGACGGCATATTGGCTTCATACCGTGCAGGTTCATCTGACCCGCCTCTCTCTCTCTCATATAAACTCACTATATTAACTTAATGTTTTGTTCAGGACCAACTTAAAATGAGCTCAAAATAGCTTCAAAAACTCCCTCAAACCGTGACTTCATTGGGACTTGAATGCAGCTTTGATTGACAGGTGGGCGGAGTTAATACATCAGAGATCAGACCCGGGGTGGCTGTAGTTATTAGGCCCTTTGTGTGTTTCTATCAAATGCAGAATGTGTGTTTGTGAGTGTGATCATTTCACATCATGCCTCATCTTAGACAGGAACTGATTTTTTTATGAAGTGAAGTAGAGAAATTAGGATTTTGAACCAAACTGGGCTGCTTTCCCTGAAAGGAATCTCTTGATTTATGCTCAATCAGCTAAAAATGATTTTTAAGACAATCTAATTCCTCAAATGACGAGACTGAACTTTGAACATTTAAAACGTGTTTTCTTTGAGCATTATAAAATCTAAAATGTTTCTTCTTACTGAGATACTTTTAGGAAAACTAGTCCAGAGTTGAAGTGTGATGAGACGTGTTTTAATGCCAACAATGATCTGTGATGTGATGTGTGTCGATATGAAACATGTACGTTTGTTGGGATCAGGGTTCGTCCTGGTTCGGTTTGGAGAAGCGATGCGTTCAACTGTGAAAATAAAAACTGATGCTGTGGCGTCACGTTAACCTGGTCGTCTGTTTGACTGTCATTACATCGTGTTAAACGTTTAGCACAAGAACAACTGGAGCAGAATATTGGGTCAATGTTACCTCTTAAAGCTTTTCCTTTTGGAATTATAGAGGAAGTCGCTCTGCAGATTCATATTTTAGATTCAACATAAGAGCTCATAAAGTAAAGAAAATATCACTTTTGTTCAATTACTTCCTTATTTTCTCCGTTGCTTCCTCTTTCCTTTTTTCTGTTTGTCAATTTACCAGAATTTTGCATCACTGATAGCCCCTCCCTTATCTCAAAACACAAGAGTCCACCTCTGACGGTTTATGTCCTGGTTTCCCTGCACCTTTCCACACATGCGGATCAGCTGACAGTTATGTAACAAAGAAAAAGGGGTTTGGCTTCCTGTGAGCTGCTGTTATTTGGCTGCCAGCAGCATGAAAACGACACTCCTTGTTCTGTCGAAGAAGGTGAAATGGCGCAGCGAGCCCATCGAGCAGACGAGGTGCAATTCTGCTGTTCCGTCTGTCTGGATCTACTGAAGGATCCGGTGACTCTTCCCTGTGGACACAACTACTGCGTGAGCTGCGTTACAACCTCGTGGGACGAGGAAGACCAGAAGAAACTCCTCAGCTGCCCTCAGTGCCGACAGACCTTCGGCCCGAGGCCGGCGCTGGCGAAGAACTCCTTGTTGGCCGAGTTGGTGGAGGAGCTGAAGGAGACCGGACTCCGAGCCGCTCCGGCCGATCGCCGCTACGCCGGACCTGAAGATGTGGCCTGTGACGTCTGCGCTGGGAGGAAACTGAAAGCCTTCAAGTCCTGTCTGGTTTGTTTGGCCTCTTACTGCGAGCAACACCTCCAGCCTCACTACGACTCTCCTGCTTTTAAAAAGCACACACTTGTCGAGGCCTCCGCCAACCTCCGGGAGAACATCTGCCCTCGTCACGACGAGGCGATGAAGATGTTCTGCCGCACCGATCGGCAGTCTGTCTGTTATCTCTGCTCTGTGGATGAACACAAAAGCCACGACACGGTCTTGGCCGCAACAGAACGGACCGAGAAGCAGGAGGAGCTCGATAGGAGTCGGCAGAGGATCCAGCAGATAATCCAGCTGCTCCAGATGGATGTGAAGTCGATGCAGCAAGAGGTCGAGGACATCAATCGCTTTGCTGATGAAGCTGTGGTGGACGGCGAGAGGATCTTTACCGAAATGATCAGTTTCATGAACAAAAGAATCTCTGATGTGAAGAAGGCGATCAGATCTCATCAGAAATCCAACGTGAGTCGAGTGAAAGAGCTTCAGGAGAAGCTGGAGCAGGACGTCGCCGAGCTGAAGAGGAAAGACGCCGAGCTGGAGCAGCTCTCACGCACAGACGACAACGCCCACTTTCTTAAAAGTTACCCCTCGCTGTCACAACGTACCGAGCCTCCGTACTTAATGCAACCTTACTTTGAACGCCTGGGGTTCTTTGAAGAAGTAATGGCCGCCGCTACAGCAACCAGACCAAAAATGCAGACCGTCCTCACTGAGAATTGGCCCGTTCCAGAGATCAGTGAACGAGACGAGATGTTACAATATTTCCAGGAAATCACGCTGGATCCAAACACAGCAAACTCTTCTCTGGTTTTATCAAAGAACAACAGAAAAATAACACGTAACGGCAAACATATTCCGTATTCTAAACATCCAGACGGATTCACCTTCAGAACTCAGGTCTTCAGTACAGAGGAGCTGACTGGACGTTGCTACTGGGAGGTGGAGATGAGCGGACACGCTGTAGTAGAGGTCGCTTACAAGAGGACATTGATGGACATTGATGAAGGTGCATTTTACAAGTCTTGGGCATTATTTTGTCGCGATGGTTTTACCTTCAAGCAAGACGAATACTATGTCATCATCTCAGCTCCTCGGTCCTCCAGAGTAGGAGTGTTCTTGGATCACAGAGCAGGGTTTCTGTCCTTCTACAGCGTCTCTGAAACCTCGACTCTCCTCCACAGAGTCCGGACCACGTTCACCGAGCAGCTCTATGCCGGACTCTGGCTCGGTTCTACAGGAGACACGGCTGAGTTCTGTTCACTCAAGTAGACAAAGACCTTCTGTGCGTTAGGATGAAATTATGAATCAATAACTTGTTAAATCTGTTCACTTCCTGTGTATAACTTCATATTACTGTAGAGTCCTCTGGAATATTGCAAAGCTTCTACTGATGTGATTTATTGAGTTTAGAAGAAGTAACAAGAACATTTAATCAACTAAAGGATGTTTTCTTTTGATGCAACGTTAGCGAGAACGATGACGAAAATGTGAAAAGTGTTAAAAGTCTCATTCTTCTAATCTTAGACGTATTTACATGAAGTAAGCAGTAGAACTGCTGCATAATTAAAGCACAAACCCAAACAAACTTGACCTACTTTAACGGACATAAACATGACGACAAATACAACATTCAACGATATAAATCAGAGACTGAAAAATGATTTGAAGTGTTTTGTTCTCTCGGGTGTAATTTTAACAGTTAATCTTCTTTTAAACATGTTATCAGAGACCTGAAACAAATCAGCTGATGAAAGAAAGAAAAAATAGACAAATTTAACTATTATTGAAATGTCTGAAAGTTTTATTTGTTAAAAAGTTGGAATGTTTGGTTATACATAAAATATGTCTCACAAAGTAAAATCTCTCTCGTTGTGCGTCTCTCACTACACTACGCTGCTGCGACAGCATTAAAGAAGACAGATTTATATTTACACAGAAACAAATCAGTTTCACTCATTGATGGATAAAAGCAGGAAATACAGATCTCTAATAATTTAAATGTACTAATATATATATATATATATATATATATATATATATTTATATTCATGTAAAATAAACTAAAAAGCTGCTGTAGTAAATTAAAATCTTTTCTTTTGCTCATTAACTAAATATAAACGTCTTCACTCGTGTGCAGAAGAAAGTTCATGAACCAAACACCATCGATCACACGTCTACTGATCAATGAGACGGTTTATTTATTGTTTCTTTATCTCCAGAATAAAAGCAGCAGCTTGAATCTGCCTCCTCAGTCTGGAGGAAGAGGAAGAGGAGGAAGAGGAAATGAGCTCTTTGTAAAGACGCTGAGCGGCAGGAATGAGAGTAAAACGTTCGTTTAATCAGAGAAATTCATCCTCCAAGTTCCATCTTTAACACAAACACTGATACGAGTTCATTCAGTCTGGAGATGTTTTTAGATGTTTCTACACGTTAAGAAAGAAGAAGCTACAGAACTTTATTCATCATTTACACAACTTACACAAAACCGTCATTAAAACAGTTTGTGAGTTTTGTATTTATGGACGTTTATGTTTCATGACGACGTCTTTAAGTAGGATTTATAAAGCTTGTTTTTAAAATCTCAATAAACATCGTCACAATAAGCGTTTTGCTGCTTTAGTGTCAAGCTTCAGCTGCACGTTTACTTTAAACATCGTGAATCAGTTTGGAGATGAGATGAGACGCTTTAGTGTTGTGTAAAATGATCCGGGTCAAAGGTCAGAGCTTAGTGATCATAAAACACTTCTTGTGCAACAATAAGGAGCTTCTATAAATAGCTCCGCGAGACTAAAGACGCTCACGGTTCATCAGAACCAAACGTCTGAAAGACTTCTAGTGGCGACGCGACACATCTGATGTTCATGTCCCACCATCAGGATCAAAGTCTCTGAAGGTTTGAAGTTTAAAAAGTATCCGACACATAAAACATGTTAAAAAGCCGTCGGTAGAGCTTTCTATAGCACGTCTGTGATACATAAACATTATAATGCATCATAATCTGCTCACAGCACTGTTTCCATGCATTGATATTCATCAACGCTACACACCAGAGCATCAGGATCATAAACTATAACGTGATTATGAGTTATTATAAGTTATTATAAGTGGTCATTGTTGGTTTGATTCCAGTAAAGTGAAAATATTAAATCTATGAAAGAATAAGAAACCAAATGTGATACAATTATAAAAGACAAAGTGTTGTTATTGTTGTAAAGCATTGTGTTTGTGAGTATAATCAAACAGCTGGAAGCAGATATTAACGCACTAAACGTGTGTTTTAATGCGTCACAGACGTGAGAGGAAGTGTTCCAGAGAAGCTCCTCAGAGCAGAGCCTTTAGAACCTTTAGAACCTTTAGAACCGGTGTAGGTTCCACTGCTCACTGGTTCTTCAGCACTAATGAACCGAGGACGAGTCGGTGAAAGACAAACTTTAGTGCAGCAGCTCAGAGAGCGACGATCCGATCACAACTCAGAGCTCCAGTTTATACTTTAGTGACAAAAAAAAAGCAGATTTTGTTTCATTAAAAAATGTCTGAAACATTGAAACTCTGGACTTCAGTGAACGCATCACTCAGAGGAGCTGCAGAGACTAAAATAGAAGAAGAAGAAGAAGAAGTTTTCTCCTCATTAGACGTTTTCCTCATCAGAGAAGTGAAATGTAGTTTTTAGGAACAATCCCACGCCTCCCGCCTACAACTCCCAGAATCCACTGCTCATCCACAAACTCCACCTGCGTTATGGCGTCACCGACCTGCAGGAGGAAGAGGAGGAGACGAGAAGGAAGAGAAGAAGAGAAGGAGGAAGAGAAGAGAAGAGAATAAGAGAAGAAGAGAGGAAGAGGAGAAGACAAAAACAATGAGAAAAGAACATGAACTGGTCTAAATAAATATTAAACATAAACAAACATCCCACACACACACACACACACACACACACACACACACACACACACACACACACACACACACACACACACACACACACACACACACACACACACACACACACATACACACACACACACCTTTAAAGTGAGCTCATCTTCGCTCTCTGCTGTGAAGTCAAACTTGGCCACTCCTTTAACCGCCGACTGCTGGTCTGTGATTGGCTGAGCTGGAAACAGGAAGAGAAGTTTTTATCCTTTAAAGTTTATTCACTTTTACTGAAATAACACTTTCACTGCAGGAGAGTATACAATACTGTGTGTGTGTGTGTGTGTGTGTGTGTGTGTGTGTGTGTGTGTGTGTGTGTGTGTGTGTGTGTGTGTGTGTGTGTGTGTGTGTGTGTGTGTGTTACCCTGGCAGGCCTGTGTGAAGGCAGCAGGGTAGATGCCCTCCCTCCCCTCCACTCTTCCTCTCCTCCACTGGGCGTCGATGTGCTCCGTCACCCTGATGATCGCCCCCTTGTGGAAGGAAAGGTCGTCTGCAGTCTGACCGGGGAAGTCGAACAGAGCCTCAGCCCACTGCGCCTCCTGCTCCTCCTGCGCCTCCTGCGCCTCCTGCTCCTGCTCCTCCTGCGCCTCCTGCAGGAGCACGAGTATGAAGATCAACGTATAACTAACAGAGAAAGAACGTGACTATAAAAAACACAATGAGACTAGAAAGACAATCTCTTGTTATCTTTATTGAAAACAACTTCAGACAATAATGAAGCTCTCTCACTCACACACACACACACACACACACACACACACACACACACACACACACACACACACACACACACACACACACACACACACACACACACACACACACACACACACACACACACACACCTCTGAGTCGGGGTCCTGTGAGGTCTTTGGTGCTGTTGAGACAAAATGTTTCCTTCTTCAATGTTTATTCCGCTGCATGATTTCTATTGTTCATGATGTTGACTCTTATGAAGACATTGTTGCTTTTAATATTAATCACATCTATACGTCTCTTTCTATAGTTTTATATCATTCGAGGTGAAACCATCTTTCTGCTCACCGGTACTTTCTGTAACCGAGTTCTCTGTTGACGTTGGTTTTCCGTCTGGCGATGACGATGATGATGATGAAGACGACGACACCGCCGCCGGCGCCGGCGGCTCCAGCACCTCGGCGAAGTTGAGCGGGAACACTCCGACCCGCCCGTGGATCTGGCCCCGCCCCCACTCCTGCCCGATGAGCTCCAGGAGGGCGATGACGTCGCCCTGAGAGAAGGTGAGCTCGTCGTCCTCCTCGCCCTCGTAGTCGAACAAGGCGACGCAGCGAGGACCGCTGCACACACACACGCACACACACTGTTAAACACACACACACACACACACACACACACACACTGTTAAACACACACACACACACACACACACACACACACATACACACACACACACAAACAGCTGTTTGTATGGATGAGTCTTTGAGCGTCTGACCTGACAGCAGGAGGGTCGGGCTGCTCTTTGGGCTCAGAGGGCTGAACAGGAAGAATGGACTGAAAACAAAAACACAGAGAAATAAAAAGGTTTACTCGTGTTTTATTATATTAGTATACTTAATTAAGTTAATACTTAACTTAGTATACTTACTTAATGGCAGAAAACACAACATTTAAATGAGCAGGAAGTTAATTATCGGCAGCTCCGCGTTGTCTACAGTCTGTTCGGGTACCTGTGCGTCTGATAGGCCGAGGCCCCCCAAGGAGGCTTTTGATTGGCCGTCCTGATCTGGGGCGGGCTCTGGTCGGGGGTCCAGGTCCAGGAGACTCTGTGACGGGTCGATGACGGCGGTCTGACTCCTCCCTTCACCCGATTGGTGCTCCGAGGGACTCGGGTCGTCCAGGACGATCAGGACTTCCTGTTTCTGAGACAACATGAAGAAAATGAAGAGAATGTCTATGACGGCGTGTGTGTGTGTGTGTGTGTGTGTGTGTGTGTGTGTGTGTGTGTGTGTGTGTGTGTGTGTGTGTGTGTGTGTGTGTGTGTGTGTGTGTGTGTGTGTGTGTGTGTGTGTGTGTGTGTGTGTGTGTGTGTGTGTGTTCATACCACGTAGCTGGTATAGAGCGGGTGTCCAGGTTTAGGGCGGGGGGGCAGAGGCGGTCCTCTCTTTGACGCCCGTGGAGGCTGCGTCTGATTGGCCGGTACAGGAGAAGGGGGCGTCGTCGTGGTTTGCGAAGGCGACGACCGGCCGGCCGGCGAGGACACGGAGGGGGCGGGGCTTGTTCTGGACGGAGGAGGCGGAGTCGTCTGGTTGGCCGAGGACGCGGAGCCGACAACGGCCGGAGGCGGCGGTCGCCCCGGGCTGGATTTGATTGGAGGAGGACGAAGGGGGAGGAGCTTCGCGCTGGAAGGTCTGGAGAGGAAGAGGCAGAATGAGTTTTTTTTAACCCTTTGACTTCCCTTAGTTTCTGTTAAAGATCAGGTCTCTCAGTTACCGTGGAGGCAGAGGAGGGTCTGAGGGGTTCTGGGTTGGAGGGGTGGGTTCTGGTCTGGTCTGGATCACGGGGCCTTTCCTGAGGGCCGGAGCCGGAGCCGAGGGTCTGGGCGCCGGTGACGCGGCGGCGGCGGCTGTAGGTTTGGACGGGACTGCCGGGTTGGGATCCGGAGGCGTCGGCGGCGAGGCTCCGGCGGGTTTGGGGGCCAGATTAGGAGCTGGAGGTTTGAGAGCAGAAGACAAACTGTGTTCTCTCATTCTAAACATTCAGGATGATCCTCACAGATTAAATGACATAATATTAGTCAGAGCACCTTTAGCGTGCTAAGCTAACAGAAACACCTCTTGTGTTTATGTTACAGAAAGGTCAAACGTTTGGATATCATATCACACACTTCACAGCTTCTTTAAAACTGAAGGTAACAAACATTGTGCACACACACACACACACACACACACACACACACACACACACACACACACACACACACACACACACACACACACACACACACACTTCTCTTGAGACACAACAGAGAGCACCGACTGTAAACTTCCTGGTTTATGGAGCAGCCAATAAGAAGCCTGGAGAGTTGCATAATGAGAATTCTCTGTCCAGCTGACCAATCACGAGGCTTGGCTGAAGATAACACAAACACACACACACACACACACACACACACACACACACACGTAGAAATCACACAGCACTAACAAACAGAGGAGGCTTCTTCTTCTTCTCACACAATCGCTGCATTTTTCTTTCACAAGCTTTGGATTGAATACAAGAACCCCCCCCCTGTTACACACACATAATGAGCAAGTTCTGCGTCTCTAAGCTCTCAAACGATCCATTGTACTAAAGCCCCCCCCCCACACACACACACACACACCACACACATACACACAGACCACACACACACACACACCCTTACCGCTGGCTCTGCGCGGTGACGTCAGCGCTGCTGGTTTGGTCGGGACTCCTGGACGAACACTTCCTACTTTCACTGAAACAAAGAAATCATGAAAAAAGTCAAATATAAAAAGTTAAATGATGATTTAAAAAGAACAATAACATGTTTTGTTCTTTGTTCTGGTGCTACACGGCTCACTGACTACAGAACAGGAAGCTAACCGCTGCACACGCTTAACAGTCGTATAAAGACTTCAGCGTCTCTTAGCTCACAATTCATTTTTACTGAATGGAGCTTGAACGCATCACGATGTAACTCAACCTGCGCTAGTGCTAAGCTAACTCAAGGTCTAGTTTCCGTATCGACCTGCAGCCTGTAATCAGGTCTGAGGTTCAGGGAACGGCTGAACTCTTTATCAGCAGCTTCTCTCTGTTATCTGCTGGACGAGCTGTGAGTGACGAGCGGCACGCTTCAGCCAAACCTCAGGTCAATGTTAGTGAAACAGAGGAAGAGGAGGAGGAAGAGGAGGTCACCAGCTGAGGCTTTAAAGGGACGTTCAGTCCAAACCCAGCTGCACTGAGAGCAGATTAACACCAGCGTGTCTCACAAAGACGTAATAACCTTTTACACATCACACAGCCTACATTTAATGAGTACACTTAGTGTACACATGTAGATCAACAAAAGAACAAATATACATATTTAAGAACGGAGGAGTCTGTTTTTCTGCTCATTGACTCATCTCTAGATTTAGAGTTTGAGGTCCTGTTGCCAGTAAAAACACGTCTGTCATTTATTATGAGTCACTCTGTTTAGCAGCAGAAAGTCTTAAATGTGGAGCAACACGGAAACACATGTGGAAACCCTTTGTGGCTCCAGCTGCTGTTGGAGCATCATTGTTGTTGTAGTTCCCACCCGCTGCCTGCAGAGGGCAGTGAAGACAGAAACACACTCACCGGTCTGGTTTGCGTTGTCCAGCGTCTCGTCCGGGCCGCCGACCTCCACAGAGGGTCTCGGGGGCAGAGTCGGGGTGTCGCGCCCAGCTGTGGCGCTCCTTTCCCGGTGTGGAGCTCCTAGGCTGGCCCTGGGGGCGACCGGAGGTCTGGGCGGAGGTTTGGCGTTGGCCGGCTCACTGACGGAGGAGGCGAGCTTGGGCGGAGCGGGTCTGGGGGCCGGGACGGGGGCGGAGCTCCCAGACTGGAGGAGGGGGTCCGTGGCGGACTGGGGTTTTGGTGCCACCGAGGGTTTCTCTGCGGTCTTGCAGGGCCCCGAAGCCGGAGCGGATTTCGGCGGAACCGTCGGTTCGGTCGCAGTTTGAGCCTCGGCGCGACTCGAGTCCGTCGAACTGCCGTCCTCCCAGAATCCCTTGCTGGACGGTTTGGGTGCTTGTGAAAGGTTTTTAGGTTTCGGGGCGACGGCGGGCGGGACGGATTTGGCCGGCTGCCCCTGAAGACGAGGGCGCGGCCGAGGTTCGGGTCTCTTTGCGACGACAAAGTCGGCGTCGCCGCCATCTCCGCCGCTCCCGTCGGCCCCCTGCTGCTGCTGCTGCTCGAAGGCTTGTATCCTCGCCTTCAGAGTCGCCATGTCGTCGTCCTCGTCCTCGCTCTCCGATTGGCTGTCCTCACCGCTGTCGCTGCGGCGGTCGGGGAATCCCCAGTCGTCGTCGCCGAAGGCCTCGAGCAGCTCCTGGAGGTACGTCCCCCGACCCGCTTCCTGGTCGGCGGTAGCTCCCGCGCGGGCGGCCAGCAGCAGCGTCGCCGCGCCGTCCTCGCGCAGCTTCACCAGAGTCTGAACCCTGACGTCGCCGTCGACGGGCCGAGCGTCGAGCCGGGTGCGGGGGCGGGGCCTGGGGCGCTCCGACGGGACGCGGGAGGAAGCGGCCGGAGGGGTTGCCACGTCAACGGCGGCGAAAGACGGATCCCATCGGTCGGTCTGAGCGCCGGAGGTCGAGGTCAGAGGCGGGCAGAGTTCGGCGAGGAGGTCCGGCGACGATCGGCTGGCCGCGACGGTGATGTCATCAACGTGAGACGGTCTGGGAGGGCGCGGCGGTCTCACCGGTTTTCTCGCTGAACACAAAAACACACAAATATTTACAATAAATAAATGAAGAACTGAACTAAACGAGGAGCTTCGCTCTCACCAGGAGAGGCCTCGGGGTCGGGGGCCGGTCCCGGGTCGGTCTGGGTGGCGATCGTTATTGAAGACGCCGGACGTGGCGAGGAAGAGGAGGAGCAGGAGGACGGAGGAGGAGGAAGGAGAACCTGCTCCTGGGTCTTCTCTCTGATCACCTCCTCGTAGGACGGAGGAGGCTGAGGAGGAGCAGACAATATGATGTCACAACAAACTCATTTCAGCACATAATTAGTAGAACATCTGGTGCGTTACCTGTACAGACGGGGGGATCGTGGGTCCCCAGATCTGCGCCGCGGGAGGAGGGGGAGGCGGGAATCCTGCCGACGCTCCGGGGAACCAGGAAGTGGACGACAGCGGCTCGGCGGACAGGATGGTGATCTCCGGTCGCCTAGCAACGGGTAACACAGGAAGTCAAACGACAGAGAAAAAAAAACGCACGTTATCGATACGCATCAGCAGAGCGAACGAGGAGATTAACGTGAGGACGCCCGTGTTATTACATCATTATTATTAAATCATCTGGAGACAAAGAGTGTCTTCATGACTCAAATCAGAGAGAATGTGAGGAGGAGGAGGAGGAGGAGGAGGAAGAGGGTTTAAACTCTACGTGAGGACTATTTACTGTAAACATGAGATCACGCTCGCTTGTTGACCACAAACATCGTCTCTCGTTGTTTTCCTGACTCGACAAATGAATTAAAGAGAAAACCTCAAGAGACAACAAAGAGCTGCTGAGGGACGTTCTCTGATGAATTGAAGTGTCTCACCTCCTGTCTCTCTCTCTGTCTCTCTCTCGCTCTCTCTCTCTGTCTCTCTCTCTCTCTCTGGACGGCTCAGAGACAGACGTGGACCTGGTGGAGGCTGAGGACACACAGACAGGAAACAGATGGATTCAAAGCATCACAAAGCGTCTGAGTGTCGCAGAATAAACACAGAATAATAAAGTCATCAATGCAGAAACATGCAGCGTTTATTCAAACCCACAGAGCTTTATTTAAAACCACAGTTAAGCACAAACGTTTAAAACGTAGAATATTGAGACGTGTATAAAATATAAAATCAGCTGGTTGAACAGAAGACTGTGTGGCAGCTGCTGGATTTGAATCACCCAAAAATAATGAATTAGTTTTTCACGAGTTAAAATAAAAAGTAAATTAACTCGTGAATTCCATTTAGTGTCCAACATTTCTTTACCCGCTCTGAAACCTCTGAGCTTCTACCTCGATGTTCCTCTGTCTACATGGAGTCTATCTGCAGACATGAAACAGAAGAACGAAGAAGAAGCAGGAGGAGGAGGAGGAGGAGGAGGAGGAGGAGAAGGAGAAGAAGAATGAGGAGAAGAAGAAGAAGCAGGAGAAGTAGAAGTAGGGGAAGAAGTAGAAGAAGGAGGAGAAGAAGAAGAAGTAGGAGGAGAAGAAGAAGCAGAAGGAGAAGAAGAAGAAGAAGCAGGAGGAGAAGTTGAGGAGGAGGTGGAGGAGGATACTCACTTCTCTTGATGGCTGCTCTGATGGAGGAGAGAGGCCCGTGGCTGCAGAGAGAGAGAGGATGAGAAGAAGGAAACCATGAGTCACTCCTCTCTCCTCGTCCTCAGCTTCTACAGTTTGGATTCTCTGATCATTCCGGGCAACGACAAGTTAAAAAGGTATTTCGTCTGAAGCGCAGGAAGGAGGTCAGAGGGTCACCGGTTCGATCCCCCAAACAGCTGGTGTGTCCTTGAGCAAGGCATCGGGGAGAAAACCCCCGTGTTCTAAAAGGTTGAATGACTCAATGGAGTCCGGTGTGACAGAGAGACACCGCTCCTCTCAATCCTGATGAATTAAACGCGTTTTCATCCAAACTTCTTCCTCTTCAAATAGAAGTAGTTGTTGCTAGGCAGGATAGGAACCATCACACTCACCCAGACGACAGAAGGAGGTCGGACGTCTAAAACTTTTGTCTTTTTAAATCCTCTTTCAGTCCGTTTTCTTTGTCTCTCTCTCTCTCTCTGCCACAGAGCTGCTAACTATGAACAGACACACATGACTCACCGCTGACCAAACACACACACACACACTAAACTCTCTGCTTTACTTTAAACACTGATGGACAGTAAGCTTGCATCCTCGTCTACTGACAGGAGTTGGACATAAACACCAGAAACTCGTGTCTGTTTGTTCATTTTGTGTTTTAGTGAGCGTTTTAAACACCGCCCCTCTTTGCTGATGTAGTTTTTCCGTGTTGGAGCCTTTTTCCTCTCGTTCCCATTACGTCACTTTTAGGCGTGTGTGTGTGTGTGTGTGTGTGTGTGTGTGTGTGTGTGACCAGCGGTCCAGCAGAGAAAGTGAAGGCTTTAGTTCTTCATCGGATGGATAAATCACAAGTTACACACTCATCTTCACCAACGCGTTCATGGTTTGAGGTTCGACAAAAGGTTCCAGAAGTAACTGTGTGAGGAACAGAGAAACATCGTCTTCATAACTGTGTAGAAGAAGAAGAGAAACCGTAGCGACACACAACAACAACCACAGCTGTGAAGAAGAAGAGCGCCGGCCAACAAACACGCACAAAGCACGAAGTTAATGTCTTTAGAAACACGGTGTTTGTCTTTTACAGGACCAACGTGTCTTCATACAGCAGCTCGTATGAAATCAGCCCTCGCTACATGCGTACAGTCTTTAGTCCGGTTCATCTATTGCGATGTTAGCTATTAAGATGAAAAGAAAGCTGAATATGGCTTTTAATATGAAGTGTAAATATCATTTCCTTCTTCAATAAACACTTCTTGTTGAATTGATGAAGGCACTAAATGACCAGCGAGTTCAACATGTCAACCGTACTTTGCTGTTTCATTTTTACAAAATATACAGAAACACGACGTCAGGTCGATAATAACGAGAATAAATATGAAACTAAATGTAAATCAAACACTATTACGCTCTTAAATAGAGTTTAAACACGCTGCTGTTCATTCATTCATTCATCAGGGGATTTTGTGTTTCACAACCTTCTAACAATCCCTGTAGTTTCTCTTGTTACGTCTTAAGTTAAAGTAAGTCAAACTGAGGCTCCGCCCCCTGAGGCTCCGCCTCCTCGTGAACACAAAGTCTCTGAACTCGCTGACTTCTCTCGCTGGTTTCCATGCCAACCGGCCAACAGAGAAAAATACTTGTCGGAGTGAAGAAGAAGAGGAAAGTAGTTCCTGCAGCTCTGAGAGGACACCACACAGAAAATAGTCTCTCTCTCTCTCTCTCTCTCTCTCTCTCTCTCTCTCTCTCTCTCTCTCTCTCTCTCTCTCTCTCTCTAATAAACCAAACCTCCTGGTAACTCTTCCTCATCTAGACGAGGAAGAGGAGTCTCTTACCTGAGACGATGCTCCGGCTTTCTTCTGTCGGGTCGACCTGTGAAGAAGAAGAAGAGAAATAAATGAATAAAAGACGCTCTTTGATGAAACACTGGTGTTTTGGTGCAGAACTAACTAAAGAAGCAGGAACTGCAACAGTCAGGAAACCTACATATAGAATACAAATATCATAAAGGAAATACTACAAAGCAAGTAGAATATGTGTTTTAAGAGAGATACCAGTCCAGATGTGTGAGTGTAACATGACACCTGTGTGTGCGTCCAGCGTTCACACACATGTGTGTTCATTCATGCAGCTCCTGTGACTCACAGGTGACTTCATGTGAGCCCCTCTCTCACATTAACAAAGCTATTTAAACACTGAGGCAGGAAGACATTTGTTAACAGAAACAAGAAACAAACGAGGGTTGGAACTCGTATGAAGAGCGTTGTTTGTTGACGATAAAATCCTGAAGAACTACAAATAAGTTGCAAACACTGAAAACCGTCATTAAGCCGTTGATTCTAGGAAGAACCTCACAAAGAGGATTCATTTGACTGTTTTGCATTAAATACAAGCCTCCACCTCACAGGAAGTGATGTCATTTATGTTTCCAGCTTGTTTAGAATACACAGAAGAAGAACTGAATGTGGTGGTGGAGCACACACAGTAAATAGCGCCACCTACAGGAACTACACCCAAAGACAATCCAAGGAAGGAGGACGTCAACGTCCTGGTCCACTGATTGACAGGTGATCTCTGGGAAATGTGGTTTAGAACGACGATGAGAATCAATGTGTCCTCACCTGAACCTCCAGAGACAGTAAAGGTAGCTTCTAGTTCCTCTCTTCTTGCCTTTTAGCGTCTCCTACCTCCTTTTCCTCGGCTTCTCTTCACACCAAACTGATAACCAGGTCGGCTTCTCTTCCTGCAGCGTCCAGAGAAACTAACTTTACTCGTTTCTAAAGTATAGAGACGTCTTTCTTCTTACTCCACTATCTGTTCTTTTCTGTCTTCTCTCTTTCCTCCACTTTTCTCTCTCTCTCTCTCTTCGTCTCTAAAACTCTAAACTGGACCGCCCATCTGCTCCGTCCAAGCTTCCCGATTGGCCGAGAGCACCCAGGAAGTGAGGCTGTGATTGGCTGCTGTGGGATTCTGCTGCTGTCATCAGGAGAGGTTTTTTTTAACACTTCCAGATGTTTTTTCCTGCCTCAGCTGGAGCTGCGTTCAGACGTGTAAATGCACACGGCAGCAGATTTCTCCTCAGCGCTTGTCATCGGTGTGTGTGTGTGTGTGTGTGTGTGTGTGTGTGTGTGTGTGTGTGTGTGTGTGTGTTTGTGTGTGTGTGTGTGTGTGTGTGTGTGTGGGGGGGGGGGGGGGGGGGGGGGCACGGTTAAACAGTTCATTATTAACATCACTACTGCAGAGACCTGTGCTCTGTTTGTATCAGAAAAACACAAAGATGAATGTTAAAATGTCAGCAACTACGTATTATTATTAGAACTGTCATGGTATTCAGTACTGGAAAGTACTCAAATGTAAGTACTTGTACTGACAGCTTTAACACATATCTTTGTATTAATAATGGATCAAAGGTGACAAACTCCAGCTTTTAGTTTTACGGTCTGTAACGTTACGGTGTTTGTTCTCTCTAACTGCTCTCATCAAACTCAATAAAAAGCTTTGATGAAGTTCTGCTCAGCAGCAAACAGACAACTAGAGAGCAGCTGGAGGACATAGTGGAGCATTTAGAGGAGGAGGAGGCCAAAAACAGAGCAACAAGAGAATATCAGACGAAGAACACGACTACGACTAAGTCTTTTCATCATTGATTGGTCTGTAAAATGACAATCGCATTGCTTTTTACCCAGAAATCATCACCTAAAGATACTTCATCATCACAAACATCTCAGGCTGGTGGGTCACTTCGTGCTGGGGGGCGTGTCCCAAAACCTTTGAGTTTGACTGGCTGAGGAACTCTATCAGTGAAAGACTTTCACCTCCATCTTTCTTCTTTCTTTGACATGTGATTATCTTCACTCTCTCGTTAATAAAAAGCTAAAACTTTGTTTTGAGGTGGTGTTTTTAAGCTGAAGCTAAAAGGAGCCGATGAGGACAAACACTGGAAACAACAAGACTTCAGATGCCACAGAAATGACTCACAGACCGCCTTCAAACCAGAACCACGGAGCTGGAGCGCTGCTCTCAAAACGCAGATCATTTCCAGAGGTTCAGTTCATGCTGAGCCTCCGGATCATTTCCATGATTTACTATTTAATTCCCTGCGTGTTCAGATGAAAAGCACAAATGAGAAACACTGCTGAGGTCAGCTCGTCACGCTCACATGAGTTTCATTACACAACAGATCGGAGAGTTTAAGCCTCTCTCCTCCTGAGAGAGCGGTGGTTGATCAATTAACAGCGTTTTTAACAGCGTTCATCGGGACGTTTGAATGTTCTCCACTTCCCCGTCAGGTCACCTGATCACCTGTCGAGTGAGTCATAACTTCCTGTTTCTTCTTCTTCTGTTAATCAAATACAAATCATGATATCGCAGATTTTCTGGGACATGTTTGCCTTAAATTTGACAGCTGATTTGATTATTGCTCGACAGAAAACAATCGTAACCACAACATTTGACCTGATCGATCCATCACCTTGTATTTGGGTTTGTTGAGTTTCGATTGGTTTAGTTTTCTGTTAAGACGCTAATAAATCTCTCATTCAACTTTTTATTTGTTATTATATTAACAAAGACTAATGTAGGAAAAACTCCGGTAGCTTCACACCATTAATCAGGCTAGCTTGAGAAATGCTAATATAGCAGCTAGCACTAAAGCAGTGGTGTTTTAGAGGTTTATACCTTTAGCTTCTTGCGAATGATGAAAGTTAAACCTCAATGGGTTCCATAAGTAGATGAATTCTCTGGATTTGGAACCATAATGTTATTTATCATCATACTGCTGAACCCTGACGTCATGAAGTATCTCCTTTCAGAGCGGCTATTTACCGAACACAGAAGGACAACGTCAACAGATAAAGGTCTGTCCTGAAGGAACCTCTGTCCTGTTCACCGTGAAACTAGATTTAAAGAATAATTTCAGGTTCTACTGTATTCTCTCGGTTCTAAAGTCTGGACCGAGTGCTCGGTGGTTTGGGGTTCTAGTATCACTTCAAACAGGAGCTGCTTTAGTGTTCAGATGAACCCGGAGGCGGTGGGATTACATCACTCCTCTGGTCTCACACACGTGAAGAGACACGTTGATTAGAACCTGTGTGTGAATGAGACGTAAAGACACTTCAGCCCTCACGGCTGAACGTCCTGGCTCAGGCCTGCACCGCTGCCACCGGGACTCTGTGTGAATTTAAGCCTGCATGTGGGAACTTTGACCCACATCTCCACATGTTCATGCAAGAATTTATGGCTTTGGTTTCCAGCAGACTACACCCACACTCTCACAGTACGACTGGCCTGCAATGTGAATCTTCTATACGTTCATATTCCTGCAATATTCTCTTGATAAATCAATAAAAGTCTACGGATTGTCAAAAGAAAGTAAATTCTGTCCATCGAAACGTGTAAAACCTCAAGTTTGTGTTTTGTTTACCCGAGAGTCCAAAACCTGGAGATATGTATTTACACATCATGAAAATAAGACAAAAAACAACAAATACTCACATTTAAGAAGCTGGAAACGCACAATTCAGCACATTAAACCAGCATGTTACTGGTGTTTCAGCCCAGTCAGCACATTAAAGGGCCACGTTTGTACAAACAGCTGCATCACCATGAGAGATTTAACAGCGATACTACAAATACCACAGAAGAAGAAGAAGAAGTACTGAGGAGGTAGAAGTACCTTTAAGCTCACCGACATGACCACACAAATACTGCAATGCACCACAAAGAAGAAGAGTTCAAGGAGTTTGTGAGCGTCCTGGTTACAATGTATCAGTCGGTTTGTGTTTGCAGTGTTTAGCTCGTGACAGCTTATTGCTCACACACATATTGATACATTGTATCGACGTCACGTGGAAACAGTTTAGAACAGTCGACATAAAGTCACATTTTCTGTTTTTTTTACCTCCGGCGCTCCGTCGAACCACTTGTTCCCTGTTGTCCCTCATCATGTTGTCCTCCTCCTCCTCTGACCGGGCTTCGGCCATTTCTCCTTCCTTCCTTCCTTCCTTCCTTATTTATTCCCACTTTAGGAAAATGGAGCCGGGTCAGAACAGAGACATTATCCTCCTCCTCCTCCTCCTCCTGCTCCTCCTGCTCCTGCTGCTGTTGTATTCGACGCTAACATGCACCAGCACGAGCCTCCGGAGCAAGTTCACCCACAACACACGGCGAAACTTTAAAGCCCCGGAAAACGAGCGTCCCGGGTCGGTTGAACGCTTCGGCTTCACCGTCTACCGGCTCCAGAGACGTTAAACGGGTTAAAATTAAAAACGAGAACTGTCGTAGTGATATTTGTTTTGGAGGCTGAAGAGTTTCTCTCCGAGCTTCCCTGTTTACCCCCCCCCACCACCCGACAACCCGGGTCGCGAGCTCTAGATACGGAGCCGCACGCGCTCCGGCTGCGTGACGTCACCAACTGAAAAAGAAAAGGAGGACAAAACAATTACGACTTCTGCGACTTCCTGAAACAAACCTTTTTTTTTTTTTAACCATTCTTTCTGACTTTAATGCGCATGGCACATACTGTTGTGTGTTTTTATTTATTTATTTTGGATTTAGCCGAAAATCCAGACCCCCATTGAAACACATTTAAACTACTTATCATTATTCATTACAGCATTAAAAACATGCTTTGTTTTTCATCAGTGTTTTTACTATTTTCACCATTTATTTACATTTTAAATGACGTGCTATCTCCCTGGTCTCCACGAGGGGGCGTCGCTGCTGTATTCTGGAGCACTGCGGTGTTTGATGCAATGCATCAACATCAATGCTGTTACTAATAATGAAGATATCTTAAAGAAAAAGAAAAACTAGCATTCAGTATACAAAAAACAAAAACATAAATACAATTAATATAAATGACCAGGACTCAAGTTGTTTAAATATTTAACCCAGTGAAAGTGGAAAATAATAATAATATATAATATATTTATGGCAGTTTTTAATGTAAAGCAGTGAAATATATTGTGAAGAACACATTGGTGGAAGAAGCACTCAGATATGTTACTACACGTAGCAGCACGAGTACAAATCCTGCATTCAAGCGTATACCTCATAAACTACGTTCACATGATGGGGACTCGTCTTGATGTTGGCAACAATTAAAACACATTTTAGAGTAAATTGTTACTGTCTGAATATACTGCAATATCTATGTCATATATATGCTGTAACACAGTAATTTCTCTTTGGGATTCATAACATGTCTATTAATGTATTTATATATATTTGTATCCCGGACCTAAATACAACATCTCTGCAACTGTATTTTATTTTACATTGTAATTATCTACTTTATTGCAGAACTCTATTTTCTTTTTACAAACCTGTATTTTTTACACATCTTAATCAAATTTTTCTATAAAATTATTTTTCATAATCTGAACGTTTAAATGTTTATAAAAATATATATATATATATATATATATATTTTAATCTCTGTTAATATATCTCTTTGTTTTGTTTTTGTAATGACTCTGGGGTATAAATGAATGAATGAATGAATGAATGTAAGTGCAAAGTGAGTAAAACATCCCAGTGTGTGGTGAGAAACAATCATACAATCTATAACTTACTGTTTCATGTATTTAATGGTCTGTTTACATCATTAAAACGGTCAACCCTCTCGCTCACTCTGGGGGGGGGGGGGGGGGGGGGGGGCGTGGTTTCCTGTATATGTGGGCGGGGCCAGACTGTTGCCTAGCAGCGCAGTGATTGACGGCGAGCGGCTTATCGCCTCAGAGAGAGCTGCGGTCAGAAGCGACACGAGCAGCCGGTTTAGAGGAGGAAACCTCGGGACTCACGAACGTCTCCTGCAGCCTAACGGACTTTAAATCCACTTCACGTTCGTTTTCCTGCAACAAGAAGTCACAGAAAGTCAGATTCCTTCTTCTGTGAGCAGCGGAGGTGATCCGTCCGTCCAAGCCTCCAGGTGAGTAACCTGTGAGGTACACAAGGTACAGAGAGTTTAACATCAGATACACATTCATGCTGTAGTATTAACATTAGTACCGCACAACAACAGCAGCTGAGTCAGTTAGAAGAACACTAAAGAGAAAATGACACGAGAAAAAATAGAAACAGTAAATAAAACATAAACACATTTAAAGCGTTTAGACTGGATTAGAAAACCAAAGTGCAGAACTAAATAGAGAAACTCTTTTATATGAGACATCTGTGTGCTTTTGTTATTACAGCATTATATCATCTTCTACTTTATTCTATTGACTTTCCAGGTGTGTGTGTGTGTGTGTGTGTGTGAAGCATTAAGCTGTAGCGCGCTCGTGCTCACATTCTTCAGTTCAGTGACCCTCATTGAACCCGCACACGCTGTCTGTGGTGGTGCGTTCAGGGTCAGTAATATATTTTATGATGCAGCGGCCTCGAGCAAAACAGGTGTTTCATTATCAAATGAATTTAAAACTCAATCAGCTAAATGTCTGAAAAACGTGAAAAAACAGGTCAGAACATCTGTGTGTGTGTGTGTGTTTAATCCCTGGTGTGTGTGTGTGTGTGATGGCATGCAACACACACACACACACACACACACACACACACACGGTGGTGCTTTGGGATTAAACATCACTGTCTCATCTCAGATTACTCCTCTCTCTCTTGCATGGTGAGGGTTTTTGTTGCGTCTCTGATTTTATGTTTTATTGTGAAGCGAACAGAAATACATTTAAAATAAACTGCTGTTGTTACGACGATAAAACACTGAAAAGTATTAAATCTAATCCTCAAGAAACGCCTAACACACACACACACACACACACACACACACACACACACACACACACACACACACACACACACACACACACACACACACACACACAGATTAGAGGCCCAGATGGTGAAGGATGGATTTGTAAAGTGTGTGTTTGTATGTGAGCCAGACAACCTTTCATATATCTCCGTCTCTTCCTCAGGACGACGATACTCGTCCATGTCGTCCCCTCAGCAGCTGCAGGACAAAGGTACAGTAGAGTTTACAGTAGAGTTCTCTACAGTAGAGTTCTGTACAGTAGAGTTCTTTAGGTTTCTTGGAGAGCTCTGTAGGAATTTGTGGAATGTCCCGAGGAAACACAGAGGGTGGGACTCGGGACGCGTTTCCCGTCTGCTTGTTGCTGCCGACGACCCTCACTTCCTGTTCCGGGCCTCGGCTCTCGTTAGTGTTGAGACAGAGACACAGAGAAACACGATGACATGAAGGCAGAGATGGAGACGATCGGCTGATTGGTTGTGTAGAAACGTAGTCAAAGCGATGTAATACTGGAGTCTCAGTATTTAGTTAAGTTTAAGACACACACACATAAACAAGGATGCACAATGCTGCCATGGAGTCGGTTAATTGTTTGGCTGCACGAGCAGGTTTCTTCAGCCCATATTTGTTTATGGGTTTGCAGGATTAGCCGTTGACATGCAGCTCCTGTTTGCATTGAACCCGTGAATGTTCAGACAGCTGTCGCTGAATTAGTTTGAAAGAAAACTTTAAAACGTGACGATTCTCAGCCAAGTTCTGCAGGTAAAAGCAACAAAATGTCTGCGTGTACAGATGATGACCCAGAGAAGGATGACTTATCATTACCACGGTAATTAGAGGAATAATAACAAAGCGTCCACTCTCTCCACCTCCACCTCCTGCAGGCCAGCAGCTGCCACGTCAAGCCCAGGAAAAGAGCCCGATCCTGGGCTGAGAGAGCCAGCTAATGCCCCTACACCCCTTCGGTCCAGCCAACCATCCACCACACTGATCTGAAACACGCTATGACCACCTGACTGCCAATCAAAATGATGGCCTCGGTGGTCGTCGGAGGCAACCGGAGAAGGTCTCTCATGCTGAGAGGGGTGGACCCCGAGACCTGTATGATCGTGTTCAAGAACCACTGGTCACAGGTAACCGCCTCATCTAATCAATCAGCTAATCAACCAATCAGAGACATTCTGTCCCCCAGTGTCCTCAGTCTGTCCTGTTGTCCTCATAATGTTGGCAGAAACAGTGTGTGTGTGTGTGTGTGAATTACTGACCCAGACTTTGGCCCTTAAACACAGGATCCATTTAGAAACAAGCCTCTCTCTCTATGGCCGCCAGGAAAACACACACACACACACACACACACACACACACACACACACACACACACACACACACACACACACACACACACACACACACACACACACACACACACACACACACACACACACACAGATACTCCGTGTGTGTGTGTGTGTGTGTTGTCCTTGTCTGAAGCAAAGGTTAACACAAGTCCAGAGAGTGAATTACATTCTTCTGTGTGTCTCTTTTCATTCATGTATTCGTTCCTCCCACAGCGATCCGTTCTCTACTGTATCTTACATTTCTTATAGTGATGATTTAAGTCTTTGCTGTTTATAAGTATGAATATTAACGATGCAAAACCAAAATTCCACAGTTTTACAGGGGACGTTATGAGGCCTGTAATTTAGGTCCAATGTCCCGTCTCTCTCTGCTAGGTAGTGAAGATCCTGGAGAAACACGAGCCGGGTCGTAGCCTCGCGTTGAGCTTCCTCTCCGGCCACGGCGGCGGCGGCAGCGGCCCCGGAGCGCCGCGCCTCGGCCCCATCCCGGCCGACGAGGCCAGCGCCGTCCAGAACTACGTGGAACACATGCTCTTCCTGCTGATGGAGGAGGAGGCGGGCTACGGTAAGAGAGCAACAGAAGAAAACGTGCCATCGCGCCACTATCGTATTTGGTCTCATGCCTGTTTTGGCACAGGAGGAGCGATGGGTCCCATCCTGGAGTTCGTGGTCGTGGAGGGCGTGATGGAGAGGCTGTTCCTGTGGAGCCTGAGGAGACAGTTCACTGAGGACATGAAGCTGGAGCAGCTCAGGATGTACCAGATGCTTCTATCTCAGGCCAGGCAGCCTCTGCTGCACCACAAACCGGTTCTACGACCGCTCATGATGCTGCTGGCTTCCTGTGCCGGAGCTGGAACTGGTGAGTCGGTGGCCCGAGGTCCTTAAAGTAACTAATCAGTTTAACGACGTTGGATTCGGTTCAGCTGTCTAAAGGCATCTAATCTGTCTTAAGTTGTTAACAAGGAAGTGCTTTCAAATGCTGCAGGTGTAGCTGGTAAGATGTTTAAGCAGTTACCTGGGTAGTTAATCACCTGAACCCCCCCTCCCCCCCCCCCCCCCCCCCCTCCAGACAGCGGCGGCGTGGTGGAGGCGGAGCTTGTCCTCCTGTTGAACCAGCTGTGTGTTGCTCTGGTCAAAGATCCCTCAGTGCTGGAACTGTTCTTCCACACCAGTGAGGACCAGGGAGCCGCCAACTTCCTGCTCTTCTCCCTGCTCATACCATACACACACAGGTATACACACACACACACACACACACACACACACACACACACAGGTATACACACACACACACACACACACACACACACACAGGTATACACACACAGGTATACACACACACAGGTATACACACACACAGGTATACACACACACACACACACACAGGTATACACACACAGGTATACACACACACACACACAGGTATACACACACACAGGTATACACACACACACAGGTATACACACACACAGGTATATACACATACACACACACACGTTGTACCTGCTGCACGCACAGAGGGACACACACACACACACACACAAGTAGATATACAGTATACAAATATATGACATGCCGTATATACACAGGTAGTGTACACACACACACACAGGTGTGGTGTACACAAGCTGACGCACACATTTGTTGAACCCACAGAAGTACACACAGTACCCAAACACAGGTATATGCACATACATAGGACACACACACGTATATGGTGCATAAACAAATATGTTGCATGCACAAACAGTATATATACATATATATACACACACATATATATATATATATTCAAACTCTATTATCTCTCTCTCGCTCAGACAGGGTTCTGTCGGTCAGCAGGCCAGAGACGCTCTGCTGCTCATCATGTCTCTGTCGGCCTCCGATCCCCGAGTCGCCCTGCACATCGCCGAGAACACGTTCTTCTGTCCTGTGAGTACACAAACATGAACCGAACTACAGACGGACGACGTCACGTCGACGCTCGAGGTCAGATAGTTTGCGTCCTTCGTCACCGAACCTCGACGGTTCATTCCCAGACGGCCGAAGGAGACGACGTCTCACGGTCGTCTGCTCGTCTGGAAATGTGAAGGACTTGTTGAGGATCAGCGTCGCTCAGTCGATGTGGATCACAGAGATCAGCGCGCTGCTAACACGACCAGAGGCTAACAGGGTTTAGTCTTTAACGTTCATGCCAATAAAACTCATTTAATTTAAAAAAACAAACAAAAAACAATGTTGCTAAAGCATCAACATTAAAAACGTAAAGTTATATTAATAATAACACAACATTGTTATATGATTATATATATATACAGTATTACAATTACATGCTATTTTCTGAATTCATAATACTACAACAAATATAAATATTGCAATACTTTCCTCAGTAAATCACTATTGTTTCACCTCCTTTGGCAATAGACTTAAAAGACATTTATTTGAAAGAGCATTTCTTTGAGATTGCCTCTTTAAATACATTTCTACACATTTGAGGAATTTAAAGTATTCTGAGATAAACCTGAGCAGAGCTGCTGGTTCACGTCCTGCAGCTTCCACATTCTTCTCAAGAAGTGAGTTTCTCTGAGTGTGTGAGTGACATTCTCCTCCTGACATGAGGAGTTGTAACGCTTTACCAGAGTAAGAGCTTTGACTCAGATTTAGTTTTTATTTTCATGATTGAGCTGTTTGAATGAGTTTCGGTGCAGCGGATGAATCCGTTCCTCTATTCATTCATTACTCTGCATTGTAATCTCATTATCACGAGTTATGCAATAAACTAATGAGCTCACACTGCGTCCTCGGGAGAGTTAGAGAGCGGCTGAGATACGCTGTACGACCACAGCGGTCCGTTCAACACCGAGCTGCTGGAGATGTGGAGCCGGTGGAGACAGAAGAAGAAACAACCAGGAAACACAGACTCAAACCATCTGAATCTGGTTTTCAGGGAAGTCAAAGTAATAAAGATATGAAATACAGCATTGTGGAGAAAGCAAAGAAAAAGAATAAATACAAAAATCAATTAACATTTATATAAAAGAATGTATAAACATATAATGTATACATATTGATCCCGATATTTAACTTCTGTACTATTTCATGTCTGAAATTCAAATTTTTACTTATTTTACATTTTCATTGCCATCGTGCACATGACAACAAATAACTAACAACTTAAACTTAAACCCAACAACAACAATAACAACGACAACAATAATAATAATAATGATACAAAATATGAATTAAATAAAAAAACATGGAAATGTTAAAAGACTACAACCAGCGGCTCTATCAGGCTGCACTTATACTCAACAGCGCTTTGAGCTAAATGCTAACGATTGGAAGTTTAGCATGCTAGCATGCTATCGTGAGCTAATTAGCACAAAGGCTTTAGAATGAATGTATAATCATTGCAAACCCTAGAGACCCGTTGCTAACACGGCTAAAAACTCCTGATGAATAAATAAATAAAGACTATAGAAAGATAAAAAGCATGCTGCTTACATCACTGCAAGTTTCTGCTTTTACTGTCTGTGTGTGTGTGTGTCTCTGTGTGTGTGTGTGTGTGTGTGTGTGTGTGTGTGTCAGATTTAAGCCCATGTAACCACACTCTGACCTCAATCTTCATGCAGAGAGCAGATTAGTAAATCAGGGTGAGATTGGCTCGTACACAGAGAGGGATTAGTAAGTCTGCACGTGATTGGACGGTTGCCCGATTGTTAGTGAGACTCAAGACTGCAGCTGTTGTTGTTTATGTTGTTTATGTTGTTGTTTATGTTGTTTATGTTGTTGTTTATGTTGTTTATGTTGTTGTTGTTGTTGCTCTGCATTCCTTCTTATTCCGTCTTTTATTCAAGGAATCATTTAGGATTTTCTGGGAAACACTTGTTTGCTTCAATGCAGAAAGATGAATGATGCCGCTCTCGTTTTCTTACTGTAAATATAAGGCTACAGTCGGTTAGCTTAGCTTAGCATAAATAATGGAAACAGCTAGCCTGACTCTGTCCAAAGGTCACCATTACCAGCAGCGCTAACCAGTACATAAATCAAAGTGTGATGTGCGGATGTTTCCAGCCTTTATGCTAAGCTAAGCTAACCACTGACGGCTGTAGCTTCACATTCACGGTGACACAATGCTGAACTATTCCCTTAATGGATCTGTAAGTTCATTAATGATGTTAAATGAATCAATGAAACACTTTAAAGCTTTATTCTCTGCTATTTATGGAACGAGCGTCACTAATCTGCACTGCAATTTCATTTTCACATAAGCTTGTGTGTGTTCATGAGTGAATGTTTGTGTGTGTGTGTGTGTTTACCTCACCTGTATCCATCTTACCTGTGTGTGTGTGTGTGTGTGTGTGTGTGTGTCTACAGGTGCTGGCCACAGGTCTGTCCGGTCTGTACTCGTCTCTTCCGGCCCGGCTGCAGGTTTACAGTGAAGACTGGCACTGTCTGGACCAGGCCGACTGGCAGCAGGTAACCATGATGACCACACAGTGAGTGAGTGAGTGAGTGAGTGAGTGAGTGAGTGAATGGATGGATGGATGAATGAGTGAACAGAAAAGAGGTTCCGTGAGTGAATAATAAAAGGATTAATAGCTGACGATCTCTTTGAGTGAATTACTATACTGTGGATCTGATGACGGCGATACATGAAAACTTAAGGAGTTGAGTTATTAGAATTCATCCTGATGGGAACATGAATGTGTGAACTAAACTTCCTCCTGAAGTTGTTGAGATTATTTCACTCAAAACCACATAAATGTAACCTCATGGTGGCGCTAGAGGAAAACTCAGAGGATCAGTAAATTCAGTAGGATTCATCCTCTGGGGAACATGAATGTTTGCACCAAAACTCATGTCAATCCATCCAATAGTTGTTGAGATATTTCAGTCTGAAACAACCCAAAAGATTGTTTCCCAGCATTTATTTTCTCCTCCAGAAGATAATATTTAAAACCAATTAGTTGCCTTCTGGTCTCTCTTTCTGCACCTCTGCTCCTAAAGTAAACTAAGAAATAATAGAATAGAAATAATAGAATTTTCACGAGGAAACGGATGGCAAAATATTATATTTTAAGAGTCAAAACGACACGAATCAGCTGGGTAACGTGATCTATTAGCAGTAAACAAAATGCATTAAACTTACCTTCAGCAAAGCAAACGGCACAGAAGAGAAACATTGATAGAAATAACTCACCATTAAATGATGAATACAATTCACAAATGCAAATTGTAAATAAGAATCAATAAAGTGCGTTTTTAACTCAGTACACCAGCAAGCCTAAAACATGAATGACTAAATCTAAATATTAATGAACGAGAGCATAAATAAATAAATAAAAGGCCGACCGACGTCACTCCTACCTGGTGTTTGGGTCCACAGGTTCCAGCTCTCGTCCACTTCCTGCACTCCCTGGACTTCTGCAGCGCTGTTACCAAGGTAAGGTAACACACACACACACACCCACACACACACACAATGATTGATGCTACAGCCAGCTGTCCGTCTCTCAGGTGGCTCATCCCTCCATCCGGTCTCAGCTGCTGGGTTACATCTACAACGGCTTCCTGGTGCCGGTCCTGGCTCCTGCTCTGCACAAGGTACGAAGACTCGTTGCTATTGGCTAACGTGTTGATCGGCGATGCTGATTGGATGTTTCAAAGTTAGTAATGTGCAGCCACAGAGCTCGATTGGGTCCACATATTTGAACGAGACTTTGAGGCTTTTATTTTGAAGTCCTCTTTAGACGTAGTTTAGTAGATGGAGAACAAAAAGGTGTTCAATGGTTCAACCAGACAACTGAAAGAGACAAAGATCCTCTGAGCGGAGAAGAAAAACAACTTCCTGTTTCAGTGTCAAGAGTTTCACAATAAAAGCAGCCGAAACCAAGCTGGAATTAACTCGATAGAAGGTTAAGGTGTAATTGAAATATCAGTTGAACTAATCACAGTTTAAGCCTCTTTAAATCAATATTTACAGTTTAATAATGAAACTAATTCAACATCAAGTTCAACAGGATTCTGTCCTCTGACTCTGTGAGGAAGTTTGAATTATTTATTATTACATTTGGTGTCTGACCTACACAGTTTGTATCTGTTAGACTAGTAAAAGTAAAGAAGCAGCACGTGGTTTAAACGCTTCACGCTTCCATAAACGTTAATGTGAGCGTTGACGTGCAGCTGACGGTGGAGGAGGTGATGACCACCACGGCCTACCTGGATCTGTTCCTGCGCTCCGTCTCAGAGCCCGCCCTCCTCCAGAGCTTCCTGTCCTTCATCCTGCTGCACGCGCACGACAACGTGCACATCCTGGACACGCTGGTCAGCAGGGTCAACACACCTTTCCAGGTAACGCACGTTTCTTCTTCCGCTTCTTCTTCTCCTGTTTCTTCTTCCTCCTCCTCCTCCTCCTCATCTTCATCACCTCTTCATGCTTCGTCGCTCCTAATGAGATGAACCTTTAACCGTTTGCGTGTCCTTCAGTTGGGCACGGTGTCGCTGGCTCTGTTCAGGACTCTGATTGGTCTCTTCTGTGAAGACGTCATGCTGCAGCTCGTGTTCAGGTCAGTCTCTCTGAACGTAAACGACAAACACGAGGTATTCGATGTTGCTTCAAGAGAACCAACGGTGCTCGTAGTAACTCATGTTTCGGCAGTGATGCATGCTGGGACTGAGCGGCGTCCGTGTGTCCTCAGGTATCTGATTCCCTGCAGCCACCTGAGCGGGAAGCAGCGCTCGTCCCTAAAGCGGAGGGACTGTTGCTCCTCCGGCGCCGCCTCCTTCCTGCTCCTCTTGCCTTCCTGGTGTCCCGGGAACCTCCTCCCCGTCACCACACACTCCGAGCACATCCACTGGCCCAAAGCAGCAGGTCGGTATCATTCAACGTACACATGGAAGTACTGTCTTAGCACGTGCTATCACGCTAACTTTAACCTTTCTGTCTGCGTCAGATCTGTCAGTATCAGACAGCGTTGGTTACTATCGGGGCTCAGACTTTCTGACGGATGTAAACTACCTGCACTACCTCTGGGACGCCCGGCAAGCCATCTCCACTGCCCTCAGGTTAGTGCGTCCTCACCTCCTCCACCATGGAATCAGGGGACGGACTACAGATCGACCTGTTTAGATGCTACTGATTGGAGTCATTAATGGTTATTATTTCGTAGTTCTGGCCATATTTCTGTTGTTGGCATAACATATTACTCATTGTCAGAAGGATTCGTCCTCTTGGGGACTTGAATGTTTGTACCAAATTTTATGGCACTGCATCCAGTTTTTGTTGCGTGAGTGGTGAATCGACAGACAGATGATCCGTTCATCCAAATAAGATATGATTTTATATGTCCAGCATCTTCAGTTCTGATGAGTTTTGTTTTGTCTGCAGGGCTTGTCGGCTCTGGTCGTCTCCGTATGACGGGGTCGACCCTCCACCTCAAGACTACCGATCGTACACACCCGGGGACGACCTAGAAGACGAGGACGAGATCGTACGGCGAGTCAACAGCGACTCCATCTACTCTGTCGTCATCGCTCCTCCGCCCTCAGCCCTCTCTCCGACGCCGTCCTCCTCAGATACCGTCTCCACGAGCAACCGGGCAGGACGAGCCAGCTCCGCCGTGGAGCTGGAGTGGGACGACATTTTTGCAGACGACGATCCCTCTTCGCCAGCGTTGACGGACGTTGTGACCGCGGAGGTCGACAGATGCGTCTCGACACCTCAACACATCCAGGAGATGCGACGCACCGCGACCAAGCTGGTGCGTGGCTCATACGTGGAGGAATCAGAGTTCGAGGACGACGTTCTGGTCTACAACCTAGTCGCCCAGAGGGAAACGAAGGCGGCCATTTTGGAGCGAATCATGGCGGCAAACCGGCGGGCACGCGGGGGCATCTCAAGCGGCCAGCAGGTGTCGACAGCGGCGGCGACGACGACGATAACAACAATGTTTACGACAACGGGAAAGACCGTCATGGAAACGGTTAACAGTATAATGTCGACAAGGAGGAGCGAGGACGGAGGGAAGGAGATGGGGAGAAGGACGGAGGAAGGAGAAGATGAGATAAAGAGGATGGATGTACAAGGAGGATGTCAGTTTTTCACCAACGGCTTTAATGCTCAGAACCGCATCATCGACGAATGCGGTGATACCGACAAAGACAACAAGACATTTAGGCAAAACCCGAGTGACTTTGAAGCTGCTGTCAATCACGAACATCGCAAAACACAACATCCCACGCCATGTTTAGCGACTTTACCCAATGAGCCACGTGACCCTTTGGCGACCGATGCAAAGTCTCCAAGTCCGCCCGGCAACAGAGTCGCCAACAACGATGACTTCCTGTCCCGATACCACGAGCTCATGCTCTCTTTAGGGGTGGACCCGGACTGTGACGACGTCACAAACGACATCAACACTTTCAGGAGGCGGGTGCGAGTGCTGAGGCAAAAACTGGAAGAAGAGGAGGAGTCCTTTTTCAGCTCCTCGTGGGATGACGGAGAGGAGGAAGAAGGAGAGGAGGAGGCGATGGAGGAAGTGGAAGAGGAAGGAGAGGAGAGGAACGGTAGCAGTAAGAAAGGCAGCAGGAGGCATGGAGTTCCCTTTACAGGTCTGTGTTTTCAACCACGACTGAATAAGGTGTTGAAGTGAGTAGAGAAGCATCCTGGAGCACCTTGAAGGGGCTTTGTTGTTTCCTCAAATATAACGAGCTAACAGAAATGAAAAGTGGAGCAATTGAAAAGTCGGCCATCAAAAAGAGGAGGCAGACACAATGTAAATGTAAAGATAGCTGTTTAACAATGCAGCAGAATAACCAATCATTTCTTAATGCTCTACTCTGGTGACCCAAAGTCAACATAGAAGGATTATGCAAATATCATACAAGTGTGAATCCAACTGTTGCCGCGCAGAAACCTTATTTGATGAAGACTGTAAGTTGAAGAAACGTTTGTAGAGCTTCATTCATTCTGTTGGCAGTAGAAAGAAGTTGCACATATTCTAATTTACTGAGATATATTCTGTAGTTAACAACAGTTGGTTAACATTTTACTTGGTGACCCGTTAAAAGCCCACCCACCCAAAGACAGTGACTTAAAGAAGAATACATGAAGTAATTAAGAGGAAAATGTCAGATGTCCAAAAAACAATAAAGAGCTGCATCGCTGTCAGGTCATCACAGTTGAAATCACTTCATTACTGAATAATCACTTTTATTGGTTCACTAACCTGCAGGTCCGTTCATCAGCGTGCTGTTGTCCCGCCTCGAGAACCTCCTGGAAAACTCCATCGCCGTGAACCTGCTGGTGACGGGCATCCTGGCCCAGCTGGCGTCGTACCCGCAACCTCTTCTGAGGTCCTTCCTGCTCAGCACCGACGCTCGCGACCAGCCCAACGTACGCACACTGCACCAGGTAACATCCACGCGTCATGTACGTCCGATGCCAATGTTTCAGGCCTCTAAATGATAACGACGCGGACGCCTTTATTCTCGTAGGTGTTGGTGTCGGTGCACGCTCAGATTGAGCGCTACGTGGCGGCCAGGCCAGACTTCCCCGCCCTGGTCACTCAGGCCTGGAGGTTCTTGTTGGCTAAAGACCAAGACAGCAAGTTTAGAGGTTAATGAACACACACACACACACTTTACAAATCCTACTCAGGCGGTAACCTCCGGTTCTGCCGAGTGCCAAAACCCTGCATTCTCTCTAACGGCCACCAGGGGGCGACTCCTCTGGTTGTATAGAAGTCTATGAGAAAATGACTCTACTTCTCTCTTGATTTATTACCTCAGTAAACATTGTAAACATGAGTTTATGGTCTCAATCTCTAGTTTCAAGTCTTCTTCAATACAGCATGATGTTCATTTAGTAAATGATGGTCCATTTAGAGTCACACAGACCATAAAGCAGGGGATGCTTTAGGGGCGGGGCTACACAGTGATTGACAGGTCTCTACCACGGTCTTGGAGCCGTATGGCTTTTTGTTGAGGGAACCAGTGATGCTAACTTCCTGCTGGCAAACTAAACTGCATGAATTCAAGGTTGTATATTTTCAGACACAGTTTGTGGATCTTTGTCTGAAGTTTCTTGTCACGCTCGTGTCCCAGAGTGCCTCCAGTCTCGGGGCGGAGACATCATCCTGGACCCGTCTCCCCCCAACGGCTCCGTGAGGACCGCGCTGGCCTTGCCTCCTCTCGCCGTCCTGCCGCCATGCCCTCCCATCCCCCCTCAAGCCAAGAGCCGAGTGTTCGCCATCGTCCTGTTTGGCGAGTTCCTGAAAGAGCTGGCCGCCATCGCCCAGGAGCACAGCGTCGCACTTGAATCCACCTCGGAGGAGTGACTCACCGCCCCCGTCCGGCTTTAAATATCTGAGAAACTACCAAGCACAGAACATGCAACACGAATGATATTACAGTAAAATATTTACATGTACAGTATGTTTATATTTCTAGCAGTACTTGAATATTTTCTTGTGTGAATACGGATGATATTTATATGTTGATGAATATTATTATTTTGAAGAGAAATCAAGTTTTCTATATATTTGTGGGATCAGTGCAAATAGTTTTCTACCATGTTTTCTGAAATCTTTGCACTTACTTCTTGATACGGAACAAATGTTGGTTATTTAAGCGTTTTATTATTATTTAGTGTTATTTCAAAATGCCTGAGCGGCCATTTTAATCAACCTCATGCTAGTATGAAAATAAAAGTAAGCTTAATCAAACACATTAAAGTGACTTTACAGCAGATGTTCTAAACATGTATCAACACGTTAACTTGTCTTCTAGCTATAGCTGCTCGGGATAAAGTTTTGGAAATTCAATTTGGAAATTTAGACGCAAACCAGATGTTGTTCAGAATGTTACGTTTTGAAAAGAAAAGCTTTACCTGCTCAACTTAATCCCTCATTGGAATCATTGTTCATGCTTTAACAAGCTACTTCCCTCTTGTTGCTCCAAAATGTCTTCCTTTTTTTAATTTAGAAATAATACACAGCATGCGATAGTTGCCGATTGCAACCAGCTGAAGCTCCTCCGCTCACTCCTCGCTTTACAAGGCTACAGATCGAGAGCCGCAGAGTGCAAAACCGTGGTAACGCAGTAACGCTTTTATAGTTTGTAGACAACGATGACGTAAGTGTTAGCAACGAAGTTTGGCAACAAAAGTGCGGTGGAGTGCAACAGCTTGACGCGTGTTCTGGTTGTCGGCTGTAAACGGGTTCACGATGAGACTACTTTAGCAGAGGAGGTCAACCGGCGGCTCACGTTACCGCAGTTTCACAAGCGTGGAGAGAACTACGGTGGCCTTCAGGTTACCTAAAAATATATGTGTTTGGTTTGTCCTTTCTGGGCTACCGTAGAACGTGGCGGTGCAACGTGGCGGACCCCGCCACTCGCTTCCAATGTAGATATGAAGGGCTCATTCCAAGCTACCGAAAACACAAGGATCCTTAGTTTCAGGTGTTTAAACACGTAGTTATGAATATTATATTATTATATATTCTAATAACAGATCCCCTGACATGCTACACACTGGCCCTTTAATTTAATGTCTGGATTTTAAACAAACTAAAAAAGAGAAGCTCTTTCTCAACTGATTTTTACAGCACTTTGAACCGGATGTGTGACGTTTTATTACCTACGATGAAAAAGATGAAAGGGGAAGAGTATCTGTGATTGATTATGTCAACCTGTTTATGTTTTCCTGTTGTGTCTTTATCCACAAACACACACACACACACACACACACACACACACACACACACACACACACACACAGTAATGTCGAAGCCTTACTTTAACCAACACTGATATTTTAGTGCAAGAAACCAAGATGCAAAAAAATGAAATGAATCTAAATTCTTATGCAATTATCAGATGTTGATTTTTCTCATGTGCACTTCTATCAATGTGCATTTCCTTGTTTTTAGTGTAAAGTGTGTGATGTGTTTTTTTGTCATGCTTCTACGGCGTTCGCTCAGGTCGAGTGGGAAATCAGACGTCGTTCAGCAGATACGGTAGAAAATACTTTTCTTCTTAAAACACTAAAAAAGTTTCCAGCAACTGCTTTTGCCGAATTTGATGCGACTGCAGCCTTCACACTACCAGCCTCTCTGCACAGTGCACACTGTGCTACCATGGAGACGTTATGGGATGCACTGCCGTGTGTTGATGCTGCTGCCTGCTGGTGAACCAGCGGGGCCACGTTTCTGCTCTTTACTGTCTCTCGTCTCTGCTTTTGGAATCAATTATTGCCAAAATGCCGTAAAAATAATAAAACTGACTTTGATAATCTGATTTTCAGAAAACATCCTGGAGATGTGTTTGTTTGTCTCTTGTTGTATTTGTTATTAATTACAAGATGCATTAATTTAAAAGGGTTCCTAAATGTATTTGGCTCCTGTCCAGTGAAAACCTCGTATCTCCAGATGTGTTGATGCTGAATGTTTGTGATAAACTGAAGAATGAAGTGTTTCCTTTATGTGTTGATAAAATCCTCCTTCTTCTTCTTCGGCTAAATAAACTCTTTAAAAAGCCTCTTAGATCAGCTGAAAAATACATCGTCACATACATGTTTGTTCTCTTTAGAGATACGAGGTTCTCACAGGACGCTACAAACACATCATCTTATAGAATATGATGCATTGATGAAGATTGAACTAGTTTAAAAACATGCAACATACACATTCATGCAGCAGGAATATTAATCCAGAAACCAGATTAAACAGGAAAACATTTTACTGAATAATCGATATGTTTACTTTAAGTACATTTTACTGAAATATTTACATACGTATCTTTACTTACAAGCATGGTTTTGAATACTGAACACTTGTAGTGGAGTATTAGTACTTCTACTGCAGTCAAATATTGCTGTCTGCAGGGTGGAACACTACTCTTTGATACAAGTACTTCAATATAAATCAAAAAGATATCAGCTAAGACGGCAAGTCAGTCTCCTCTTTGAGAAACTGTGGTGAGCTAGTTCCTGTGTTGGTAACCTGATTATACATCCAGGTTACACAGACGGCACAGACGGCACAGACTCGGTAAACGTTGCTGTTTTTCAACGTTTGGAGGAGAAGAAGAGGAGGACAGGAGGTGATGATGATGATGAAGGTTTACCTGCTGATATGGGTTCTCGGTGAGTCAGAGAAAGAACTGTTTGCTCTGAAATATCTCTGCTTCATTGTAACACAAGAATCTTATTTTAGTCTGGATCAGTGAGGTAAATCTGAAGTATTGTTACTTTTTCATTGATTGATTTGATTCACAAACAGTAAACCAGTAACCATCCAGCTTCCATATCAAGTCTTCTTTTATTTTGCTGCTTTCTCTGTTTGCGTCTGTAGGTTTATCTCAAATCCACCAAAAGTTACCATCACATAATGCCTCATTAACATATTTAAACATAACATTTTCATAGAACTTGTAACACAATAAATCCTCCTCTTAGTGCGAGTGATGAAGTGGTGAAGCTTCATGGTGATCTCTATGAGTTCATGTGTTAACTCTTCACCTGTAGAGTCTCTAAACGTCTGTAATGAACTAAACGTCTCTTTAAAGGACGTTTTCTCTGAATGAGTTTGTTCTCAGACTCTGATGATAAATCTCCTTCAGCAGCTCTTACACACCAAACTCTACACGTTCATTCCTCTCTATGTGCTGAAGGTTCACACATCACTCACACACTCATTTATACTACATCTCCTCTTTAAAAACCTTTGACTCTAATATGTCAACAAAAGAAAACAAGAATTATGAACATCTTTATCCAATGTTCAGATTTATGTTCTGGATAAACAAAACTAAATTCTGTTTATTTTTCAGACTTCTCACTTATCATTTTCTGGGACTCTGGAAACGTCCATGAAACTACTCACAACTGACGTAATAACTTATTCTCGCTGTGACAAGCGGCCATAAGCAGACATGCTTTGTATTGAGGGGTCACAAACCCAAAAAGCTAACATTGTTGTGGCATTTTAACACACTTTGATTGTTCTTCCTGTAGGTGCTGCAGCTGTTTTATTAAGGGGAGACGATGATTATGATAACTCGGATTTTTCAGCATCTGGCAGCGGTGAATTCGACCTATTCATACCTGAAAACTGGACACTCACACCTCCATGGCTAGTTAAAAATGACTGGTCCTCTCTTTCTTCCTCAGGTAACCTCAATCCACTCTGGTCCATGATCACTCATTTGTTTTATTAATGTCAATACTATGATAACTAACGTAGCCGATCCGTCCAACTCTTTAAGATGGACTTGGGGGAAGTTTACAGGTAAAGTTGAAAATAGAAACAATAAAGTTTAAAACAAAATCAAACCCCTGTTCTGCTTATCCAAGTATGTATTTCTAAAATAAGCTTTATCATACTGTAATATAAGAGTATGTTGATAGAGGAAGTAATATGCCATGCGTGGAGATGTGGATTGTAAAGGAGCAGCGTTTAGCTTGGTGGATCGGTGTTTTACATTCATCTTAAACCATAATAGATTCTTTGGCCACAATCACAGTCGCATTAAAAAGCGAGAAAAATTCATTGGTGTTTTTGCAGAATTCTCCAGTGTCTACGTTCTCGTCAACCATACATTTTATTTGCCACATGCATTTGAGCTTAGATTTCCAAACGGAGTAAGTTGTACCAATCACTTTTATTTAACTTCCTGAATTTTCTATATTACAGTTAGCAGCTGGCTGGCTTGGAGTGCACCTTTGCCCCTTCAGTAACTCTTTCTGTGATGAAATGTGGTACAACTCTGAGAACAAAATGTCAGAGAAACCAAAGCTTGTGATTAAATAGCACTAGCATTTTTCTGGCTTGCTAGTGTGTTAGCTGTTAGCTTACCAGCTCCTAGAGCCAAATACAGGTAAACCTTGCTGTGCCACTTTCTGGTGTAACTGGGCCTTTTACTCATTCATAACATGTTCTGTACCTCATGTTGTTACATTTGCATGGCTCACCTGTCGTCTCTCTCTACCTACAGATGCAACAAACACCACCACGGACTCTTCTTCCTCCTCCACAGCTAGCCTCCACCCGCTCTGTCTGCCCTATGTTCTCTTGCTTCTGTTCATGTTAGCATATTAAAATAGCATCTTCTTTAATGACAGACTTAGTGAATACACTTTTATCTCTGAATGTCTTTATTTTATCCAGCCAGGATATGATTTTGTTCGCATTGCTTGCTGGAGTTTTTGCGATGTGTCTATATGCAGATGATGCTGCTCGTTATCTTTAATTTGCTTCCGATGTTCATTGTAAAGTAACTAAAGTGAAAATGTTTAAAAAAACTTATGAGCAAAAATGTTTGATCAATAAACTTTGATATAATTAATAATAATAACGTTTTTATTTTGTTGTGGGTTTCAATAGAGCAGGTCCATGACCTTTGGGTACTGGAACTAATTTCAGTGTTTACTTAATTATTATGGTTTTTACTTACTAAATTAATAATAATTCAATATGAAATACGATCTTCAATTGATTTCACACCGGAATAGAGCAAGAACAGCGGTCCCCTTGGTGAAAGTCCTTTGTTTGTTTCGTGGTATTGCTGCTTTTACTTTACATAAGTGTGGGATCTGAGTACTTCTTCCTCTAAAATCTGACATATTCCACTGGTGCTGCTGTTGACATCACATCTTGGCCAGTTATCCAAAGATAGAAAAAAACAAAAAACCTAGATGTTTTAGCTTTCTTAACTTGTCGAGAAGTAAGACATTCTTAGACTGATCTGAAATCAGTGAAATCTTTAAAGATAAATACAGCTGGTTTTCAATAGCTTTTAGAGGAAGTCTGCCAAATGTAGTTGCAGGGGTGTCACGATGCCGTTTGTCTGCACTGTATGTTGTGGCTGCAAACATGACAAAGTGAAGCTACTGAGGTGGGAAGCCAAAAACTGAGCTAGCATCCTGTGTCAATCTGGAGCTAGCGCTGCGGTTGATTACTCAGTTCCTGAATACTGACAGATACCGAGAAAGAATAAGAGGGTAGAGAGACATAGAGAGTGTAGTAGAGGGAGAGAGAATGAGGGTGGGTCTAGATGTTGAGACCAAGAGGGGGGAGAGAGGAAAGGTTAGGGTAGAGAAAAAACATACAGTAGCCGGAAAGGACATAAGAAATAGCAAGAGGAAGAAGGATAAAAGTGAGCTGGCTTTGTTCAAGGGTTCGTCATCATTTCAACACGTTCTCACTCCCAGCTTGTCACATACGGACGCTTGGTCAGGACGTCACTTTTTAACTCAATGTGTACTCCGATATACTTCATTCATTATCTTTCTCTTATCTAGGGTTGAGTTGAAGGGCAGCAGGCTATTCTCTCCCCAGCAACGTTTTCCAGGGTCTTCCTGGGGAACCCAAGGCGTTCTCAGGCCAGATGAGATATATAACCTCTCCAGCGTGTTCTGAGTCTACCTTTGGACCTAGAACCTGATGGACATGGCAACCTCTAAGGGGAGGCGTCCTAATCAGATGTTGAACCTCCTCAGCAGGTCTCCTCCGCCGCGAAGGCGCATCGGCTCAACTCTGAGCTCCTCGACCTGACCTCTAATGCTGAGCCCAGTCTCCCTACGAATGAAGCTCATTTCAGCCGTTTGTAATGTGTCGGCACCACAAAAACAATTCCCATCGAATGTGGTGGAAGAGTCAACCACTTAAAGTTTAGTTAAGAACATAACTTTACAATAACCCAACAACACAGTTTAGACTACAACCACTGGTCCTGTGGTTGAAGGTCTTGTGTTTGTTTGACTCATCCGTCCACCCAGACCTCCACCCTGCATAGAGCTTTTAGTTTTTTATATTACACCACCCAACTGTCTTCTTTCCACCTGCGTCCATTAGAGGAAGCAAATATGATGCTAGAGGGGTACGTGGAGCGCCACGGTTTGAAACATTGCCCTATTTGACGAGTTAAAGTGAGAACGGGTTGAAACAGGAAAGAGTTGAATTCCCACAAAGTTGGAAAAACATCGTATCATAGTACTACTGTTCTGTGTCCACATACTTTTGGCCATCTAGGATTAGAACAGACAAAAAGCAAGAGAAGAAGAGTGAGAATAAAGCAAAGAAGGAAGGGAGGCAAAATGTGAGTTGTAGGTGGGATGAGAGACACAACAAGAGAGAGGAGAGGGGGAGGAGGTTGAGAGAGAGAGAGAGAGAGAAAGAGAGAGAGAGAGAGAGAGAGAGAGAGAGAGAGAGAGAGAGAGAGAGAGAGAGAGAGAGAGAGAGAGAGAGAGAGGGAGAAAGATCACAAAACAGAAAGCTCACAACAAAGTGAGAGTAGAGGTTGAGGAAGAGGAAGAGAGTTTGTGGAAAAAGGAACAAAATAAAGAAAATCGGACACTCCCAACAGCCTTGCGGATGATCCTCCACCATCTTTAAGAAGATATTTTTAGACAGAGAAGTGAATTCGTCACCGCGATGAAGTCGTGGAGTTGCCTCTGCTTCCTCGGTGAGTTCAGACCAAACTGCGTCCACCTCAGACTTTAACCTCTTGTCCACTTTTGTTGCTTTTCAGAGTGATATCTTGCAGTTATTGATATAGACTAAATTTGTAGGCTGATCTCCCGCGCTCACAAATTCAAAACTTTCAAGGCTGGAGTTCAGATTGTTTTCACACCCGTTGAATCAGACGCTGCAGGAGCCTCGTGGTTTCACTGCTGATGGTGTCGATTCAAGAAGTTCTTGTGAAATCTCTAATCTAGCTGCTCCCGCTGCCATCCGTTTAATTTACCAACACTTTCAAGGCCTTGATTTAGTCTCAAATCAACTCTTCAATGTCCTTGAATGACTTTAAGGTTCATTCAAGGAACAATCGACATATGCAGGAAGTAATGCGGAGCACACAAATGCTTCGATATAACGGGAAACTTAAGAGAAAAAAGTGAATTTTCAGGAAATTACAAAGCAAAACACAGTAAATTATTAATTTTAAACCATTTTCACATAATTAGTCTTTACTGTCACTTTGTCTTTATGTTCCCTGACAGCACAGCCTCATTTAATCTGCCTAACATGTGCAAATGAATGCAGGTATTATTGCCCAATTTATTGATCTTCCCTCTTCAATATGAAACTAAGTACATCTGAATATATATATATTTATTTTTGAAAATGATGGGAGGCATCAAGCAATCGTTAATTAATTAATTAATTAATTCATCGTATTAATCCGATTTCTTCAGCCACAGGAAGTACGAGTCACTGTGTATACATGAAGTATGTTATATGGGGCATCAAGCATTTCATGCATTACATATTAAAATATAAAATAAATCAGATGATCTTAATAGACGATCAAGCTCCAGTTTTCAAAGCACCAAGCAACAGACAGCAGAGGTCAAAGCAGAATAAAGTGTTTTGACGTCTATCTTCTTTACTGCTTTTCTTTTTCTTCACTGATCACATCTTCACACCAACGTTTGTCTGTTCTCACACGTGTGTAAACCTGTTGCAGCAGCAGATCTGTGAAGTTTAACCACCGCCTTCAACAAGTTGACCTGTCAACTCCAACAGAGTCTATGTGCAGAACAGACACTCCTTTAGCTCACATTAGCCAGAATTTGGGTAGTTAATATGAATAAAAACGTTTGCATTCTCTCTTTCTGTTTCAGTTCTAGCAAGTTCTTCAATTTCCAGAGGACAAAATACAACTTCTGCTCCTCCAGGTGAGGGGAAGGAAGGGTTGGGTGTGTGGGATCAGTTGAAGTGTTTTTATATATTAAACATATATACATTAATATATACATTACATATTACAGTGAGACACACAAGTCTTAAGGCAGCCTCGGCTTGTTCTTGAGCAGGCGGCAACTTCTGGTTCTGAAATGTGAAGCCAGCGTTAGCTTAGCTTGTACTTAGCTCCGCCCCCCTCACCAAGACGGCAACGGTCAAAAAACCACGGCCGATAAGCCGAACTCAAGGCTTCAAAACAGCAGTCCACAAACCCATGGGTTCTCTTCTTACATAGAGTCTTGAACCACTTTAGGAGCCACCATGTGTACATGTACCAGATAGTGAAATGTGAATGTATTGTCGGGTAATATCTGGATGTGACTTAATGTGCTGTGTTGTATTCAGCATGTTGTCCCTTCCCCCTCTGCCTCTGAGTCACAGCCATGGGGGACAGGGCCCCACCACCACATCCTGTACCGGTCCTGTATCGGTGGTGTGTGAGGGGAGGTGGTCTCGTGGCCACAAAGTCTGATTCTGTGTGTGTCTTTCACGTCTAATACAGATCCTAAAGTCACCCCTACCCCAACCCCGTTACAAGCTGAACCTCAGAATGGGACCACCGGCACCACGCCGCCCTCCTCGACTCCTCAGACTCGTGCATCACCCAATGCAACAGATCTGCCTCCATCAGTCTCAATGGTAACTTTGGTACTTTAAGTACATGTTGATGCTTTTACTAAAGGTTGTACTGCAGGATTTCAACAGCGAGGTGTTGCTACTTTTACTTGAGTACATGGTAGTACTTCTTCCACCACTGCAATAGAACATCTCCACAGTTTAAAAGCAACACATTAAAAGCTGAATTCACATGAATTGTGAATGTCACTCACACACAGTAGATGTGAAGCTTTAAGCGTCTTTTACAGACTCAAGAAGCAGAGACGTCAGGTACAGACGGCTCGGTTAAGACCACAACGGACAAAGTCAACGGCGGCACGGTGGCACAGACGACTGACGGAGAATCGACGACGGCGGCCAACACCTCATCAACACCAGGTACCTACTGCTGCGGATGCAGAAGGCCTGCTGTGCCTCAGCCTGTCTTCCTGTGTGTCAAACCACAACCATCGCTCACATTCTCTGTAACTGCTAACTGCCACACAAACACTCACTCTGACGCACGACAGCCGGTATGTCACCAGACAAAATAAAAGTTTAAAATCATATTTTCTTTGTGATATGAGAGAAGAGGATGAAAATTCAGCTTCTCGAATGTTGTTCTTCGTTAAACTGAATATCTCTGGATGGTTTGGATAGAACAAGCTATTTGAAGACATCACTTTGGGCTCTGGGAATCTTTCTATTTCTGTTTTCTGACATTTAACGGCTGAAATGATGAACGGCTTCATCGAGAGGGAAGAAAAGGTTTATGTCTGTATGTGATATTTATTTCTGTTCTCCACAAGGGGGCGTGAACGTTAACCAGAAGTCTGTTTCTTTTAGTAAAAATTGAAGACGCGGGTCATTCGTCCTGGGGTAAGTTCATTGTACTGTTACCTTTTGTATTATTAATGAGGGTAAACCAGCATCTATTCTATTCTATTCATCCTTCTGCCCCCTACTGATGCTCCTGCTCCCACTATATCAAACTAACTCATGAGAATGTACATCATTAGTTTTTAAGGTGTAGAACACACTCAATGCGTTGCCCTTCCACACGGAGCCCCGACGTATACGACAGTGAATAAATAAATACATTATGAAATAAAAGAACACAAGAAAAAAAGTGTAAAATATAGAAACTACCAATAAAATGTGAATTAATTTGATCAATTACTGATTATTTCATTATTTATTGAACATTATTTATTGAACTTTTGTTGTTGAATACTTTATTTCATTAAAACAATTTAATTTTATCTCACTTTTTATCTCATAACGAGTTTTGTACAATTATATTGAACACTTACGGGCTCCATATTTCCATACTAATAAAATGTGTGTATCAACTGATTTTTATATCTATCTTTACTTTATAATGCGTTCATTGATCACACAAGTGGCACAAAGACCCTGAGAGCTAATAGAACCGTCTCTGTCTCCAGGCATCGTGATCCTCGTATTGATCGTCTTGGTGATCGTTGTTCTGTGTGCCATCCTCTACTTCCTCAGGAGACTCTCCAGAGTAAGACAACGACGTTTTTCATGACATTTCCTTTAAAAATACATATTTTGCATCCACTCGTTTAATGCTAAGCTGTTAGCTCTGACGTTGCGGTTGTTTTGTTTGTGTAGACGTACTCGTTCGACCTCCATCGTCCGGCTCCCGTCAACCATCTGAACGAACCCATCGGCACCTTTGAACTAGTCTACGAGGACGACCTGGGTGTGTTGTGTGTGTTTACGCTTTTTAAATGACTGTAACATGAGTGTGTATGTGCATATCCTGACGTGTGTTCTTTGGTTTTTCTGTGTGGTATCTCAGATCGACCATCCTCTAAAGACCAAGTGACCACCGGCGACCTTTCACCTCCTCCTGTATCCAACGGCACAACTCTGCCGTCGGAGGAGCGGCGCTCCGATGGAGAGAGCGGTACATCCAATGCTATATTACAATAATGCAATATTTGACATTGTGAAGTCAATACCATTAAAAACTCTTTCGACAGCAAACCATGTGGTGAAAACCCAAACTGTCATCCATCACAGGCTACATGAGTCTATAGGTTACTGATATCAATGTGTAGTCCATGAAAATACCAGCAGCATTTCATGTCATCACAAGAAACAGGAACATATGGATCTAGCATGGATGCACCGAGCCCAGTTTGCCACAAGAGGAAATTAAACGTTTCTCGGATGTGTTTATGTTTTTCCCTCCATGACTCTCGAAAACTAAAAACATAGTTTGGTACCGCAAATCCTCACCACAAACACCTGTTCCTGTGTTAGTTTCCATGTTATCAACAAAGCATCTTGCATCTGATCAAATCTCTGTTTGTTCTTAACAGCTTTCCATTAAAAACGTAGACTTTTGTCACAGAGTTGAGGGAATGTAGGTGGCAAGATGACAAAAATAAATACGTTCCTCAGGAAGATGACAAAGGGAAAAAATAGAAGACGGCAATAATGGTGTTCTCTGGTATTATAAATATAAATATATATGTTAAATATTCTCTGGTGCATGTTTCCTTCTCTCCTTCTGCTCGCTCTCTCACTCCAGCTCCACAGGAACAGCCAGATGCAAACGGTACGGAGACGTCGCCCACCAGTAACACCAGTAACACCAGTAACACCAGTAACAACACCAGTAACACCAGTCCCTCGCTGGGCAAGCCACCCAGCCCAATGAGCTGTACCAACATGTTCTTCGATGCTGTCGGGGAGGAGCAGCAGAACGAAAACAACAACAACCCGTGTAAGATACATAAAATACATACAAACACAAAATACCAACACAAAAACCAGCATCCAGCAGTATTAGCAGGCCTCGAGTCGTACTGAACTTCATGTTTATGATTGGTGGAATGAGCCAAAAATGTGGTTTTAAACTAGTTAACGTTTAATATATAGTACGCCAAAGAGTATACTCAAACCTTTGCGCTGCATTCAACTTTTAATTAAACAGTTTCTGCTGTTTTGTTTTTCACAAATTAGTAATTCGGAACAAATTAGTAATTTGAATTGACACAATGACTGTAAGGAGGAGGAACCTGCTGGCTGCAAAATTGCGAAATAGCGAGAATTTTCTTTTACTTAAAACAGCTCTAAACCATTTTGTGTCTTATTAAATTGTGAACGAGCTTGGAGTTGTTAGACGGCACCTCTGATGGATCTAAGCTAAGCTAAATGAATCAATTAGCAGATATCAAACAGCTTTTAACTCGCAGCAAGAGAGAAGAAAAGGGCATTTTGCTGAATATTTTGTGAAAATATATCTAAATCTAAAATGTACTTTTTTATCCCCTTCTCCTTTTCTTCAGCGGTTTGCTCCAGGGACCCGTTTGTTGAAATCAACCTTGATGAGGCGGCGTTGTGCGATCAGCTCCTCACCTCCCCGGAAGCTTCTTCTTCTGTCCTCCCCTTCTCACCTTTCTCCTTCTCCTCCTCCTCCTCCTCCTCCTCTTCTTCTTCATCTTTGCACCTCCAATGACGACCCCACAGCTCAACATGGAGGTCACGACTGTGTCTGTAAAAAGGTCTTCAAGTGTTTCTGTCTTTTATTTGCCAGTGAAAGTGTATAAATGTGACCCACCAAGCTGGAAACAGAAAGAGCTCGCTTACGCTTTATGTTCTGGGTTCTTTAGATGGATTCAGCATTATCCTGATAATGGTTTTTATATCTAAATGGACGTTACTTTGGCACATAACTGTAAAAAAAGAGTTAGCTCAGTTAACCTGAACTAACCACTAGCTAAGCTAATGAGTAGCCAGACGCCTTCAGCAGTAACCCTTTGTTTTATTAAAGTTGTCTCTTAAAAATGAATTAGGCTTTTTTAATGGAGAGCTATTATTTGCTATAAGCACTGTTTTCTCAAACTACAAAAAGATGTTATCAAGCTATTAAACATCTTGTATTTCTACTGGCTGTGTCCGTTTCAGTTGCAGCTGAAATAACGTTACATATCGCTATATATGTCATCGCAAAATGTTTAAAATCGCAACAAAATTGTATTGTGACTTACATTTTGTGGTAATGTCTTGTTGTTGGGCCTCTAGTGAAAGTGCCCTTCTTTATGCTGATTATAAATAAATAAAACATACTTCAGAGACAATAGAGACACATTTGGCGATGCTTCCTGTTGTCAGTGGTTTTGTGTACATTGTGTAAGGAATGAAAAATAAATTCTAATTTGGAAACAAAAGTGTTCGGTGATCTGGGACCATAATTGATCCTGAGGTTATGTGTGAAGTCTTTTTGGCTGCTGTTGTGTTTTAAGCTGCATGTCGGTGAAGTTTAAAAAAGAGAACAAATAAAGAGAAATGAGTCTTACTGTGGAATGGAGAGATTGTCTCGGGTGACAAGAACACAAGGAAAGATACTGAAAGCTAGAAGCTTGAGCGTAGGAACAACGATAAGTTGTGTGGTGTGATGAGCTGATTGAAGGCAGGTGCGCTGGAGGATAGGGCCCACGTGAGTGGCAAGAACGAGACACACACACACACACTCATACGTACACAGTGGGGCGAAGTGGGGACCCTGAAGACACAAGGACAAGTGGGGACACAAAGGAAAAATAAGGGAGAGCGAGACGTTAGATGCACGTTTCCTGTTTGTGGAACAATACAATGGTGTCCCACGTCATTTACTGAGCACGTCCCTTGCCTCTCTGCCAGTAAATGTTTTTTGTCATGTGTTTGAAGCTGAAAACATCTTGATCACATCTGAATCGTGTGATAAGTCACATGTATATTAGCCGTACTGAGATTGGTATTGACTGTGTCATATTTTTCAGATAAGTACCGTCTTTTGCAGATCAGCTCTGCAGAGATTTATTCTTAATTTTAACTTCAATAGAGTCGCTAGTCTTCCTGGGGTCCACACAGAAACAATCAGAAAATACTTAAAATCAAACAGTGTCAACAACATGAAAACGAAAGAAGAAAAGACAAAAGTAGCTAAATGTAAAGATCAGAAAATAAGTAAAATCGTCCTGTATATGAAACAATAATGGCCTACAGTTAAAACAAATACAAAACTGTCAAAAAAACAAAACAAAAATAATAGTAAAAACAATCAAAAAAAGAAACCAAAATTACATCCACATGACATTCAGGGACATTTGTTTTTGTATCTTTTTGAAAGAAGACCGATCTACTTTTGGTCCGTCTCATGTAATGGACAAGCCCAATAGTAATAACAACATATATCAATGCAGTTTCTCAATTAATTAGGATGTCTGTTAACAAAGGTAATATCTCTACTGTATGCAACAGTGATGCAACGCATCTATTACTTCAACAACAAATTAAATTGTAAAAGTTGCTGACTGCTTTGAGTTTGTGACGTTATCGTACGACTCTAGTTTTAGTTTGAAAGTAAACTGAGTTCTTCCTGTCTGAACACTCAGTACATCTCCACTATTAAAAACAAACAGGTTCAAACATCCGGCTGTGTTTTAATGAGCCGTTAGTGTCACCTAGTGGAGAAGAAAGGTAACAACACGGTGACTCCTTTGTAGAGTTCAGACACTTATAATTAGATTGAATAAAATCAAATGCTTTCATCAGATTTAATGTGTTTGATCTTAATACTTTATTGTTGAACATCTTTGTCTTTTCATCTCATTAAGATCCATAATCAACCAGTTAATTCTTGTTAAATGCTACATTCAAATGAAACTTAAGTCCACGTTTTTGAAACATCTAAATGAGCTTTAGAGGCCGACAGCAGCAGAAATAAACCGAACTCCATCGAGTTCATTTGTGCAAAATCTTTTCAACATTGAATCAATGTAACAGCTCTTAGATCGTTTATTTTTTGTACCTTCATTTCGGATTTGAGTGTGTGCTTTGTCTTGTAGTGGCGCTTCACATTAATGCTTCTAAACTCACTCCGCGGTCTCTGAACATGAGACGTGGTTTTGAACTGCCTATAGGAAGAATGAAGATATACAAGTCTGTACATTCTTGGTTAAAGACTCTGGTCTCTCTGGTCACATTTCTTAGAGAACATCAAGTGAAATAACTTCTCTGACTCACATACTTCTGCGACAGTTGGGTCTCTCATCTTCCGTGTGTGCAAATGTCACTGGAGTTGAGGCGTTTACAGGAATACATACATGATTCACAACACATGTAATCCGTCTGTGTGTTTCCTGGACCGCTGAACGAGTGCCGTACAGGCTGGAGAAGCTGTGCCAGTAAAAATAGAAGCAATCTGTTAGAATTTATTAATGATCGGTTTTAGGTCGTTTGGGTCCGGAACCGGACCGCGGTCCGCCTATTGGTGACCCCTGGTGTAGATGTTTAAGGTTCTGCTCATTCAACTTCTTTACACTGTTTGGGTAGTTTAAACAAATCATCAATCTCAAGAACAAATGTCATAATGACATTACAAAATAAAAAAGGGTTTTTCGAGCACAGCGTTGGAGGATCCATCTTACTGGATACCAGAACATCAAAGAACTTCTCACATTCATGTCGATTAGAAGTCTTCAAGGACAACATCAAAAGCTTTCGCTAAGTCGATATTTATTGGAATTTATTCATTGTTGGATTTGGCAAATTTTTCATGTGCACAACCCACATACTCAGCTCTGCTGCTCATCCCACAAATGCATGTTCCTTACAAATGTGGCACCGTTTAAAAGGGGAATAAACAGGCTTTCCAACGGTATGAGACTTATTGCCAAGAAGCATTGTTACAACAGAGAAATAATCTACCAAACACAAATGTCCTTACTTTTTGTCCTGTTTCCTTGAGCCCAGATGTGAAGAAATGATCTACGTGGGTGAAAACATTTGACTGAGTCACAAGGAGAGACTTCTGCTTTTTGAATAGATAAAAAACAATACAACTTGTTCCAAACCAGCTCACCGACGCCCCCTAAAAACAAATGGTTTCATCATCTGCTCCAGAACATAAATGATTTGAGACACGGGTTGGTTTATGTCTTTTACTACTGAAAGCTGCTTATGAGTTAGTTATGGCTCACCAGCACAAACACTGATGGTTTGAATGTTTATGATAAAGTGGATCTATAAGAATAACGTGTAATATGAAGTGAAAGTAAATCCTTATGTTTCTCAGCCTCGTCAAAAGGTTTGCGTGGAAAACGGAGTTTGAGCCTCTTTTAGGCCCAATTCGGTGCGTTCACAGAGGTTAGAAACAAAGACCCATGAACGCCTCACACTGCTGGAACTGGATTTTCTGGATCATGTTTCTTTTTCTCACACCCACGTCTGCTTTTCTTTTCTCTCCTTCCTCTGTTAGAACACAGAAGTGTCCGGTTCACTTGTTTCTGACACATTGAAGGCACGTAACTCAAACGCTTTACTGTTTGTTGTTGAGGCACAAACTCCAAAAGGAAAGCCATCGGGGTTAAAACTGCACCACGACCCTGTTTCACAAAGCAGGTGCAGAGAAAACCCTGAGATGAAGGAGAGAGGACCTAATCTCTGACTCTGTGAACATAACCTGCTTTACGTTTCCTTCTCTGTCTCGCAGCACATCAGTTAACAGCGGTTTACTGTAAATGACAATGTAAATCCTTTGTATCAGGATAGTCTAGAGTTACGTCTTTTATTTCTTTGAACAGCTCTGACTGTGCACACAGTTGATGTCACTGATATTGAATATTGGAGATTATATGTTAATAGAGTTATTTAACAATAGGCTGCGTATCGTGAACGTGTTTTAACAGCATTTAAACTTTACTACATTTGTTGAAGTAGCTGAAAAGAAGCCACTAAATATACGTCAAACATTTAAAACTCACTGTATTTCAACATTTACATCACCGAACACATTATTACTGGATCACATCTCTGATGTCTACTGATCTCTATTCTTAAAATCTTCAACTATATTTTTCCTCTAATCAATGAATGGATGAATGGACAACACAGAACTCTGACTCAGGCTCTTGTTTTAAGATACATGTGCACAGTCCTCATATATCTCACATTAATATCTACATCCACTGGATTACAACAGATCAGAGCTCCTTTGATGAACTCCATCTCAGGTTTAGTCCACTCAGAGTCTGTTCAACCTGTTTCCTGAAACAAACTGCAAACACACAATATTTAATGTTTATCTCACCGTCTATGATCCGCATCAGACCAAAAGTGTTTTGTCACTTTTTTTTAAATGTTTCCAAGTTACTTTGCATCGTTGACACAGAGATAGAAAAGCATTTTCATTTTGTGATTATAATCTTGGACACAAAACATTTCCTCATACCAGTTTCAGATGGGGAGGGGGGGAGAGAGACAGAGCGAGACAGAGAGAGAGAGAGAGAGAGAGAGACAGAGAAAGAGAGAGAGAGAGAGAGAGAGAGAGAGAGAGAGAGAGAGAGAGAGAGAGAGAGAGAGAGAGAGAGAGAGAGAGAGAGACCTTGGAAGCCTGTTGGTATGTACCTTCTGTCTTTGTGGGGAGAGACCAACACATTCAGCATGTCTCTCTCTCTGATGCTGCTGCTGGTCAGCGTCGCCCAGGCTTCTCATTTTTTTGGGACGGTGATGAATTATTACCCAAAAAACCCCGACGCATCTGGATCCTTCACGGTACGTACACAGCTCCCCTCTTCAATATGTACCGCTTAGAATGTGACAAGACAGAAGTACAAATAACTTTTAACTGTTAATGAATGAACAGAAGCAGGAAATAATATTTCTGGGATGTGTCTCAACAATGTCTTAAATATACTACACAGTAGAGCAGGGGTCTCAAACTCATCTTCACTCTGGACCACATCAGCATCACGGTTTCCCTCAAAGGGCCGGTTGTAAATGTCAGACTGTGTAAATGTAACTAGTCCTAACATATTGGTAAATAACTGTCTCTGCATTTGATTATTGTTTATTATATTGTACATGCAGTTATATAAATGTAAAAATATATTCAAGCACATTTCTGTTATTATAACTTAACTCCTTTTAATTTAGGGTTAAACCCACATTAATCTATCAAACTAAAGAAAACAGCAAAGACAAATATCAAACACAAGTTATTACAATAACTTTGTTCAAAGCTTAAAATCCTTTCAAGGGTGCGTTTGCACAATCCCACGTGAAGTATTTCATGTGTTGTAAAGTCACATTTAAAGTCGTCTTCGATGTACATACAATACACATGTAAATACATTTATATGTTAAATGTAACCTATGATGAGGTGCTTCTATGACTGTGTGTTTAAGTATCTCATCATTTTGACTATGGGGATATTTTTATTCTCAAGTCTAACTTTAGAATTTTTTTTTTTTTTTATTTAAAAACTTTTTTTTACCTTTTTTATTTTTGTTTTGCTGCCGGATTCACAGGCCAATGATCTTTCTACCAGGAGACCGATGTTAGTTTGTGTGAAACGAGAAGTCAACGTTGATGTTTTTTGTCACGTAACTTGCTTAATTCAGGAACGACACTTCTGGGTCAAGAGATGAACTTTTTCTAAACCTACCTGAATAAAATCACCCCAAAAGTTGGTGATTTTCAGATGTTTTAACATCTTAGATGAGTGCAGGTCAAGAAAGCAAAGATTGACCTTCAGAGGACCAGAAATGAAACGTGCACCAACCAACCTGGCCTCTGTCCTGTGTCTGTCTTCACAGTAAGATGTTTTCTTTGACTCGTCTCCACTGTGACACTACAGGTGGTCTTCCGCTATAAGCTGACCTTCCACACTTGCTCACAAATCGACTCGTGGACCTGCTCCGGGAACTGTGGGACCCAGATTTCTGTAGTGCTGAACATCGTGGACCAGGAGCTCAGCGGAGAGTGGTGTCAGAGAGAGGGAATCATGACTCTGCAGTTTGTCAGCAACGCTCCATTGCAGCTGCAGTGAGTGCACCATGTGGAGCTCAATGATTTAATGCATGAAGGATGTAGACAAACCACATACAATTACAGACAAACTGACAACCAACAGACAAAAGACAGGACTGGAAACACAGAAGAAAGGAATCAGACAACTAGACACAGGTGTGCAGACATTAAGGCCGGCTGGATGCTGATTGGTAGTTGAGACAATGGCAACAAAAGAGGTTCATTAAATACAGGTGATACACAGAATAAAAGGAGGGAAAAATCACACAAGACAGGAAGTCAAACAAACAGGATACGAGACGCAGGTACAAACTAAAACAGGAAGTGCAAACTAAAGTCCATAACACATGTTTCTATTCTAATGCATTCAAGTTAGCATCAATCAGATTGGGTTGGTTTTAATTAACAGCATTAAAGCCTGTAGGTATATTTTGATTTGTTGTCCGCCTTTGAGCTGGAGCGAGCTAGAAACAAGAAACTTGGCCCCAAAAAACAGAAAAAGATGCACAAGAGGTTTCCAGGAAATATGACTCCAATTGGTCACATGGTTCATTGAGGACCTCAGTAAAAAAACAACAATCCTGCATATATGTAATTTGCCTTGTGTATCACACACTATGGTAGTTGTAGGGGCGCTCTGTCAGTCAGTCAGGAGGAGACACATTTCCTCATTTTTCTAAATATTTATATATTATATATTTAATAATTAATAATTAATTTTTTTCTTTCAGGTGACAGTGAAAATATTTTGTAAAGTTTAACAAGTTAACATTTTGCTGTGATGGTTGTTTCCTTGAGTGTTCATTTCTTCATATTTGTGGCATCTCAATGATACGATTGAAACATTTTTAACTGTCAGTGCTGCTGCTCTGGTATCATGTGAACTAATGATTTATTAGCACACTTTATATTAGGAAGTAAAAATGACTTTTTCATAACCTCCACTGAAGGTTGAGTGGTGGCAACTGGATATTTAACAAAAACAATGTCATAAGTTGGAGAGCTTTGACTTTGGTGGAGCTGAGGAACCGGTCGGACACCGGCCGAGCCAACGGGTCCCCCCAGACCACCATCGTGCCAGTTCTGAGGTAATTATACACTTTAGTGTGTTTACATTTGAATGTGTCACAACACATTAAAACAGCTTAAAGGATGAAATCTGCTGACTTGTATTCAGAATCAGATTCAAGCTTAAGTTCATAAAGACGTCTGCAGTAAAGTTGTTGGTACAAACGTTGAGGAAGAAGTGAGTCAGGTTACATGAAGTATGTAATTCCAACAGAAAGACAGTCACTAGATTGTCTTTTGACATTGAGGAGATACCTTTGTCGAGACAAAACTGAATCATCAGCGATTGGCTTCCTGGCTCAAGTTTTACATGGAAATGTTTCTCTCCATCAGAGTTCCTTCAAACTGTCAGAGAGATTTCCACCTGTTGGCGTTCGACCCCGACGGTGACGAGATCAAATGCAGATATGGAAACACAGCGGCAGCAGAGTGTGCCGTCTGCACACCGCCCTCCGTTCTCAACGTCTCCTCAGTGAGTGAACACAGACACTGATGCTTTATAGTCGCACCATTATAGTCCAATCATAATCCAGAATCAGATCCTTTACTGCAGTAAAGTACTTAATGACACTGTGATAATACTACAAGTTAAAGATCATCATATGTTTGTAGTGTCTCTGTCCTGTGAGAACCACGTACTTCTAAAAAGAACAACAGCTTTGTGACGATGCATTTTCCAGCTGATCTAAGAGGTTTTTAAAGAGTTTATTTAGCTGAAGAATATCAGTTCTCCAGTAAATGAACATCGTTACATTTCACCTCTGGTTCCGGCTCACTTTGACCAAAAAGATCAAACTGATAAAACAAGCAAAGACATTTAGTTCCAAATGAAATGTACATGTTGGGCATTATTTTGTCCTCCTGTCTCTTTTTGTCCTCTTGCAGTCCTGCACTCTGTCATTCAGTCCCACTAATAGCGGTAACGAAGGTTCGTACGCTGTCCAGCTGGTGATGGAGGACTTTACCAGGCAGACCATCACCTTGACTCAAGACAACAGGAATGCGACGATCTTAAATGCAAACGTCGCTATCAGCAAACTGCCTGTCCAGTTTATTTTGAGTGGTAATATTTCTTGTTTTGGTAGCCAGGACTATTTGGAACCTGGATAAATATACAATTAACATGGATTGGATGCTTCCTCTGCTAGCTAGCGCTCGATACTACTGTAAACATTCTTACACTGCCTAAGTTACAGTAAAGGTACCAACAGCAACATTCATTTGCAAAATAAACTTTTTCTAGAAAACCCCTTTTTAAGTAAAAAAAAAAGCCAAAATTTGCAAATGTTAAATGTTGTACACATTTAATAAAATAGTCTGAATTTCAGATTATTAAAATTCACTGTTCCAGTAAAGCCGGGTAGGTCTTAATTCATTGTAACAATCATTGAAAAGCAAGAGCACCATGTGTATAAATTCAGCATAGCATAGCAGTGCTAACGTTAGTTAATGATGTGCTAACATACTCTGCTAATGTTAGCGCCACAGATTTTTAGGTAGAAAGGTAACGTTTTAGAATAATATATATATATATTTTTATATATCACTGTTTCACAACGTTTAACCATAACTAGCTCCAAATCCACCAAACCAGCCTGAAAATGAAGAAAATCTGAAACAATTGCATGAGAGTCTATGGAAGGGTCAATTGCTAGTTTGGCGTCTCTAACATTAAGCTCAATGTAAAGCTCCAGCAAGCAAGTTTGTTCCAGTCGATATAGTAGATGTAAAGATCTTTCACAGAGCAAGTGAAACTCTTGAGTCATTAAAGTCATTAGGGTTCATCCTCTGGGCACCATGAATGTCTGTAAAGTATTTTATGACAATCAAACAGTTGCCGAGATATTCTAGTCCAAACCAAAGTGGTGGACCGACAGATGGATGGAAGAACCGACTGGTTTTCCATCCTTAGAAAAAGTCTTGCTTGTCTTCATTGTTCCAGTGGATCCTGTGGTGCCGTCCTGCACAGAGGGAGTCTATCTGCCCAAGTTCCTGCCTCCAACCCCAGCAAACAGAGCTCAGCTGTACACGCCTGTCAATCAGGCCCTGGATATCAGCATCATTGCTGAGGCGAATGTCTCCACGTAAGTCCAAAAAAAAATTCAAAGAAGGTTAATGATGCAGAATGTTCTCTGGTGGTCCACATAAATACATTAGTCAATGGATGCTCGGGAATTCAGGTGTACAAAGAATTTGATCTGTTGGGTTCTGTCAACACCGATGCATTGAACAGGTTTGACAAGAGTGCAACAAGTGTAAAAACCAACCAACTGTATCAAATATAACAATGCAGTTTGCATTTAAAGCCCCAAAAAAACCATGAAAAATGTCCTAGACCTAGCAGAATGTGTAGAAGAACCATGTTGTTAATATTATTACTGGTAAGAGCCGCCTAAATGCAACAAGTGTGACTCTTATAAACATCAGCCAGCAGTGAAAGAATTGCCATTGAGGAAAAATTTGAAAGAAAAAGGAGGAAGATGCCAGGTGAGGATTTCCAGCATGCCGTCACGGAAGACATTTTGTTTTCATTTGTGGGTGTGGTGGTTTTTGGAAAGGTTATCTTAACGTGCCAATACTGTTGTTCTTCTGTTTGTTAAAAGGATTTCCGAGCTGCTGTTCAGCGGACCGCACAACGTAATCCAGATTAGAGTAGGAGTAGTAGCAGGAGTAGGAGAATACATCCTGAGATGGACGCCATCTGAAAACGAAGATGGAGAAAGCCACCCCATCTGTTTCAGCCTCCAGGCAGATTTCAAGTCAGTCACTTGTCCCACGAACATTTCCCTATAACACTGACTACGTTTACATGAACACTCATATGCAAATATTACTCAGAATATGACAATTTTCCAAATCTGATATGGTTCATGTAAACATCATATTCCGTTTAGATATTCTGAATTACGTTTTATTCCGAATGGAACATTATCCGACTAAGACGTGTGATATGTTGATATTATTCTGGTTTTAGGAGCATTCTTTGGACATGTATACAGCTCATTCACAATATGAGTCAACCTTTTGTGTTGAACACAAACCAACTAGCCAATAGTTTGCAGAGTTAGAGTAGAGATGCATTCCCAAAAGAAAAGAAAGAAACCCACATACTTTTAAAGAATATGAAGGACTTGGACATACACAAGTTTTTGGATACAAACACATAACAACGCCGACCTTTTCAAGAAGGTGTTTGAAGGAATGAAAGACACTAATCTGACTGATGTTTGTGATAGTTAGCCTCCACCAGGTGAAGGACAGCCACTGCAGACAATGCTTGTGACGCAGTGCGTTTCAGAAGCAGTTTTCTCCATTCCTTTAATATGAAGGAGAGCTATGGCAAGAAAGACTGGGCCTTTTAATATCTAAAATAATTTGGTATCATTGACACAATTTTGTAAATGATCTATCGTACTGATTTATCTCCACAGTTCAGTCAAGTATCACTCTGAGCTCCGATGTGTCATTGTGAGTGTTGGAAACGGTGAGTGGAACTCCTCGTTGTTTTTTATTTTGCTTGATTAATAAAGTTCACTTGTAATCTTTTATATACACTTCTTTTTACAGAACCAATGACAACCACAACCAATCGTCTAATAACTACACCAGTGACAATAACAACCATCACTACAACAACCTCACCAGCTAAAACAACTACTCCATCCACAACATCCCAACCAACTGAAACATCTAGCAGTACACCGGCAACGACAACCGCACAAACGACAGGCCTAACTCCCTCGACAACTGCAAACAGCACCACACCAGCTACCACAATCGCAAAAACAACAGGCCTAACTCCCTCGACAACTGCAAACAGCACCACACCAGCTACCACAATCGCAAAAACAACAGGCCTAACTCCCTCGATAACTGCAACCAGCACTACACCAGCTACAACAACCGCACAAACAACAGGCCTAACTCCCTCGACAACTGCAAACAGCACCACACCAGCTACTACAGCGGCACAAACCAAAGCCCACATTCCCTCGACGACTGCAACCAGCACCACACATGCTACAACAGCGGCACAAACGACAGGCCCCACTCCCTCGACGACTGCAACCAGCACTACACTGGCTACTACAGCGGCACAAACGACAGGCCCCACTCCCTCGACGACTGCAACCAGCACCAAACTGGCTACGACAGCGGCACAAACCCAAGCCCACACTCCCTCAACGACTGCAACCAGCACCACACTGGCTACAACAGCGGCACAAACGACATTCCCCACTCCCTCGACGACTGCAACCAGCACCACACTGGCTACGACAGCGGCACAAACGACATTCCCCACTCCCTCGACGACTGCAACCAGCACCAAACTGGCTACTACAGCGGCACAAACCAAAGCCCACACTCCCTCGACGACTGCAACCAGCACTACACCGGCTGCGACAGCCACACAAACAACAGCAACCGGCAGTACAACGCCTATGGCAACCGCAAAAACGTCATCCAACACTCCCTCGACGACTGCAACCAGAACTACACAGGCTACGACAACCGCACAAATGACAGCACCCACTCCCTCGATGACTGCAACCAGCATTACACCGGCTACTACAGCGGCACAAACGACAGGCCCCACTCCCTCGACGACTGCAACCAGCACTACACCGGCTACAACAGCGGCACAAACGACAGGCCCCACTCCCTCGACGACTGCAACCAGCACCACACCGGCAACAACAGCGGCACAAACGACAGGCCCCACTACCTCGACGACTGCAACCAGCACTACACCGGCTACAACAGTGGCACAAACCCAAGCCCACACTCCCTCGACGACTGCAACCAGCACCAAACTGGCTACGACAGCGGCACAAATGACATTCCCCACTCCCTCGACGATTGCAACCAGCACCACACTGGCTACGACAGCGGCACAAATGACATTCCCCACTCCCTCGACGATTGCAACCAGCACCACACTGGCGACAACAGTGGCACAAACGACATTCCCCACTCCCTCCACGACTGCAACCAGCACCACACTGGCTACGACAGCGGCACAAATGACATTCCCCACTCCCTCCACGACTGCAACCAGCACCACACCGGCTACAACAGCGGCACAAACGACATTCCCCACTCCCTCGACGATTGCAACCAGAACCACACTGGCTACGACAGCGGCACAAACGACATTCCCCACTCCCTCGACAACTGCAACCAGAACTACACAGGCTACGACAACCGCACAAACGACAACACCCACTCCCTCGATGACTGCAACCAGCATTACACCGGCTGCGACAGCCGCACAAACAACAGCAACCGGCACTACACCGGCTGCGACAGCCGCACAATCAACAGCAACCGGCACTACAACGGCTACGACAACCGCAAAAACGACAGGCCCCACTCCCTCCACAACTGCAACCAGCACCACACTGGCTATGACAGCGGCACAAACGACAGGCCCCACTCCCTCGACGACTGCTTTCAGCACCACACTGGCTACGACAGTGGCACAAACGACATTCCCCACTCCCTCGACGACTGCAACCAGCACTACACCGGCTACAACAGCGGCACAAACGACAGGCCCCACTCCCTCGACGACTGCAACCAGCACTACACCGGCTACAACAGCGGCACAAACGACAGGCCCCACTCCCTCGACGACTGCAACCAGCACTACACCGGCTACAACAGCGGCACAAACGACAGGCCCCACTCCCTCGACGACTGCAACCAGCACTACACCGGCTACAACAGCGGCACAAACGACATTCCCCACTCCCTCAACGACTGCTTTCAGCACCACACTGGCTACGACAGTGGCACAAACGACATTCCCCACTCCCTCCACGACTGCAACCAGCACTACACCGGCTACAACAGCGGCACAAACGACAGCAACCGGCAGTACACCGGCTACGACAACCGCACAAACCAAAGCCCACACTCCCTCGACGACTGCAACCGGCACCACACCGGCTACAACAGTGGCACAAACGACAGGCCCCACTACCTCGACGACTGCAACCAGCACTACACCGGCTACAACAGTGGCACAAACGACATTCCCCACTCCCTCGATGACTGCAACCAGCACTACACCGGCTGCGACAGCCGCACAAACAACAGCAACCGGCACTACAACGGCTACGGCAACCGCACAAACGAAAGCCCACACTCCCTCGACAACTGCAACCAGCACTACACCGGCTACGACAACCGCACAAACGAAAGCCCACACTCCCTTGACAACTGCAACCAGCACTACACCGGCTATGACAACCGCACAAACGACAGGCCCCACTACCTCAACGACTGCAACCAGCACTACACCGGCTACAACAGCGGCACAAACGACATTCCCCACTCCCTCAACGACTGCTTTCAGCACCACACTGGCTACGACAGTGGCACAAACGACATTCCCCACTCCCTCCACGACTGCAACCAGCACTACACCGGCTACAACAGCGGCACAAACGACAGGCCCCACTCCCTCGACGACTGCAACCAGCACTACACCGGCTGCGACAACCGCACAAACAACAGCAACCGGCAGTACACCGGCTACGACAACCGCACAAACCAAAGCCCACACTCCCTCGACGACTGCAACCGGCACCACACCGGCTACAACAGTGGCACAAACGACATTCCCCACTACCTCGACGACTGCAACCAGCACTACACCGGCTACAACAGTGGCACAAACGACATTCCCCACTCCCTCGATGACTGCAACCAGCACTACACCGGCTGCGACAGCCGCACAAACAACAGCAACCGGCACTACAACGGCTACGGCAACCGCACAAACGAAAGCCCACACTCCCTCGACAACTGCAACCAGCACTACACCGGCTACGACAACCGCACAAACGAAAGCCCACACTCCCTTGACAACTGCAACCAGCACTACACCGGCTATGACAACCGCACAAACGACAGGCCCCACTACCTCAACGACTGCAACCAGCACTACACCGGCTACAACAGCGGCACAAACGACATTCCCCACTCCCTCAACGACTGCTTTCAGCACCACACTGGCTACGACAGTGGCACAAACGACATTCCCCACTCCCTCCACGACTGCAACCAGCACTACACCGGCTACAACAGCGGCACAAACGACAGGCCCCACTCCCTCGACGACTGCAACCAGCACTACACCGGCTGCGACAACCGCACAAACAACAGCAACCGGCAGTACACCGGCTACGACAACCGCACAAACCAAAGCCCACACTCCCTCGACGACTGCAACCGGCACCACACCGGCTACAACAGCGGCACAAACGACAGACCCCACTACCTCGACGACTGCAACCGGCACCACACCGGCTACAACAGCGGCACAAACGACATTCCCCACTCCCTCGACGACTGCAACCAGCACTACACCGGCTGCGACAGCCGCACAAACAACAGCAACCGGCACTACAACGGCTACGGCAACCGCACAAACGAAAGCCCACACTCCCTCGACAACTGCAACCAGCACTACACTGGCTACGACAACCGCACAAACGAAAGCCCACACTCCCTTGACAACTGCAACCAGCACTACACCGGCTATGACAACCGCACAAACGACAGGCCCCACTACCTCGATGACTGCAACCAGCACTACACCGGCTACAACAGCGGCACAAACGACATTCCCCACTCCCTCAACGACTGCTTTCAGCACCACACTGGCTACGACAGTGGCACAAACGACATTCCCCACTCCCTCCACGACTGCAACCAGCACTACACCGGCTACAACAGCGGCACAAACGACAGGCCCCACTCCCTCGACGACTGCAACCAGCACTACACCGGCTGCGACAACCGCACAAACAACAGCAACCGGCAGTACACCGGCTACGACAACCGCACAAACCAAAGCCCACACTCCCTCGACGACTGCAACCGGCACCACACCGGCTACAACAGCGGCACAAACGACAGACCCCACTACCTCGACGACTGCAACCGGCACCACACCGGCTACAACAGCGGCACAAACGACATTCCCCACTCCCTCGACGACTGCAACCAGCACTACACCGGCTGCGACAGCCGCACAAACAACAGCAACCGGCACTACAACGGCTACGGCAACCGCACAAACGAAAGCCCACACTCCCTTGACAACTGCAACCAGCACTACACCGGCTATGACAACCGCACAAACGAAAGCCCACACTCCCTTGACAACTGCAACCAGCACTACACCGGCTATGACAACCGCACAAACGACAGCACCCACTCCCTCGACGACTGCAACCAGCACCACACCGGCTACGACAGCGGCAGAAACGACAGGCCCCACTCCCTCGACGACTGCAACCAGCACCACACCGGCTACGACAGCGGCACAAACGACAGGCCCCACTCCCTCGACGACTGCAACCAGCACCACACCGGCTACGACAGCGGCACAAACGACAGACCCCACTACCTCGACGACTGCAACCGGCACCACACCGGCTACAACAGCGGCACAAACGACATTCCCCACTCCCTCGACGACTGCAACCAGCACTACACCGGCTGCGACAGCCGCACAAACAACAGCAACCGGCACTACAACGGCTACGGCAACCGCACAAACGAAAGCCCACACTCCCTTGACAACTGCAACCAGCACTACACCGGCTATGACAACCGCACAAACGAAAGCCCACACTCCCTTGACAACTGCAACCAGCACTACACCGGCTATGACAACCGCACAAACGAAAGCCCACACTCCCTTGACAACTGCAACCAGCACTACACCGGCTATGACAACCGCACAAACGACAGCACCCACTCCCTCGACGACTGCAACCAGCACCACACCGGCTACGACAGCGGCACAAACGACAGCCCACACTCCCTCGACGACAGCAACCAGCACTACACCGGTTACAAATGTTTCTTCTGCATCAACTACACCACTATCTACTACACCTCAAGACATAACATCTTCCCGAACACCTTTACCAGACGTTTCAAACACATGTGAGTATGACACATGGTGATGTTGTACATTATGTAATTATCTCTTAATGAACATACAAAGCTAAGGATGGGAGCTAAGTGAGAACAATAAGTTGTCTGAGAATGGAAGACCATGTCTCTGTGCTGCATTACTCAGCTTCAGCCTCCCGCTAACCTGCATTGTTCTGTGTGGACACTGTGCTTCTAGATGTTGTAGCTCTGAGAATGAGACTTTCGTCTTCGTCTCCACTGTCTGAGGACGACATCAGGAGTACCCTCATACAACAGGTCAGCCTCTTCTTATCTAACCAGACATCAACGCATGTTAAAGCATCAATAACTGCTCCTGCTGTGGCTAGTTGGAGGCTTAACTATATGTTAGTGGTCTTACTATAAAGACTTTCGATGATTGAGAAATACATTAAAACAATCACAGATCTCCCTCTTTACACTGAACAATCTGATAAGGCAGTGATCACATCTCAGCACCACTGTTGCATTTTTCTTCTCCAGATAAGAGATGAACTGGTGAGAAGAGGGCTGCCATCAGACATGACTGTACGCCTCGTCAGAAGTGTGTAGTCAAAATGTAGAACCACAGCGACCTCTGTTGATTCAACGTGAAACTGTATCAACCCCTGCAGGCCATTCTGTTTTCATTTGAGTCAAATTTACAACGCAATGTCAGCACTTTTACGTTCCCTGTTAAACGAACATAAGAATAAATCCTGCAAAATTAATTTTTTTGATCCTTTTGTGGAAATAATATGTCACAGGTTATGAAATATATCTTCCAGATTCGCCAGAACATCTGGTCATTATATTGAATATTGAACAATGTTTACAATGTGTGAGCAGAATGTGGTTGTATTGATCACCTTTCATGTGCAAATCATTGACTTCCTGTTCCTGTTGTAGTGCGTTTAAGTGTTTCTGCTGCCTTTGATTTTATGTCTTCTGCTTACTTGTTATTCCTCTATTTGTAATAAAGACAAAGCAACTTGCAAAACAGAAATTGAAAACAAAAATGTGTTTTCGTTTATTGGATTTTCTAAAGGTCACATTGGATTATCAATATAGTATCACTATACACACACACACACACACACACACACACACACACACACACACACACACACACACACACACACACGCCCGTCTCTTTAAGCCATTATCAAACAGGTTTGTATCATTTCACTGTTTTTGTGGGTCGGTAGGCGCTCCAGATACCCAACTGTATGTGCACAAGCTCTGAAAGAAATCTACATATGTCCTCTATAAAGGTCAGACTTATTATATATATTTAATCATACTGCATATGCTAATAGTAAGCAACTGGCATTTATGTGGTTAAGCAGAACGACTTTTACTTTCCTCAGCTGTCGTAGAAAGGAAGTCACGTGACAACTCATATACAACCGTAAACAGCCGCTACACAAAGCACATTCATCTTCTCATTAACTTGTTTATTTTTATATATATACTGAATCCTTGGTGACGACCTTTATCGCAACTTCTGAAATATACAAATCTCAATCAGTTGGTGCCTGTACTTTGCTCCCGTTTGGTAAATAATCAATGAATGGATGAATGAATCCTCATTGTAACTTATTGACTCTTTTACTCGCTCTGACTCAGGCTCTTGTTTTAAGATACATGTGCACAGTCCTCATATATCTCACATTAATATCTACATCCACTGGATTACAACAGATCAGAGCTCCTTTGATGAACTCCATCTCAGGTTTAGTCCACTCAGAGTCTGTTCAACCTGTTTCCTGAAGCAAACTGCAAACACACAATATTTAATGTTTATCTCACCGTCTATGATCCGCATCAGACCAAAAGTGTCCAAGTTACTTTGCATCATTGACACAGAGATAGAAAAGCATTTTCATTTTGTGATTATAATCTTGTACAAAAAACATTTCCTCATACCAGTTTCAGTCAGATGGGGAGAGAGAGCAAGAGAGAGAGAGCGAGAGAGAGAGAGAGAGAGAGAGAGAGAGAGAGAGAGAGAGAGAGAGACCTTGGAAGCCTGTTGGTATGTACCTTCTGTCTTTGTGGGGAGAGACCAACACATTCAGCATGTCTCTCTCTCTGATGCTGCTGCTGGTCAGCGTCGCCCAGGCTTCTCAGTTTTTTGGGACGGTGATGAATTATTACCCAAAAAACCCCGACGCATCTGGATCCTTCACGGTACGTACACAGCTCCCCTCTTCAATATGTACCGCTTAGAATGTGACAAGACAGAAGTACAAATAACTTTTAACTGTTAATGAATGAACAGAAGCAGGAAATAATATTTGTCTCAAGAATGTCTTAAATATACTACACAGTAAAGGTTTTATGAATAACTTTCCATGAGGTTTTTTCTGTGGAACCTTCTAAATAGTTCGTGACAAAAAATTAAGCAAACTGATTCAATTTGAAACAATTCGGACATTTGATTCAAACAGTTCATAGAATATCTGCTCATCTCTAAAACATGTTTAAGGTAATTCATCCGTACGAAAGTCAAATTTTCCTCAAAATAAAATTGAAGTAACAATATAAACATTGTTTTAAATCTCTCAAAGACAAAATATACAATAACATCAATGTGAACATTTGAACCAACTCTGGATGAAAATTGTTAACCAGCTACAACAATAGATTTTCAAATCTTTCCATCAAAACGTGGCTGATTCTAATGTCTGTTAACTGGAAGTGACACGTTTCCAATATCTCTGTGGAAGACAGTTCTGGTTGATCTAATCCAGCATTCGTAGCTTTACCTATGAAGAATAATGTGGATATCCCACAACATGTATTGTGTATGTTATAAATGAGGAAGTATAAAGAGCGCTAAATCACACACCGGGCGGGAGGGGAGGTCAACGGCTCCAACAAACTGATCTCTCTACCAGGAGACCGATGTTCATTCCTAATGTGAAACGAGAAGTCAACGTTGATGTTTTTTGTCACGTAACTTGCTTAATTCAGGAACGACACTTCTGGTCAAGAGATGATCTTTTTCTAAACCTACCTGAATAAAATCACCCCAAAAGTTGGTGGTTTTCAGATGTTTTAACATCTTAGATGAGTGCAGGTCAAGAAAGCAAAGATTGACCTTCAGAGGACCAGAAATGAACTGTGCACCAACCAACCTGGCCTCTGTCCTGTGTCTGTCTTCACAGTAAGATGTTTTCTTTGACTCGTCTCCACTGTGACACTACAGGTGGTCTTCCGCTATAAGCTGACCTTAGAAACTTGCACACAAATCAACTTGTGGACCTGCTCCGGGAACTGTGGGACCCAGATTTCTGTAGTGGTGAACACCGTGGACCAGGAGCTCAGCGGAGAGTGGTGTCAGAGAGAGGGAATCATGACTCTGCAGTTTGTCAGCAACGCTCCATTGCAGCTGCAGTGAGTGCACCATGATGATGCAAAAGAAAAGAAGCATTTGCTGAAACATATATTGGTGATGAAGGACTTAAACACTGACAAGACGCGCTGACCTGTGGAGCTCAATGATTTAATGCATGAAGGAAGTAGACAAACCACATACAATTACAGACAAACTGACAACCAACAGACAAAAGACAGGACTGGAAACACAGAAGAAAGGAATCAGACAACTAGACACAGGTGTGCAGACATTAAGGCCGGCTGGATGCTGATTGGTGGTTGAGACAATGGCAACAAAAGAGGTTCATTAAATACAGGTGATACACAGAAAAAAAGGAGGGAAAAATCACACAAGACAGGAAGTCAAACAAACAGGATACGAGACGCAGGTACAAACTAAAACAGGAAGTGCAAACTAAAGTCCATAACACATGTTTCTATTCTAATGCATTCAAGTTAGCATCAATCAGATTGGGTTGGTTTTAATTAACAGCATTAAAGCCTGTAGGTATATTTTGATTTGTTGTCCGCCTTTGAGCTGGAGCGAGCTAGAAACAAGAAACTTGGCCCCAAAAAACAGAAAAAGATGCACAAGAGCTTTCCAGGAAATATGACTCCAATTGGTCACATGGTTCATTGAGGACCTCAGTAAAAAAACAACAATCCTGCATATATGTAATTTGCCTTGTGTATCACACACTATGGTAGTTGTAGGGGCGCTCTGTCAGTCAGTTAGGAGGAGACACATTTCCTCATTTTTCTAAATATGCAAATTATCTGTTACTTTCCTTAAACAATGATAATCCGTTTTTTTTCTTTCAGGTGACAGTGAACATGTTTTGTAGAGTTTTACAAGTTAACATTTTGCTGTGATGGTTGTTTCCTTGAGTGTTCATTTCCTCATATTTGTGGCATCTCAACGATAAGATTGAAACATTTTTAACTGTCAGTGCTGCTGCTCTGGTATCATGTGAACTAATGATTTATTAGCACACTTTATATTAGGAAGTAAAAATGACTTTTTCATAACCTCCACTGAAGGTTGAGTGGTGGCAACTGGATCAGTAACAGAAACAATGTCATAAGTTCGAAAGCTGTGACTTTGGTGGAGCTGAGGAACCGGTCGGACACCGGCCGAGCCAACGGGTCCCCCCAGACCACCATCGTGCCAGTTCTGAGGTAATTATACACTTTAATGTGTTTACATTTGAATGTGTCACAACACATTAAAACAGCTTAAAGGATGAAATCTGCAGTAAAGTTTTTGGTACAAACGTTGAGGAAGAAGTGTGTCAGGTTACATGAAGTATGTAATTCCAACAGAAAGACAGTCACTAGATTGTCTTTTGACATTGAGGAGATACCTTTGTCGAGACAAAACTGAATCATCAGCGATTGGCTTCCTGGCTCAAGTTTTACATGGAAATGTTTCTCTCCATCAGAGTTCCTTCAAACTGTCAGAGAGATTTCCACCTGTTGGCGTTCGACCCCGACGGTGACGAGATCAAATGCAGATATGGAAACACAGCGGCAGCAGAGTGTGCCGTCTGCACACCGCCCTCCGTTCTCAACGTCTCCTCAGTGAGTGAACACAGACACTGATGCTTTATAGTCGCACCATTATAGTCCAATCATAATCCAGAATCAGATCCTTTACTGCAGTAAAGTACTTAATGACACTGTGATAATACTACAAGTTAAAGATCATCATATGTTTGTAGTGTCTCTGTCCTGTGAGAACCACGTACTTCTAAAAAGAACAACAGCTTTGTGACGATGCATTTTCCAGCTGATCTAAGAGGTTTTTAAAGAGTTTATTTAGCTGAAGAATATCAGTTCTCCAGTAAATGAACATCGTTACATTTCACCTCTGGTTCCGGCTCACTTTGACCAAAAAGATCAAACTGATAAAACAAGCAAAGACATTTAGTTCCAAATGAAATGTACATGTTGGGTATTTCATTAACTGACAGAAAATACATTATTTTGACCTCCTGTCTCTTTTTGTCCTCTTGCAGTCCTGCACTCTGTCATTCAGCCCCACTAATAGCGGTAACGAAGGTTCGTACGCTGTCCAGCTGGTGATGGAGGACTTTACGAGGCAGACCATCACCTTGACTCAAGACAACGGGGCTGAGACGATCTTAAATGCAAACGTCGCTATCAGCAAACTGCCTGTCCAGTTTATTTTGAGTGGTAATATTTCTTGTTTTGGCAGCCAGGACTATTTGGAACCTGGATAAATATACAATTAACATGGATTGGATGCTTCCTCTGCTAGCTAGCGCTCGATACTACTGTAAACATTCTTACACTTTCTAAGTTACAGTAAAGGTACCAACAACAACATTCATTTGCAAAATACATTTTTTCTAGATAAAAAATAAAAGCCAAAGTTTGCATGTTAAATGCTGTACACACTGAATAAAATAGTCTGAATTTGACATTATTCAAATTCAGCATAACAAATGACACGATGCACGGTGTCTTGCTCAAAGACACTTCGACCCAGAACACGTCCCAGCCAGGGATCGAATCTTTGACCTTACATCTACCAGACAACTCTCTAAGCCCAGTGAGCTAAGTTGCCCCCCAAGCGCAATGCAAAGCTCCAGCAAGCAAGGTTGTTCCAGTCGATATAGTAGATGTAAAGATCTTTCACAGAGCAAGTGAAACTCTTGAGTCATTAAAGTCATTAGGGTTCATCCTCTGGGCACCATGAATGTCTGTAAAGTATTTTATGACAATCAAACAGTTGCCGAGATATTCTAGTCCAAACCAAAGTGGTGGACAGACAGATGGATGGAAGAACCGACTGGTTTTCCATCCTTAGAAAAAGTCTTGTTTGTCTTCATTGTTCCAGTGGATCCTGTGGTGCCGTCCTGCACAGAGGGAGTCTATCTGCCCAAGTTCCTGCCTCCAACCCCAGCAAACAGAGCTCAGCTGTACACGCCTGTCAATCAGGCCCTGGATATCAGCATCATTGCTGAGGCGAATGTCTCCACGTAAGTCCAAAAAAAAATTCAAAGAAGGTTAATGATGCAGAATGTTCTCTGGTGGTCCACATAAATACATTAGTCAATGGATGCTCGGGAATTCAGGTGTACAAGGAATTTGATCTGTTGTGTTCTGTCAATACCGATGCATTGAACAGGTTTGACAAGAGTGCAACAAGTGTAAAAACCAACCAACTGTATCAAATATAACAATGCAGTTTGAATTTAGAGCCCCCAAAAAAACATGAAAAATGTCCTAGACCTAGCAGAATGTGTAGAAGAACCATGTTGTTAATATTATTACTGGTAAGAGCCGCCTAAATGCAACAAGTGTGACTCTTATAAACATCAGCCAGCAGTGAAAGAATTGCCATTGAGGAGAAATTTGAAAGAAAAAGGAGGAAGATGCCAGGTGAGGATTTCCAGCATGCCGTCACGGAAGACATTTTGTTTTCATTTGTGGGTGTGGTGGTTTTTGGAAAGGTTATCTTAACGTGCCAATACTGTTGTTCTTCTGTTTGTTAAAAGGATTTCCGAGCTGCTGTTCAGCGGACCGCACAACGTAATCCAGATTAGAGTAGGAGTAGTAGCAGGAGTAGGAGAATACATCCTGAGATGGACGCCATCTGAAAACGAAGATGGAGAAAGCCACCCCATCTGTTTCAGCTATCAGGCAGCTTTCAAGTCAGTCACTTGTCCCACGAACATTTCCCTATAACACTGACTACGTTTACATGAACACTCATATGCAAATATTACTCAGAATATGACAATTTTCCAAATCTGATATGGTTCATGTAAACATCTTATTCCGTTTAGATATTCTGAATTACGTTTTATTCCGAATGGAACATTATCCGACTAAGACGTGTGATATGTTGATATTATTCTGGTTTTAGGAGCATTCTTTGGACATGTATACAGCTCATTCACAATATGAGTCAACCTTTTGTGTTGAACACAAACCAACTAGCCAATAGTTTGCAGAGTTAGAGTAGAGATGCATTCCCAAAAGAAAAGAAAGAAACCCACATACTTTTAAAGAATATGAAGGACATGGACATACACAAGTTTTTGGACATAAACACAAAACAACGCCGACCTTTTCAAGAAGGTGTTTGAAGGAATGAAAGACACTAATCTGACTGATGTTTGTGATAGTTAGCCTCCACCAGGTGAAGGACAGCCACTGCAGACAATGCTTGTGATTCCAGATGCAACGCAGTGCGTCTCAGAAGCAGTTCTCTCCATTCCTTTAATATGAAGGAGAGCTATGGCCAGAAAGACTGGGCTTTTTAATATCTAAAAATAATTTGGTATCATTGACACAATTTTGTAAATGATCTATCGTACTGATTTATCTCCACAGTTCAGTCAAGTATCACTCTGAGCTCCGATGTGTCATTGTGAGTGTTGGAAACGGTGAGTGGAACTCCTCGTTGTTTTTTATGTCGCTGGATTGATAAAGTTGACTTGTAATCTTTTATATACACTTCTTTTTACAGAGCCAATGACAACCACAACCAATCGTCTAATAACTACACCAGTGACAACAACCACCATCACTACAACAACCTCACCAACTACAACAACTACTCCATCCACAACATCCCTACCAACTGAAACATCTAGCACTACACCAGCAACAACAACCACACCAACTACAACAACCATTCCATCAACTACCCCACTTACAACATCCACCAATCCATCACCTGTCCAATTTACAACAACCACACAAACTACAACCACCATTCCATCAACTGCCCCACTTACAACAACCACACCAATTACAACAACCACCATTCCATCAACTGTCCCACTTACAACAACCACCATTCCATCAACTGTCCCACTTACAACAACCACCATTCCATCAACTGCCCCACTTACAACAACCACCATTCCAACAACTACCCCACTTACAGCAACCACACAAACAACAACCACCATTCCAACAACTGCCCCACTTACAACAACCACACCAATTACAACAACCACCATTCCATCACCTGTCCCATTTACAACAACCAAACCAACTACAGAAACCACCATTCCAACAACTGACCCGCTTACAACAACCACACAAACTACAACCTCCATTCCATCAACTGCCCCACTTACAACAACCACACCAATTACAACAACCACCATTCCATCAACTACCCCACTTACAACAACCACCATTCCATCAACTGACCCACTTACAGCAACCACACAAACTACAACCACCATTCCATCAACTGCCCCAATTACAACAACCACTCCAATTACAACAACTACCATTCCATCAACTACCCCACGTACAACAACCACCATTCCATCAACTGCCCCATTTACAACAACCACACAAACTACAACAACCATTCCATCAACTGCCCCACTTACAACAACCACACCAACTACAACAACCATCATTCCATCAACTGCCCCGCTTACAACAACAACCATTCCATCAACTGCCCCACTTACAACAACCACACCAACGACAACAACCACCATTCCAATAACTGCCCCATTTAAAACAACCACCAATCCATCACCAGTCCCATTTACAACAACCACACAAACTACAACCACCATTCCATCAACTGCCCCACTTACAACAACCACACCAATTACAACAACAACCATTCCATCAACTGCCCCATTTACAACAACCACACCAACTACAACAACCACCATTCCATCAACTGTCCCAATTACAACAACCACCATTCCATCAACTGCCCCACTTACAAACAACACCATTCTAACAACTGCCCCACTTACAACAACCACACCAATTACAACAACCACCATTCCATCAACTACCCCACTTACAACAACCACCATTCCATCAACTGCCCCGCTTACAACAACCACCATTCCATCAACCACACCAATTACAACAACCACCATTCCATCAACTACCCCGCTTACAACAACCACCATTCCATCAACCACACCAACTACAACAACCACCATTCCATCAACCACACCAATTACAACAACCACCATTCCATCAACTACCCCGCTTACAACAACCACCATTCCATCAACCACACCAATTACAACAACCACCATTGCATCAACCACACCAACTACAACAACCACCATTCCATCAACTACCCCACTTACAACAACCACCATTCCATCAACTGTCCCACTTACAACAACCACACCAACTACAACAACCACCATTCCATCAACCACACCAATTACAACAACCACCATTCCATCAACTACCCCACTGACAACAACCACCATTCCATCAACTGCCCCACTTACAACAACCACCAATCCATCAACTGTCCCACTTACAACAACCACACAAACTACAACCACCATTCCATCAACTGCCCCACTTACAACAACCACCATTCCATCAACTGTCCCACTTACAACAAAGACCATTCCATCAACTGCCCCATTTACAACAGCCACACAAACTACAACCACCATTCCATCAACTGCCCCACTTACAACAACCACACCAACTACAACAACCACCATTCCATCAACTGACCCGCTTACAACAACCACCATTCCATCAACCACACCAATTACAACAACCACCATTGCATCAACCACACCAACTACAACAACCACCATTCCATCAACTACCCCACTTACAACAACCACACCAACTACAACAACCACCATTCCATCAACTGACCCGCTTACAACAACCACCATTCCATCAACCACACCAATTACAACAACCACCATTCCATCAACTACCCCACTTACAACAACCACCATTCCATCAACTGCCCCACTTACAACAACCACACCAACTACAACAACCACCATTCCATCAACTGCCCCACTTACAACAACCACACAAACTACAACCACCATTCCATCAACTGCCCCACTTACAACAACCACCATTCCATCAACTGTCCCACTTACAACAAAGACCATTCCATCAACTGCCCCATTTACAACAACCACACAAACTACAACCACCATTCCATCAACTGCCCCACTTACAACAACCACACAAACTACAACCACCATTCCATCAACTGCCCCACTTACAACAACCACCATTCCATCAACTGTCCCACTTACAACAAAGACCATTCCATCAACTGCCCCATTTACAACAGCCACACAAACTACAACCACCATTCCATCAACTTCCCAACTTACAACAACCACACCAATTACAACAACCACCATTCCATCAACTGCCCCACTTACAACAACCACCATTCCATCAACTGTCCCACTTACAACAACCACACAAACTACAACCACCATTCCATCAACTGCCCCACTTACAACAACCACACCAACTACAACAACCACTATTCCATCAACTTCCCAACTTACAACAACCACACAAACTACAACCACCATTCCATCAACTGCCCCACTTACAACAACCACCATTCCATCAACTGTCCCACTTACAACAAAGACCATTCCATCAACTGCCCCATTTACAACAGCCACACAAACTACAACCACCGTTCCATCAACTTCCCAACTTACAACAACCACACCAATTACAACAACCACCATTCCATCAACTGTCCCACTTACAACAATGACCATTCCATCAACTGCCCCATTTACAACAGCCACACAAACTACAACCACCATTCCATCAACTGCCCCACTTACAACAACCACCATTCCATCAACTGTCCCACTTACAACAACCACCATTCCATCAACTGCCCCACTTACAACAACCACACCAACTACAACAACCACCATTCCATCAACTGCCCCGCTTACAACAACCACCATTCCATCAACTGCCCCACTTACAACAACCACCATTCCATCAACTACCCCACTTACAACAACCACCATTCCATCAACTGCCCCACTTACAACAACCACACCAACTACAACAACCACCATTCCATCAACTGCAACACTTACAACAACCACCAATCCATCAACTGTCCCACTTACAACAACCACACAAACTACAACCACCATTCCATCAACTGCCCCACTTACAACAACCACACCAACTACAACAACCACCATTCCATCAACTGTCCCACTTACAACAACCACACAAACTACAACCACCATTCCATCAACTGCCCCACTTACAACAACCACACCAACTACAACAACCACTATTCCATCAACTGACCCGCTTACAACAACCACCATTCCATCAACCACACCAATTACAACAACCACCATTCCATCAACTGCCCCACTTACAACAACCACACCAACTACAACAACCACCATTCCATCAACTGCCCCACTTACAACAACCACACCAACTACAACAACCACCATTCCATCAACTGCCCCGCTTACAACAACCACCATTCCATCAACTGCCCTGCCTAAAACAACCACCACTCCATCACTAACTGCAACCAGCACTACACCTCAAGACATAACTTCTTCCCCAACACCTTTACCAGTCGTTTCAAACACATGTGAGTATGACAAATGGTGATGTTGTACATTATGTAATTATCTCTTAATGAACATACAAAGCTAAGGATGGGAGCTAAGTGAGAACAATAAGTTGTCTGAGAATGGAAGACCATGTCTCTGTGCTGCATTACTCAGCTTCAGCCTCCCGCTAACCTGCATTGTACTGTGTGGACACTGTGCTTCTAGATGTTGTAGCTCTGAGAATGAGACTTTCGTCTTCGTCTCCACTGTCTGAGGACGACATCAGGAGTACCCTCATACAACAGGTCAGCCTCTTCTTATCTAACCAGACATCAACGCATGTTAAAGCATCAATAACTGCTCCTGCTGTGGCTAGTTGGAGGCTTAACTATATGTTAGTGGTCTTACTATAAAGACTTTCGATGATTGAGAAATACATTAAAACAATCACAGATCTCCCTCTTTACACTGAACAATCTGATAAGGCAGTGATCACATCTCAGCACCACTGTTGCATTTTTCTTCTCCAGATAAGAGATGAACTGGTGAGAAGAGGGCTGCCATCAGACATGACTGTACGCCTCGTCAGAAGTGTGTAGTCAAAATGTAGAACCACAGCGACCTCTGTTGATTCAACGTGAAACTGTATCAACCCCTGCAGGCCATTCTGTTTTCATTTGAGAGTCAAATTTACAACGCAATGTCAGCACTTTTATGTTCCCTGTTAAACGAACATAAGAATAAATCCTGCAAGATTAATTTTATTGATCCTTTTGTGGAAATAATATGTCACAGGTTATGAAATATATCTTCCAGATTAGCCAGAACATCTGGTCATTATATTGAATATTGAACAATGTTTACAATGTGAGAGCAGAATGTGGTTGTATTGATCACCTTTCATGAGCAAATCATTGACTTCCTGTTCCTGTTGTAGTGCGTTTAAGTGTTTCTGCTGCCTTTCATTTTATGTCTTTTCATAAACTACTTTTCCAAAAATGATGATAAAAAATGCCTTTGGGACTATTTTAATTCTCTGTCGCTGAATGTGGGACATTGATGCACATTCTTTTGTTTCCCCACAGAAGTCAATAAAGTTATAGGTTTTTTTCAAACCTTTGTTTTGTTTTACCAGATGGCCTTCCTCTCCTTCTTCTTCTTCTTCTTCTTCTTCTTCCCCTCCTTCTTCTTCTTCTTCCTCTCTCCACAGTAAGCTGATCTCTGCTAGCCACATAAAGGTCAAAGGTCAGGAGGAGTTTGTAACAACAGGGAGTCTGTATGTAACTGATGAATCTTTAATAACATGAAGAAACTGTTCTGGATGAAGGATCTACCACTTAACTCTTTGTGTGTGTGTGTGTGTGTGCGTGTGTGTGTGTCTGTGTGTGTGTGTGTGTGTATGATTTAGACGTTCAGTTATTGAAGAAATTGAGTCATTATTGATAAGATTATGAAAGCCAATAATAACATAATTTTTGATTAGGCCAGATAAGAGGTTCCACAACACTATTATGAGATCACGAAGGGCTGAGAGACACACACACACACACACACACACACACACACACACACACACACACACACACACACACACACGCACACACACACACTCCTGTCTACAGATGAATGTTGAACACCATAAAAACTAAAAAGGAGACAAAAGGAAGTAAAACGTATCATGAGTGACAACTTGATACTTTGTATTATAAACATATTAAATCATAAATATGATAAATACATTTAAAAGCAAAACATATCAAGAATGAGTAAAAGAACAGATAATGAGTTACACTGTGAAATCATTCATTGTGGTAATGATCGGTATTTAACGGCCCTCCAGTGGAGGAGATTCAGTACATCCTGACACCTAAATGGCATCTTGTGAACTTTATGAACACAAGTAGCAGTTTTTGGGCAGAAATACTTATTTAGTTTCATTTTGTAGCATCACTGACTTGAACCTCTCAACCAGACAAAGTGAGTGAAACGCTGCTTCTTAGCGCCGTGTTAAGTGACTTAAACTTGCTTTTGTTGAATTTGCCAAAATAATATTGACTGAAGATCAAAATGAGGATTTTCCTCAAAAATAAAAAATAAAATAAAATAATCCATCTCAATCATCACTTATGATTTTGTATGGAGGACTAAAACTGACATAATAAATAAATAAACTAAATATAAAGATAAATGTCTCTTATAAATTTATAAATAAAACAATAAGGAAAGAAATGTATAAATCCATAGTTATGGTCGTATATGGGGGGGGGGGGGGGGGGGTCAACCTTTATGAAAACGGATCAAGAGCATGCGAGAGGAAGCAACGTATAAGTCCCTTCCATAAGTATTGAACCTTGTTTTTGTTGCGATGTGGAATTCGAATTCATTTTTATTTTGAATTGCTACCTGCACAAGATACTCGAAATCAGTGAAGTGCAACGTAAATTATTGTTTCTATTTTGTATTAAAAAAGTGGTTTGTGTATATGTGAGCTGCCTAAACTTATATTTTATAGTTTAATTCTGGGGCTGCCACGTGTTGAAGATCATTTAAAAATGTAGTTAAACTCTTGTCTGTCATTGTGACTTTTATTACACAATTGCCTTGCAGCTTACATATAATAAAATCAATCTAATTATGTTTGTCTACACAGCCCAAAGTCACGAATCACATAATATTAAAATAATAATCTGGATTCAATAAAATGCTGAATTGCTGTTAGATTTTGAGCTCTGTATTTGAGCAATAACATTTTTGAAAAGGTGTGCGTTAGAACGTTATAAATTGTGCAAAACTGCGGAAGAAAAGACTTTTATTTCTCCAGATAGAAAAGCTCTGGGAGCTCTGAGTCTAGTTCACTGGTACGTGAGAAGTCTCTGCTTCATGTTCAGATCTGTGAGAAGCTCGCTGACGTCAGCGTAGCCGACGCTGTTGGACAAGATCTTGGCGCGGAGCTTTGGCTTGATGAGGTGTGGGGGCGCTCCCATCCGCAGAGCCTTCCACACCACCGGGCTGCTCATCATCAGCGCCTCCTCCAGCTGGTTCGTCTCCATTGGAACCTCCTGGTTCTTCCTGGACCGGGACCCGTCGTCGTCGGCCGCAAACAGGTCCGCGACCAGCTCCTTCATGTCGGTATAATTGGCGCCGTGGGCTTGAACCCTGCGCCAGACGTTCCCGAGGATGAGGTGGTGAGGGAGGTCCATCCTCAGCGCCTCGCGGACAATTTTTGAGTTTTCTGGACCGTTTCCAGACGGGACGTTTAGGCACCTGGAGAGAATGATGAGGATGATGATGAGGATGATGGTACTGCTAGGGTTAGTTAAAACGTTACCAACAAGCGTCAGCTACATGTTTTACTAAAGCTCTTAAGCTCTCTGGATCTCCTGTTTTCTTACCGCTCTGTGGTTCCCAAAGGACGGGGGTTTCGTCTGAAAGAGGCAGCTACGTGTGGTTTGGCTTCCTTCAGATGAGGAAAAAAACACAGTTGTCATTATAAGAAGAAAAAAAAGCTTTCTTCCAAACCATCTCTGTCAAGGTTTCCTAAGATGCAGTTCCTCTAATGGCCACCAGGTATCGCCATCAGTGAAAGTCTCATGTTTTCTCTTGGTGGTGATTCTCTATTTGCCTCACTCAGTTTGGACTTTCTGGCTAAAGTAACTGATACAAGTTTGGCATCAAATCTTAATTTCTACTGCGGTGATGAATGAATATGATCTCCTCACCATTAAGGTGTTGCTCCTCAGCGTCTGCCCCGGCTGGTCTCCAGAATCCAGCGCAGCCTTGTTGGTTTGACCGCAAATCGTTCGCTGTGAAGCCATCGAGCTGCAGGACGACGAGAAACAACAACCTTTAAGTTTTGTTAACGTGGCACCAGAGGAGGAACGGATTCAACCTCAGGCTCCTGAGCAGACACCGCCGTTCAAGACTCGTGTGAAACCAAGTCAACGTTAACTTAGTTCACCTTACCTTTCTTACGTAACAAGCTAACGATTTCACATAAAAAACTGACTTTTTTTTACCCAATTCATGATCTTTTCCTCAGTCTGACAAAGTACTTTTGTTGCGTAAGTAAATCTAAAAACTAACTAAAACTACGTTTTATTTTGAAAAGACACTGTATGCATGTAACGAGCCGAAACGCTACTTTTCCTGTGAACATAGAGGTTTATTTTGAAAGTTTATTCTCCAGCTTCCTTATGAGAAACGAGGAAAGCCAGACTTTACAGGTACCCTGTGGAGAAATATTTGTCAACTTACACCTGTACTACGAGTACTTCCATCTAATAAAGTGTAAACTGTACTCACTGATAATCAATATAAAGTAGTTTTTCCTTTATGAACCACATTGTTCAAAGTCCACAAACGTCTCAGTATCAGAACCAGTGGTGGAAAGTAACCGTGTACCTTTACTCATGTACTTCAGTACAATTTGATGTACTTTTACTTTACTTGAGCAGTTCATGTTGTTACTCTACTACATTTTGGAAGCAAATATTTGTACTGACAGCTGGATTAAGATTTTACAAACTAAATGTATTTATTTTAATCAATAAAATATGACACTGAGCTACTAATCAAACTTGTAAAGTAGCAATTACGTTATGTTAAGCAGTTCAAGTCTGCTTAATATACAGCTTATATTAAAGCAGTAGTAATGATATTCAAATAGTATTATATATATATTATACTATAACTCTCTGCCCAACGAGTACTTTTACGTGTGCATCAGTCTGTTGTCTTACCGGCGTGACGGTTGATGTGTGGCCTGAAAACACTGAAGACTGAAGATTCTGCTTGGAATATGACATCACAGTGTTCCGATTATGACATCAGAGAGTTCTGTGGGCGGAGCTACGGACAGGAAACACCACAGGAAGACACATTCTGTCCCAGAGCAGAGTGAACCGACCAGCGACCAGTGCACAGGCCACTACATATGCATTTAGTTTAATGTATGTTATCTGTGATGAAGACTGTTATTTATTGTATTACAAGTTTTCTGAAATGCTGTTTAAATATGCAAATGAGGTGCTATCCTAATAATAAAATATGTAATTTGCATACATTTCCAGAACATAAATCATTTTTGATAAAAGCCGGTTCAGTAGAGTCAAAGGTTTTTACGATCTAATCTAATAATAACTTTTGGTGAATTAGAAATTTTAACAAAGTAATAAAATAAACACCTAAACATTAGTCTGAAAGAAGACTTTTGATGGATAAAAATCTCTAAATAATATTTGCCGTGCAAATGACAAATGCAGACTTGAACATGAGAAGAAACAGACGTGTCTTTGATCAAAACTACAGTAAGAAATTTAGACTTTTGCAACCATAACATCGACGAAATGACGAAACTTTCTGGAAGATGAAATACTTTCCATGAATCACCAAGTCCAACAGATTTATGATTATGAGCTTTAGTACTGTCGTCTTAGTTGGGCACTGGTTCTGTGTAATCGTGTGAGTGTGTGTGTGTGTGTGTGTGTGTGTGTGTGTGTGTGTGTGTGTGTGTGTGTGTGTGTGTGTGTGTGTGTGTGTGTGTGTGTGTGTGTGTGTGTGTGTGTGTGTGTGTGTGGCAGTATCGGATGTAGAGGGGTGTTTGTGCACATGCAGCCGTGCATAAACAGCTCTGCTAATGTGGAAGGAGAGGTGAGACGTCATGGATCACACACACACTCACACTCACACACACACACACACACACACACACACACACACAGCAGTCAGCAGTCAGCACTTGTACTTTTACTGTCAGCCAGCCGATTGAACAGTACTTTTCGTAGTAGTATCATAATAATAGTCCTAATCATAAAGTTATTAACAGCAGCAGCACGTTTGTTTGCAGGAAGAGAACTCAGATGACTAACAGAGGTAAGAAAACATCCTTTTGTTTAGATGATATAAAGGTAACAGTGGAGAGATCGTGGAACTGTTGAGGTTGATGTTCAGCATCTTAAACCAGGGAGGACGTGAAGGAAGAATTCATTTGGACAACATGATAAATATTACAGATATTGTATGTGTATTCCGTGTTTTTCATGTTGTGAATGTGAATGCAACCTGGACGGTCTTTTTGTTTTCTAGCGGAGAGAAAGATGAGAGGACATATAACATTCTAATGAGTCATCTTTTGGACGTTGCCCGGCTAGCTGTTTTCCCACTGTTACCAGTCTTTATGCTAAGCTAAGTTAGCCTGCTGCTGGCTGTGGCTTCATATTTACTGCACAGACACCAGTGTGTGGTATCGATCTACTCACCCGACTCTCAGCAAGAAAGAGAATTGTAGTATTTCCCAAAATAACTACGAGGGGGCGTGAGATCGTTAGAAAACATGACTTTTATTTAATCTTATTTAGATGAAACCAATGGAAACGTTTAGAGCAGAAACATCTCTTTGGTGGTGATTGATTTTTTTTGTCAGACAGCAGAAGACAAAATAGTTGTAAACAACTATTATAATTGTATTATATTTTATGACTGTACCACCTTTTAATGATGCATTAACTTAATTGGAAAAGTAACGAGTAAGTACCTGCCTAGTAAATATAGTGCAATATATACAGTATACCACTGAGATGTAGTGGAGAAGTGGAGAAGTAGCAGGAAATGTAAATACTCAAGTAAAGTACCTCAAATGTGTACAGATCTTCAGTAAATGTACAGACAGGACACCACTCATACCATTCATTTATGCAGCTGGATCTGACTATGTTCATCTGAAGTCCTCCACCTCCTTCTTCTTCCTCTCCTTCCTCTCATTCTTCATCTTCCCTCCTCGCTCCACAGTAAGTTGATCTCTTCTAGCCACATAAAGGTCAAAGGTCACGAGAAGTTTGTAACAACAGGGAGTCTGTATGTAACTGATGAATCTTTAATAACATGAAGAAACTGTTCTGGACGAAGGATTTATTACTTACGTCTTTGTGTGTGTGAGTGTGTGTGTGTGTGTGTGTGTGTGTGTGTGTGTGTGTGTGTGTGTGTGTGTGTGTGTGTGTGTGTGTGTGCGTGTGTGTGTGAATGATTAAGATGTTCAGTTATTGAAGAAATTGTTTAATTATTGATAAGATTATGAAAGCCATTAATGACAGCCGATTGCATTATTGATTAGGCCAGATTAGAGGTTCCACAACACTATTATGGGATCACGAAGGGCTGAGACACACACACACACACACACACACACACACACACACACACACACACACACACACACACACACACACACACACACACACACACACACACACACACACACACACACACACACACACACACACGTGTTAATGAAAGTTCCTGTGTTCACATGTTGTCGATGTTCAAACTGCTTGTAAAAGTTTTAAAAACCTTTAAACGTGCCGTCCTCCAGATGTCGTGGCGTTCGTCTTTCCGCTGCTCAAAGTTTCGTCACGTCTTCGGGAAGCCGTCCACCAAGGAGCACGGCTACGACGGGGTGCCGATCACGCGCAGCGTCCACGACAACCACTGCTGCTCAGCCAATCCCTGCTTCATCGCCGTGGTGACGGAGTGCGCCGGGGGCGGGTCCTTTTTAGTCCTGCCGCTCCATCATGTGCGTAGTCCTTCGTGGTCATCACCTCCTCCTGTTGAACACCTTAAAATCTAAAAAGGATTAGAACGTTATGGAGGACGAAACCTGACATTTTAATAAATAAACAAAAATATTTAAACAAATGACTGAATACATAAATAAAGTAATTAATAGATAGCGCTGTTCTCTCAGACAGGCAGGGTGGACCCTCAGCACCCGAGGGTGTGCGGTCACAGTGGGAGGGTGCTGGACGTCAAGTGGAACCCGTTTGACGATCACTGCATCGCCTCGTGCTCAGAGGATTGCACTGTAAGCACGATGTCCTGTCCTTTTTGTTTACATTCATGTTGTTTAAGCCGAAATGTCCCCATAAGTATAGTAAACACAACCCAGTTCTGTCTGTGTTTCAGACGAAGATCTGGGACATCCCGGTCTGTGGCGTCCAACAGAACCTCACCAAGGCCAGGAAGACTCTGATTGGTCACTCCAGGAGGGTGGCGCTTATTGAGTGGCATCCGACAGCTGAGAACCTGCTGCTAAGCTCCGCCTACGACTACAAGGTGAGGATCCTCATTGGTCAGTGGCAGCCTCAGTCAAAGTCGTTACTCTGACATTTAATTTGGTCCAAAGCAACGTACAAATCAGAACTTTTGTCACTATAGTTTTTGTTTGTGATGAGAATCGTAATCCGTTTTAACGTAGTAAATCCTAACAATCAGTGTTTTATTTATCATATTGAGACCATAAACTCATGTTTACTGAGGTAATAAATCAAGAGAGAAGTGGAGTCCTTTTCTCATAGACTTCTATACAAACAGAGGAGTCGCCCCCTGGTGGACATTAGAGAGAATGCAGCTTTAAGACACTCCAGCATTGGCTTTCTGCATTGGAGGTTTCTGCCTGGTTCTGGCTCTAAAAGGACCACATTTGAACCAGGAATAGCAACAATTGAGTATTTGGTCTGGTTTTGAGGATAAGAATCAGTTCCAGTAAGCAGCATTCTGGCTAACTTTGAATCCACTTTTGGCCGCCACATTTTGACCAGATTTAGGCCAATTCTGAAAAATGTAAATCTGGCCATCAGGCACATAAATGGTGCACGTAATTTGGTCAGATTGAGCTATTTGTGTTACAGCCCTGACGTTGTCTCTCTTTTTGCCCCAGGTCCTCCTCTGGGATGTGTCCCAGGTAGGTGCGGTGATCAGGTACCCGGTCCGGGTGGTTCTGATGCCCATCCACCACCGCTACCCATCCGATTCGCTGCTGCTGTCTGTCAGCTTCAACAGTGACGGCAGCAGGCTGGCGGTCACGTCCAAAGACAGACGGGTTCGAGTCCTGGACCCACGGACAGGACGGATCCTACAGGTGTGTTTTTGAGGTATTCATTTCAACTGAAGGTGCAAAAAACTGAAACTTTTTAACTTCGTTCCTGCAGGTGTCCAGCAGCAAGTCTCACAGATCCAGCAAAGTTTTATACATCGGAGGATTGAAGATGCTTCTGTCGACCGGCAGCTCGCCCTGGAACCACAGACAGATCGTCCTCTGGGACCCTGTAAGACATAAACACACTCCTACATCTAACTGAGTGGTTGATTATTTGAATAGATTGAATGATCTATGAAAAAAAATCAAAAAAACTGAATTTCTTTCTGCAATTTTCTCTTCATTTTAAACCAGAACCTTTTTTCGGAGCTATGCTAGAGGACAATTATCAGCTTGCAGTAGGAAACAACAACATGGATCCATAAATATGGATGAAAAACAGCTTAAACTGATCTTCATAAAGAGAACTATGTATATACTGTATAACTAAAATGACAAAACACAAAACAGAGGAGGATTTAATGAGATGCATTATGTTCCAGGGATTAATTAAACTGGAGTATACTGTACATACCTCTACAATTAGGTGAAATATGACATTAAATCTTCGCAAAACTTACAAAAAAATATACAATGGTGGTCTTGCTAGATTCAATGAGCAGCAAAGCCTTCGGACATTTCAGTCCATCTTCAAGGATGACGAATTTGCTCCAGTCTTCTTACCAAAAGTATGAGTTTTTTTTAGCAGGAAATCCAGAAATATTTCTTTCTCAGTCCGTCTGAGTTTGTTTTTTTGTGTGCAGGACGATTTATCTGAGCCGCTGTACGAAGAAGATTTGGACGGATCTGCTGGAGTCCTCTTCCCGTTCTACGACCCAGACACACACATGCTCTACTTGGCAGGAAAGGTCAGACAACACACACATAGACCCATAGTTCTGGGATTCATTTCCTGTAGTTGGTTGGGATTGCACCTTATTCAACTTCACCATATCTCTGTTGTTTAAATTTCATGTTACCTAAGTTAAATTTCGAAGTTGCCTAAATAAGCTAGTATCGATTGTGCCAGACAAAACTGATGTGCCCTCACATGCCTTGATTTAGGGCGACGGGAACATCCGGTACTACGAGCTGAGCACTGAGAAACCTTACATCAGCTTCCTGATGGAGTACAGGTCGCTGCTGCCACAGAAAGGACTTGGTGAGATCAACACACTTTTTGCAAAGATGCCTGAAATAAGCTCTGTGGTTCACACATATGGAGATTTCTTTTCCTAACTTCAAGAGGGTGGTCTTTCAATTTGAGGGCATGACTTTTCACTTCAGATTTTGTAATCCAAGCACAAGCATGAGCTATTTGCATGTGAGGATCGGGTTTTGAGGGAGAGCATTACAAAATCTGCAGTGAAATCAATGTCACTCAAATTGAAAAAAGCAAGCTCTTCAATAAAGAGGAAGAAAGCTCCACAAACAAGAGATTATCTTGGTTTGTCATACATTTTTTTTACTATACTTAGTACTTCTTAATAATGCTAGCTGTAGCTTTATTTGAGAACAAATTTAGCTAGCTGAGCCAAAATCTATTTCTAGCTACCTAAAAAAAGCTATTAAAGCTACTAAAAGAAAAGAGAGCACGTCATTTTAGACGTTACAAAGGTATACATACCTTTGATGTGTTGCATCACTTCAGGGGTGATGCAACACATCAAAGGTATACATACCTTTGATGTGTTGCATCACTTCAGGGGTGATGCCAAAGCGCGGCCTGGACGTGAGCGCCTGTGAAGTTTTCAGATTTTACCGTCTGATCGCCATCAAAGACCTGGTGGAACCATTGTCAATGATCGTACCACGAAAAGAGGTGAGCAAATACGTTTACCTCACTTTTCTTATTTTGTTGCATTTACTGATGATAAAGACAGAAACCAGTTGCAGCGTTTTCTTCGTCCTTCCAGTCGGGTATTTTCCAAGAGGATCTGTACCCACTGACAGCTGGAAACCAGGCGGCCATGACGGCTCAGGAGTGGCTGTTGGGGATCAACAGAAGTCAGTAATGCATTAGTGTCTTCAAGCCAAAATGGCTGACAGATATATGATAGACCCATGCCTCTCTTACATATCTCCATCAGGCCCAGTGCTGATGTCCTTGAAGCCTGGGACTCGGGTAGCCAACCCTTACCCAGAAACCCCGGCTGAGAAAGGGCTCGTGAGACAGCTGAGCTCCCTGAGGTTCCAGATGGATCTGGCTGTCGGTGCAGAGACCGGGCCCAACCTGGACATTATGGAAGAGGTATAATCACATCAGCACTGGAATGTCAAACAGCTGGCAGCTGAGTTACAGTCAGATTTGCCACTCCGATGGGAAACAGTGGTTTATGTCAGACCAGAAGGACAACATGTGTGACGCCTTCAAGGTCTCAATTCCAAATCAGCACAATGAGCTGTGCTCACGGCACAGTGCAGATACAAAGTCTGACATAAGTTTTCATGCAACCAACGTGCGCCAGGAAGTAATAAATCGCCACGAATTAAAAAAAGAAGTCAAGCAAAGACAGTAAGTGAATAATGTACTTGAGGTCGTAAATCACTGGTCGTTTCAACACCCGAATAGTGCTGCTGCAAAGTTCAAATGTGTTGCGATCTCATTCTTTCTGTCACTACCTAAAGCTGGTGAACATAGTTGAGGGTTGCAATGTAGATAGTTTGGTAAATCTAGAGTTTTTTGAAAAAAATTGTTAAATACAAGTGTTATGCCCAAAGTAGAACTGCTGCAAAGTTTAGGATCTGGCGAAAAGCAATTCTGTGATCGATTTAAAGACTTCTTGTAGCTATTGTTGACAGTAAACTCAACTTGTCTCAAAGTTCTGTCCAGCTTGCTGTCGTATGAACCAGCTGATCCTTTCTCTTGAGGCCTTCCTTGAGGAGCAGCTGGCCTACCAGGACGCCAAATACCCCAGGGAGATGAGCGATCTGTCGGGGTGGCAGCCAGATGAGACCCAGATCCCGCTGTGGACGTACTGCTGCACGCCGCACTGCTGTGAACCTGCAGAGAGGCCGCCGCCTACAACCGAGAGCGAGGTGAGGCTCAGACGTGCACGTGAGAATACTGAGTGTGCCAATGTTTTGGTTGGAGTTCCTCCTCTTCCTGCCAAGAGACTCGTTTCTCTAATTTCAGCTCCTGCAGGCATTTTACAGACAGCAAGACGAGATCAGAGGCCTGAGAGATCGACTCAATGCCAAAGAGGTTAGTGTTCAAACACACACAAATCAAAGGCCAAACACCAATGAGATGTAAACTATCACTGTTACAGTGATTGTTTCTGTTGTGCAGGTGAGGATCACTCAGCTGGAGCTGGACATCAAAAACACCAGAAACAACATGAGGGCAACCTTCTGATTCAACCAATCAGCTCTCACGCTGCTGTTTTAAAGCTGAACCAATCAAACTACTCAACATGTCCACCAATAAAGGAAACACAGCTCACATCATGATGCACTTATAGTGTTTGTGTTGCACTTCATTTCTTTAAAGTAACAAGAGCTTTAGCTTAGCATTAATGCTAATAGCATGAGAACACGAAGCACTTTCAAGCTGTTAAACAAAATGATCTTTAAAAAAAATCAACGACATCTCAGAGGATTTAGGCAACGAGGCTGCACGCTGAGTTTGACTTTCTCTTCACACTTACAACATGATGAAGATGCAGACAGAGGAAGAGAACTCACTGTCGGTCCTCGTGTTCTTCAGGAAACTGAAACGATCTCTTTCCGTTCATTAGGAGACCGGAGGAAACATTTTATTTACTCCTTTTATCAGCTTCAATAACAAAGTGTAAAGAAATGAGGAATAAAGCAGGTGTGTAAAATAGTCTCTGTTCCATCTTAAATCCCGAATGTTTCTGGGTACATTGAACATGCCAGGCTGAACACACACGTGACCTCTCTGTTTACATGTAGAGCGACTAATGAGAGGAGTGAGACAGGTGAGCAGGTCAGGTGACTGCAGGGCTAGAGGGCGAACTAATCAAAACATGTGAGGAAACACACACAGGCAGGAAGTGAAGTCATCTGAAACGAGAGGAGAGGTGGCTAACAAAATAAAACAGGAAACACAAAACATGAAGGAACGGCAGGAAACAGGAAACATGTGAACTACGAGCAGGACCAGGGCAGATCCAGAACTTAAGACAAAAACAAGATCAAATCATTTAAATAGTTACAACAAATACCACCAGTTAAGAAAAAGTCACGAGATATAAAGGTGAGTTGAGGGAAGATACTGAGTTTTGACTTGGAGCATTATTACGGCCCTGTGAGAGGATCTCAAGCAGTTTCACTGTAAAGTCATCAAGTGGTATATTTACAGAGACAGTCAGAGGTCCTGATGACCTCTATACTGTCAGCAACAGAGACACAGCAACAGCTTCACCTGTAGAGTCCAACAGAGGAACATCAACCAGACCAGAGAGACTCACGTCACTGTTCCAGGTACAACGGAGTTCTGAATGAACCAAACACAATGTCACTGTTTTGTAATTTCACATTTTTCAATAAATCTTTTCTTCATGTATATTTGGGAATCATTATTTGCTCTGTTGACAGTATTTATCGTCTTCCTCTTTTAAGCTAAACCTCTTTTTATTAAAGTCATCAGGTCCAGGTTTCATGTAGAATGTGTATTTAAATATGTTAAACAGAAACTGAGCAGAGCTGACATGTGAGCGCCTCCTGCTGTGTGGTGGCAGGATTGAAAGCGGCTCTTCTTTACAGTATTTGATGACTCATGATTTCTATAACTGATGACTCACATAAAATAAACTGAAGTTGCAGCAACTCAAGCTACGGATTCATTTCTGAGATTGTTTTCTGTGGAAAGCAGATTCACGCAGCAGTGAGTAAAGAGGCGGGGCTTATTACCCATGTGATCATCTTTCTGTTGAACTGAAGCGAACTTCACCGTTTCTTCCTGTTTTTAAGGGTCCAGAGGATGCTGTACATTGTAAAGCCCTCCGAGGTAAACGTGTGATTGTGGGCCATACAAATACATTGAATTGAACTAAAAGTTATAACGTCAACTTGCACGATTTTCATGAAACAAATAAATTGATTGATTGACGGAGGAGCTCATCGCTCCAATTTTTAGTGAATGAAATGAGTTACCCTGAACCTTCCACTTAGCACTGACTCAGCACTTATTGTATTCATATTAGCTCGTTGCACTTATTGCATTCGTGTGTTTCTGTACGTTTGCTCTGGTTTCTGCTCTTAGATGCTCGTTTAAAAGGAGATCAAACAATTCATTCTATGTTAAACAGTAACACATAATGCATTGTGACACCTGTATCTGTGTTTTTGCAGCAGTTCACAGAGACTCGTCCCTCCTCAGATCACTCCTGTCATGTGTACCTCATCTTAAGGACAGTGTTCACCATAGTGATGGTGGCTCTGCTGCTGCTGCTGGTGGGACTACTTCACTTTGGGAAAGTGAGAGTTACACAAAAATAATGTCCACTCATGCAGAACTGAATACAAAAAAAAGAGAAAAATGATACTAAGTACAAAGTTTAATGAACGTTATTTCAGTCAATAGCTTGAGTACTTGTTATTTGAAAGTTTTTTTTGTACATTTCAGTCCAACTTTGAGGAACACATGTGCCAGCCTTCATTAGGTCTCACGGTTCTGTGCCTGTCTATTGTATTAGACTTTGTCACAAGCAGAAAAAACTCAAAACCACAGATAGATGCTTGACCTATTTTAATAAAGCGTGCTGTATATCTTGTTCTATGTTTTTTTTTAGAGACAGCAGATGCTGGTGATAATTTAAGCGTCTTTGCGCAGACAAATATAATTCAAGGGCCACACGCTCTGTAGCAACTTAAAAAAACTTGCTGTAGATTTAGAACCTCAGCCTGTTTTTGAAGAGTCATTATTAGCGTGAACTAAAAAGTGAACATCAGTTATGGTTTAACAAGACGACTCGTTCCACGAGCATTAGCTGGTGTGTCCCTTACCTCCTTCACAGTTTGTTGTATTAATGGAGACGTTATATCAACATTCTGCTGCAGAGCTTTGTTGTCTTTGCTTTTCTCTAAGGCTCCACAATTTACTGGTCTTTACTGTATTTTTTATTGTTGAAAGAAATGAAGATTCAGAAGTCAAAAAAACATTTGTAGGGTTATTTTATATTTGTTTTATAATCATAAAGGTCTACTCATTCAATTCTTACAAACAGTTGTTTCCTTAGAAAAGACAAAAAAGTTAGCATTTTTTTACTACAAAGCGTACACTGCGACTGCAAAAAGGTTTTAAATGCTCGGTTATGATTTTAATTTTCATTGACCATTGATGTATGTATAACTGCTCATAATGTAATAAATGCACATAAATAAATGATTTAAATGTAATAAAAGCTCATATTATAAGGTACAGCAAGTGAGAAAACCATGAGTGCATAAGGTAATAACACGCTTGTACATAAGTTATTACACAATTAGAAAATGATTACATAATAAACTCAGCAAACAATTTGAATGTAATAAATTCTGTGCATAATGTAATAATTACTCCTGCCTTCTTAAAGCAGACTCTTGAAGTTTTACATGACACAAGTGGAGTCCTTAATGTTAAGCAAATGGACTTTGTCTGTTTTGTCTCGAGGACATTTTCATCTATCATATCCAAATGGATGAAGCCTCTTGAATTTGTGACATATTTTAGGACGACAACAAATCCATTTACCTGAACAACAGAGAAGCTTTACAGAGATGATGCTGAATTTAATATACTGGGTGATTCTTAGCACTTAGAGCGTCTTAGTTTGGGAAAGTGACGCCCCAGGGTCTGACCAAGCGTCATTATGTTGGAAAGACTTATTATGCTGCAGTTTCTTTGAATCAAAAAATATTTCAATAGTAATACCGTTTTATGGAATCATAAGCTCACATCAGGCTTTGATGTGTTGTGATTATATCACAGCTAAGAGGTGTTGATGAGCCCAACATACCACAGCCTGTGTGGGAGCTATTGCTTCAATGAATTCTTATGGATTATTTCATCACTCAACAAAATAATCTTTTAGCACAATGTTTTCACATACAACACATTCAAGTACTGCGTAACTGAAGCATTGTTGGATGTATTGCCAAAATAAACTGACAAAGATCGATGACGTTAGAGGTCTAAAATGAATGCATCAAATTTGATAAATGTTTAAGCCGTCGTGATTGGATGATTTACTTCCTCTTCTCTCTCTGACTGAAGTTTTCTCTGAATCTCTTCTCTCTCTCTGTCGGTCTCTTTCAGGAGTTTATCTATTTTCTCCTTATCTCGCTCTAGTTTGCCCTTCCTTTCTGTCATTTTATTAATCATCTCCTCTGTTGACTCCAGTAGTTTCTCTGTGTTCTCTAACATTTCCTCATGTTCTTTCTCCCTGTTCTTCAGTTTCGGTAGTTTTTCTCCCTGTTTCTTCCATTTGTTTCCTCTGTCAAACATTGGGATGTTGTTGATCTTCTTCTTGCACTCTTCTATCTTTATCTTGTTCTCCTGCTGTTGTGAGGTGAGTTTCTCTCTCTGGTTCTTCAGATCTTTCTTCTGGTTCATCAGTGTCGTTATCACCTGGTGTACATGTTGCAGTTCTCCCTCATTGTTCTGTAAATCCTCATCAAGTTTTTCCTTTGTCTTGTTCAAATACGTTATTTTCTCACTTTTGGTCACAAGCTTCTCTCTGTTTCCTTCTCCGTCCGTCAGAAGCTGAAGTTCTGTGCTGCTGTGTGTGTTTTCTATGTAAATAGGAGAGATGTGTGTTATTGCAGAATAAATCTAGTCGACTGACAACATATATATATATATATACAGAGAAAAAAATAAAATTACATATATATATATATATATATAATTTTATTTTTTTCTCCGTGTTACTCCTATTTGAAATACAAATCCCTATACCTATCAGTAATGAATGAAAAGTAACTATTTTCTTTTAGCTTGGTGCTAGGGTTCTTTATATAATCACCAACAACAATGAAAACAGATCTTAAAAGGTTCGGTAACCCCCAAATCAACTAAAGGTAGATTTTTTAAGTAATGTAATGCCCGTGAGTCTGAGGGACAGTTATGCTCGGGACTGATACTTTTAATTTGAAGATAAGCAAGGAGCCTTGGTATCAGTGCTATAATACCCAACATTTGCACTGGATGACACAGAGAATAAGATTGAGTCATGTGGATCTCAACCCTTCTCAGTCCTACATTCTTAACAGAATAAATGTAAAATATCCATTAAAAAGAGATATGAAAGTAACATGAGGTTTTAAAAGAAGTACAATGAAATTCGAACTTACTGGTTTTGTTTCGTCCCCATTTCCACACAACGAGGACAGCTGCACCAACAGACACGATGCACACAGCCAGGCAGATGGAAATACGAATAGCAGAGCTAGACTGGACCATAAAGAGATCAGCTGGAAATAGAAAACACACAACAGATTGTTAGTGTCAAGAAAACTAGACTGGCTGTTAGTTACAGACTACAACTGTCTGTAACAAACAGAAAGTGAGAACACCTACGACTCAAAAATCCTTTTTCTACCTGAAAGACGGATGTGAGTCTCTCTGGTCTGGTTGATGGTCCTCTGTTGGACTCTACAGGTGAAGCTGTTGCTGTGTCTCTTCTCCACAGTCACTCTGCTGCTGACAGTATAGAGGTCATCAGGACCTCTGACTGTCTCTGTAGGTCCAGCAGAGAAGAGGTTTCCCTCACCGTCCAGCCACAACACCTCAGGCTCTGGATACCAGCCTCTACACTCACAGTCTAACATCACTCCATTGCTGACTTTGTAAATATCAATGTAAGGGGAGGAGACAGAACCTAACAGAGAGTAGAAATGTCAAAAACAGTTTGAAGTCAAAGTTACCAAAATAATGGAAGTACAGCACTTCTTCACCTTCGGCACTGTGGTTAAGATCTAAGTCATTTTGGTTGGACAACCGTTTTTTTTCACATTGCTCTAGTAAAGTATATTCACTGACTGTCATAACTGCCACTCATGACCACATAATGCATTTATACATTTCCTGGATGAATATAGTTGTTGAAGTGCTCAATGGATTCACACCAACTTACCTACAGTGAGCTCGACCACAGATTCTGGACCAGATTTAGGAACAAGGCATTTGTAAGTTCCCGCATCAGAGAGTTTTACTTTAGAGAGTGTCATTGAAATGTCTCCACGCTTCAGTTTGTTGGTGGACAGTGATGTTCTCCCTACGTACAATGGATTATCCTCATGCTGAAGCTGCACACTGTCTCTTCTCAAAAGGACAACGCTCGGTTCCAGGTCAGGTCTCGTCCACTCCACGGTCAGGCCAGTGGCATCCACAGCAGTTTCCAGATGACATGGCAAAATGATGTCATCACCAACCATTGCCACTATTGGCTGAGATGTACCACTCAGCTGAAGCTGACCTATGGGGAAAACACACTGATATATTATCAATACAACCATTACATATGTTCTGCTTTAACACAACTATGTTAAAGTTAGACTTCAAGTATGTAACTGACGTTTGCTGACCACCATAAGTAATTACTGAACCAGTGAATATTCCGTTATATCCCACAATTCCATTCTTCTACTAGTCTTCTACTCTACTTTAGAGAACAAGCATGTGACCATCTCCTGTAGACCGCTACTGGTCATACCAGACCAAGTAAAACCACTAAGTGTGTTGAACTGAGCAAAAGTGTTCTTTTGTGGTGTAAAACGTATTGTAGTGTATGTTCGTAGTTCTCAGTAATGTGATTTTTGCAAATGATATATGTAAATGCTCAGTTGTTATTGTGTCATTTACCTCCACAAGAGTGTGTTAGAAGGAGTACAACAATGTGATGCAAGACCAGTGCAGTGAAGTCACTGAGCTGAGGTTTCAAGGTGAGTCTGTCCTTCATGTGAGTCATCCTGAAGTTCTGAAAATGAAAATAGTTCAACAGTAAAACATGTGAGACCAAGTTATTCTAAAATCTTCTTCAAAATGTAGTTATATTTGTTGAAGTTGTCGTCACATCTTTACAGCTATCAATGAATGAAATGCTCTGACAAAAAAAAAAGAAATTCAATTTCTGTCGACGTCACAGGACTGTAAGACGCTATCCGTGATAAACAGTTGTAAATAAATGTGAATTCATATTTTATTTGTTACTCAAATATTACAGGTGGTTGACCATGACACGAATAAGAGGAAAGCTAGGACCACATGGACTTTCTAGAGGTTAAACTAATGGAAACACGGTTTGGTCCCAGAATACCCCAACCACTCACTAAAAAAGTTCTAAGCAACTCGTTTGGGCTTCAAAACCCACAGACATTAATTTGAAAAGATTGCAGGAGAAGCGATTAGGTGTTTGTCCCAGAAACAGGCTGTAAATAACTACAACAATGGCATGGTGAAAAATATCACTAGAATAATGTATTGAAATCTTACTTACCCGTTGCTTGCGTGCTAAAGAGTCGCCTCACCTAAGCAAAAGGAAACTGGAAGGTCATAGTCCAGAATGAAATGACCTGAAATTAAAGCCATGTGTACTTTTACTCCAGCCCGTCTGTAAATAGATAACATGTGTTATGACTTTATTACTCCTTTCCATTCAACTCATATCAATGTTGGTGGCTTTCAGAGTTTAAGACTGTGCACAATGTTCTACATTTGCCTAAAACTGTGTTGTATGATTGTGCAGAGTTGTTGTATTGATACAGAATATCAGGACCATTGTAGGGTAAAGAAAATATACGTAGCCGGGATCATACAATGCCGATGTCTGCAGTTCTTTGCACTTTCGTTTTCTCTCCGTCTGTTTAGTTATGAGCTGTTGTAATTGTTCAAACTGAACTCTGGACCTGCTACCTGCTGTATATAATATAATACATATAATATGTATAGTTGTATATAATACTAACCAAGAAGCTGTGTCAGTAGACAATCTGAATGTTTGTTCTGTTTTCTTACAAAACATGAATCTGCCTGGATAGACTGAACCAATTCAATGGAGGATTTCTAATAAGGATGGTTACTATAATGACTTATTATTAATATTTATGAATTTTATGAATCTTTTTCACTTCAGGCCTAAATAAATCCTAGTGTCCAATACAAATGTCCTGTCAGCTTGTCACAAAAGTATTTGATATCAAACTGTACTTAACATAGAATTTGATGTTAGTTTTCTGTTCACCAGTTATGTGCTTTAAATATCAAGTCCTCTGTCGCCACCTGTTGAGCTTTTACTTTCTTTTGTTCTTGTGTTAAACTCACAGCAGCTCTGTCTGTCACAATCTTCAAACTTGCTGTTTCCTCAGCAGCAGAGAAACAGGAAGAGGAGCTTCTGACCTACATGATATTTGAAAAGCAGTCTGATGTTCAGACAGTCAGCAGCCAGACATCATGGAGGTCACAGCTCTCTGCATCAGACTGAGTGAGTAAATGTCTAATGTTCACAGAAATATATTGATTCAATCTTTGTGAAAGAAACAACACGGGGACCTGAATAACAATAAGTATTATAGAGATTTGAAATCTCACTGATGGAGCAACTATTACAGACATTTACATGTTACAGTTATGTTCTGTAACATGTGATACAGTAACAGTTCTCTTGTTTCTCCAGTGAGGCTTGTGATGTTCATGCTGGTCGCACAAGTTGACTTCAGTTATTCTCAAAAAGCTGGTAACTAACTTTACAATTTTATGTGTATTTGGTTTCATTTTTAGAAACAACGTCTTGACATATTCTGCATCCCAAGTGATAATACCTAAATACTATCTAAGAAAATAGTATACTGCTAATGAAGCAAAAGGAAAAGACAAAATTAGCATGTTTGCCCAAATTCAACTCAAATAAAAAAAAAATAGAAGATTTTTTTTAATGTAATGTATGTGAATTTTCTTTCTGTGTCTCTGTATTGGATGCAGCTTTTCCTCAGGTTGTTCCAAACAGACAGCAGCACTTTCAACATGAGTCCCTTGTGGTCAGCTGTGAGGGGCTGGAGGGGCTGACTGGATGGAGAGTGATGAAGAGGATCAAAGGAGGAGCTCAAACATGTGCTACCGACTGGTCCAAATCCACAGGACCCTGTGAAAGAAAAGATGCCTATCCAGCACTTGACAGTGGAGAATACTGGTGTGAAATTGGAGCAAAGACCAGTAACACTGTCAACATCACTGTGACTGGTATGCAAACACTAAGAACACAAGGCCATCACATGTTTAGTCTGTGAGCATCTCAGTTTGAAGATTCATTTAATTATTTATGTGTTGATGCATTACTGTGTTAAATAAAACATTACCTAGTAAACTATTAAAACCAGGAATCCTCTGCCACATTAGCCAGCTTTATTCAGTGACATTTTAAATATTCATGTTTTTAAAATACGTGTTCAGATGGTCCAGTGATCCTGGAGAGTCCGGTCCATCCTGTGATGGAGGGAGAAGCTACGACTCTGAGCTGCAGAGAGAAGCAGGCGTCCCCCAACCTCACAGCTGAATTCTTTAAAGATGGCCACTTGATGGAGAGAAGCTCGACAGAAAATGTGAACATCCTCAGTGTTTCCAAGTCTAATGAAGGACTCTACAAGTGCAGAATCCCTGGAGCTGGAGAATCACCAGGGAGCTGGCTGACTGTCAGAGGTGAGACGTAGCAGCGTTTAAAAATAAATCTATTGATGCTGAGTACCAAACCTACTTCAAGTTTTATGTTTTAAAGCTTGATAGAAGTATTACAAACAACTTGTAGGTCTCAGGATGTCTTATCATTTGAGTGGACTCAGTAAAAAGTATTATATTGATATCAAAAAGCATTATGTCTCATCTGCTGCTCATCCCATTATCTCTCCAACTACCGATGAAGAGCCTCATCACGGCCCTCGGCTCCTTCTGCTGCTCTGCATTGGTCTGGGTGTTTTCTTCGTGGCTTTGCTGCTGTTGGTGGGATTACTGCAATATAGGAAACGTCCAACAATCACCACAGGTACAGACAAGTGGACACCACTTCAATTACTGATGCAAAGTTTGCTAAAAGTCGGATCTTCGTTGTGACAATTGTGATAAAACACAATGTAGTTCTGCGTGTGTTAGAAATGTTAGCGTGGATGCTAATGCATGTTTACAATTTCTGATGGTTCTGGTGGCCAATTACGCTGTTCTCACTCATTTTATATTTTATTTCTTATTTTATTCAAACAGATTCCCCAACACGTCCTTCCTCATTCCAGTCTTCCTCTTCTCCTTCTCCTCAAACAGGTGAGGAACACCAACCTCCATTTATTTCAACACAACGAGATACTGTGTGTGTATTTTGTCACTATGCAAATGACCCCAGGTAGGAAGGTGGGCGGGGCTAATTACCCCAGCTTTCTATCTCCCTTACAATGTATTCAGTCCTAACATCTTTAGAGGACTTCCACCCATCCACACCCAGTAAGTGGGACATGTAAAGTAAGACCCTATAGAAACATCGCCAGGTTCTACAATTTCTGACCTGTAAAAAAGTGAATTCATGCCTTGTTTTCAGCATTTTATACCTCTGTAGTTCATTATCCACAGGCCTTCCAAAACACTCCAGTGAAAAAAAAAATTGAGGTATAAGTCCAGCTCCACTTAATTCCACTTATACATGAAGCCCTCAATAACCAGGAACCACATTATTCTGTGAATTCTTTGTCATTTTAGACCCCATTGTCATTCTGACATTGTCGTCTGTCCACCTTTACGTATATTATTCTGGGGCATTTCGGATGGTGTGAAGAATGGTGTCGCAGCCCAGTGACGTAAACAGAGGAAAAAAAGTTTTTGTAAAAAATGACAAATGTTTGTGTTTCATGCATGCACATTACACATGTGCACACTTCCAGGAAGGGTAGCACTGAGTTAAAAGTATGTCAAAAGCAACCACAGATTCAAAACCATGTTTCTGCCGTGACGTCTATGTCTAAACTATGTCAGTATGATAAAGAGTCCAAGGATTCAAGATCCACAAGCCAAACATGGGAGTTAAAACAAGTGTTGGTACACTAGAATAATATCAATCCGCTTGCTGATATTTTAATGTTTATAGGAATAGATTTATAGAATGTATGTAAATAAGCTTTTTTGCTTTGGCATACCTGTTATTCATAATGTGTTGTATTTGTATTATGTTTCAGTGTATGGACAGGTCAGTGTAGCTGCTCCGATCCAGGGAATATATGCTGTCGTCACAAAACTCAGTATGACGAAAGGTAATTAACTTGAGAAACAAAGACTTTAACATCTAAAAATGTAATATATTAGTATTCAAGTATTCAGTGACATTACTATGGTGTCACATCAAGAATATGGTGAGAGCCACTGAATTATTAATCTGACATTTATAGGCTGTTTTTGAGGGTTTGTTCATTTCTAAAGTTAAACTGTGTCTGCTATCGGAGGTTCAGGCCCGAGTGATAGTTAAAGCTTCTTACTTAGCTACGCAGACATAAACCACATGAGAAACCCACTGACAAAAAAAGGTGGACGGGCCCCTCAGTTCATAGCAGCTCTCATGTCGGCTGATCTTACGGTTATAAGGGAGGCTGTTTGAGTCAAGACGCCACCATGAAAATAGAACACCACAATGCATTTATTTTTATCAGGACAACAAGTGCTTTAAGGCACCCGGCAGCCTCATGTGTTGTGTGGGTAAGTGAATGCGTGGTCAGTATTTTATACAATGGGGCCAGTAATCAGAACACTCATACATCACAGTACATTTGGACCCTTATTTTCTTACAGGTTCATATTTTATCTGTATAACAGTCAATAACACAGAAGGACACAAAGTCCAAACTGTGATCAGATGAAATGGGGCAACAATGTGTAAAACATTAGTTTAGAATAGAAAAAGTACTCAAATTGGACTCTAATTAAAGCCTAATGAAGTATCTAACACACATATTAAGTTGGGCATCATCTGCATGATAATGATTTAAAAACACAATCAAAGTTGTGGTTGGTGCATTTAAAGAAAAGATATGTTTTTAGAAAAAGTGCCAATAATTGAGCCTTGTGGCGCCCTACATTGCAGCGTTAGGCTGGTTCTGACGTCTGGTTGCGTGTATTTAAACAATTGTTCAATCTTGTACTTTTGAATGTCTCAGGCTCTCTTTAAAATGGACTCAGTCAGATAATGACGAGTCCTTTTTGTTTATGCCTGTTTACACACATGAAGCCTGGGGAAGTCCACAATGATAAAGGTCACACTACTGAGCTGAACCTGTGGCAGAACAGTCCACTCAGCACTTTTATTATTACTGCCACTTGGTCACTTTAAGACTTTAAGATGGATAATTGTTGTCTTGTTGTGTGAGTATTGTTGTGTATGGTGTATGTTGTCAAATGTGCCAAAGCTTAAATTATACGTGTATTTCAATTTCATTCAAGTCAAAAATGTGTTTTGACTCTTGTCCTGCTTGAATGGCGGGTGACTAAAACACGTTTTATTCATCGGAGAGTAGAACGATAAATGACCTCAAACAATAATGTTAACCTTTCAAATCCATAGCTGTGCTTCATTCAGGACACTGAGGTCATGGAGAGTTTGAATCTGCATTTAATATTTGATGGACTGATTCATTTACTTTAAGCATCAGTATATTTTAATTGGGCTTCCCCTGTCGTCCATAATGTCTGACCAATGCTAGAATGATATCAAGAGACTTCAAAGCTATGTAGGGTCGTATAGATTTCAGCTTTCAAGTAAATGAAAAATGTTGAAACGTAGTTTCTCTCCAAAACAGAACCAAGAGGATCCAGTCATTGCACCATACTTGCAGGTACCAACCCACTTTTAACAGAAGAGGATCCCTTCTATTATACGATTGATTAGGCAAGACTGACTTTGCTCTATTTTCTGTCTAGAAACAGGCTTGTAAGCGTCCTAATTGTTCTGAACTTCTAAACGGAAGATTTTTCAATCAGCACAAACAAGCGTGTAAATGTTTTGAACATACTGACAGCTTCATCCTTCCCCCGGTGTATCTTACAGGTTACTGAGAGCAGAGACTCCTGACTGAAGAAGGAAGAGATTTAAACCTGTGCAGGTCCGACGACCACACAGAGCTGTTGAATTAATGCATTTCGTAAAATGTCGACCAAATTATTTTTAAACTGTTACATTTCCAATCACCCCCATTGCAGAATTAAAGTTTTATAATTTTCTTCAAAACAAAACTGTTTTCAAATTGTTGTGTTTAGTTGTCTATGTTCATGATAAAAGACAATATTTCTGTGCTTAAACAATAGATATCGCTGGTTTGTAGAGAGAGAAAATGTATTCTTAATTAATGACAATGGGAAGTTTCTTTATCATCATCTGAGGGCTTCAGCTAGTTCACAGCATCAGTGTCTGAAGCAGCTACAAGAACACAGCTGCTGTAGAATAATAATAATAATAATAATAATAATAATAATAATAATAATAATAATAATAATAATACACTGACTGTGGTCAGTTTAGTAACATAATTACATCCGTTTGACCTGAAACAAATATAAACACACGTGACAAATGATAGCATCACTTCTAAAGCATGAACCAAACTGTTTTAGCTTTTCTTGTCAATATTCGATAACTTAACGCAACATTAGCTTCAGAAAGAAATAAAATTAATTTGAATTTAAGTTGATTAAGTGCCTCCATTTCTACAAAATTAAGACAAGATTAATTATTTATATCAACTTCTATTAGATAAGCATCTCAAATGATAACACAAAGTATGATTTAATGGAAAACCAGATATGTGCTCAGTTTCACCAAATGTCTAATAAAATGATTGTAGATTTGTATTAAGTAAAGCTTACAGTCTCTCAATGTACGTTGTACTTTGGATCCTTAATGAGCTGTTAATAGATTCAAATCTATGTATTACATTGTTGTGCATATTCTTAACAAATGATAAAATATCTTGTGGGAAAGCTGTGACAAACGTGGTTGAAGACAGTATGTTTTATTTATGAACACAGTAAATATTGTATTGATATAAAAAATGAAAACGGCTGTTAAGTCCTCATCTGATCTCTGCAGCTAACTCAAAGCATCAGTGGCTGTTTTATAACAGTTAAACCACATTGTTCTTATAAACAGCTTCCTCAGACAGAGCTGCAGATTTAAAATACACACTGTGGTCACACTGTGGTCACACTGTGGTCACACTGTGGTCACACTGTGGTCACCAGCTGAAAAGACTTCAGAAAACACACCGAGTCTACAGCGTATATAAATATATGAAAGCACAAATGACTTTACAATGACCAGTTCATGATAAAAAAAAATACACGACATACGTGAATGATACGCAAGTTATTTACATACACATGGACATTTAAAAGTCATGGCCTTTAACATCAGTAAAACATCACAGTGTGTGTGTGTGTGTGTGTGTGTGTGTGTGTGTGTGTGTGTGTGTGTGTGTGTGTGTGTGTGTGTGTGCAGAGGCTTCTGAGAAAACACTCACATGTAATATTAAAAGAAAAAAAGGGTATTTACAAAAGATTAAACCGACCTTAACATTAAGTTTTCATTCAAACCATAAAAATACAATCTGGGAGTCTTTAGGATCTTTTACTAATAATCATGAATATCAACCTCATGGTGGTGCCAGAGGAAAAGTCAGGGTTAGTTTTGTTCTCTGGCAAACATTGATGTCAGTACTTAATAACAATACTTTTTGAAATGTTTCAGTCTGGACCAAAGTGGTGGACACACACACACACACACACACACACACACACACATTGGATGCACTACTCCTTGTCTGCCCCCTGCAGTACATCATTCACAGTGCATCAAAAACATTTTGTCCCACAAAGAAATGTATTTTATATACTTCAATTCAAAAGGTCTAGTTAGATACTGACCGTTAACTGTATCGTATAAAGACCGTGATACAATGTGCCTGTACCAGTCAAAAGACAATATGGTCATGATAGAATTTTATATGTTTTTTTAGAGGAAGTGAGACTTGACGCTCTGAGGTCATTTTACTGCACATCTTTTTATGGCACATTTCACAATCCAGATGTGATCCAAATGCTCAGAGATGCTGTAGTCACTCTGCAGAGCGTTTGTCACAGTCATTATGAAAGTGGATTGTGAAATGTTCATGACACGTTGCAGACAGTTTCCCTTTGACGTCTGGGAATCTTTAGTCTTGATACAGTCACATGACACACCTGCTTCTAGGCCTCGTGGTCAGGACACACGATAAGAGCAGCAAGTCATGGGTTTGATTCTCTCGGCCGGACAGTTTACTGCATGTCATTCCTCTACTGTCTTTCCCACATGTCCACTCTCTCTTTCAAATAAAGACATAAAGTGCCCAAAAATCATCTTTAACAAGGTTTGATCAACCTCATCACTCCATGGACACCATTGCTTGCCCTGTATTAAGCCTGCAGTGGATGACCTGATCAAATCATACTTTGCTGTTGAATATAGCATAATTGACGTCTGTGGTGTGATGAAGTTGATCAAAAGTTTCAGTGTGAAGCGACGTGGTTCCTTATAAACACGTAACCACGTGATTCACAAAACAATTGAATTATCTTTGATCAGTAATATTTGAAATCTAATTACAGATTACACTACATACCTTCTCAAATACACATGGTGTCTCCTTCTGAAGAGCAGCAGTATGGGAGGAGCCTCCTCTGATAAATACTGTGAACATAACTGTGAACGACAGCAAAGCTAATCCAAGATGACTCAATAGTTGAAATTATGTTGTTCATTTCCTCCTATCAGTTCATGTTTTGTGCAGAGTTCCCATAAGACAAGATGACATATATACACGATGATGATGATGATGGAGTATGTGTTTTTACTGATCATGGGACCTGTTGGCAGGGGGTGTAACCTGCCCCCCCCCTCCCCTCGATGTGAGTGGTTACAGATCATGATGGGATGGAGGAGACCTGGGGGTGTTTTTCTAGATCACCTGATTCTGATGTGCTGGTGTATAATAAGTACGAGGACCAAACTCACGATTTCAGGTTACTCTACAAGCAGATGCTGACGTTTAAACTCCTAAAAGGGTAAGAACCTGCAGTGTGTATATATACATTATGAATATATAATATTTACAGTGTACATTTGAAATACAGTATTTTATTCGGATTAGAATCTACATTGTATCACAGCTTGGTGACTTACAGGACTTTCTTCCCTCTTTCTCTTCATTCTCTTCATGTTGCCAAAGAGGGAAAGAAGAGACACTTCATCAGTGAGATGGATCTGCGTGAGGCAAAATGGAAATCAGGTAAGTCATAAAATCATTTAAACGTGAACTCTGATTGAAAGCCTTATTTTGCGATCATGCGAACACTTAATTATCGATGTGATCTGGTTTGTAGTGAATGGGCCGAGGCATTGAGTCAGCTCCATGATTTATTCCCTGTGATTCAGACCCATTGAAGATATCAGCGCTGTACTTCTGCTTTTTCATCACAAGTTTCATTCCACTGCTCACTGTATGTTGAACGGGGGAGAGGCACATTCTTTGCCGGACTTCATAAGAATGAATTTATCACAATGTCCAGAAACATTTGACTTTGCGAAAGAAGCTCCTGCCAGACAGAAACTTTATTGACTATTGGACTTATTCTGAGTCCGTCTTCATGACAGCCTCAGGTACGTGTCTGTTTATGCCATGAGGAGAAAGTAAAGCCTTTCACATCTAGTTGCTTTAGCTCTAGAAAACTCTTTCACACTACAACCAGGAAAAGTATGCTCAATGAAGAATCAATCAAGATTTAAAATATCTTGATAAAAGTTCCCTATTTGGATGTGCTTCTCTCTCTCTTTGTGTTTCCAGCTGCTGTCAGCGTGCTGCTGTTCATTCTCTACCTCAGCAACACGGCTGCTGCTGTCAGCCTGAAGGAACATCTGGCTGACTGTCTGAAGGACAATGACTACGAGGAGCTTCTGCACACGGTGAAGACCGGCCTCCCTCACACGAATACATCTCATCGTGTGGTTATCGTCGGAGCTGGCATCGCTGGACTGACGGCTGCCAAGCTCCTGCAAGACGCAGGACACCAGGTACATGCAACAGCATGACACTTTAGAGCTTCACAAATATTAGCAACAATGTTGACAGTAGTAGCAATATTCATAGTAGTCGTTTCATAGTACTCGTGGTATCAGCAATAGCTGGAGTTGTAGTTGTATTAATCTGTTCTGACCTATAGGTGACCATAATAGAGGCTAGTGGTCGCGTTGGAGGACGAGTCGAGACCTACAGGAATGAAAGAGAGGGCTGGTATGCTGAACTGGGAGCCATGAGGATCCCAAGTTTTCATCGGTAAGATTGTATTTTTTGAGTTGAGCATTTACATACATTTGATAGAATCTAAAGGCCCTGAAATGAATAGATAAGCTATTGTAAAGGTCATTCAATTGGCACAGTAGAACTGACTCGAAGTTGTTTATTTTTGCCAGGAAGTTATACGGTGCTTCAAAATATGACTTTTGTTGGTTGCACTAAAATCAGAAAGAAATGTCATTGGTTGCCTACACATGAAGTGTGTCAGAGGGCTCTTCATTAATTTACTGTCTTTGCTTCACATCGTAAAAATACATTGCAGAAACTGTGCCACTATCACCTCTTCTGTTAACAGAATCGTCCACTGGTTTGCTGAAAAGCTGGACGTCAAGCTGAATGAATTCATCATGTATGACCCCAACAGCTTTTACTTTGTCAATGGGTTGCTGAAGAGGACGGACACAGTGAGACAAAACCCTGACATCTTCAAATACAACGTTAGTGAAAGTGAGAAAGGGAAATCAGCCGACGATCTGCTACAACAAGCTTTGCAGAAGGTAAGACAGAGGAAAAGAAGGAGAGATGGAAAAAAGTCTCACAAATTCACACATCCTTGGAGAGTAGTTGGCAAAGGACATTTGCATCACTAACCAGACAATTAGTTAACATACAAACACAACATTCAAGCAAATCTATTCGTCTCTTTTGGAGAGGAGTTCATCATCGGCATAGAAGAGTTTGTATAAAACATGGTGCAACATAGCTGTTATGATAGCCTCATCCATTTTGGACCTTCCGAGTGCAGATGCCGATATACTTTTCCTTCCCAAGCAAGTTGACTAATTGCAGAGTTTAGTTTAGTTTTACCAAGATATTGTATTTAACGGACACAATTGCATTGCTGCGAGGTCGCTTCGTAATCCTTTGGTTTGTGGGCTCCAACCTCCAAGAACTCCCATCGGTTTGCTTTTTGAGTTACACATTCATGGTTCATTATAGATATAGAAATCAAAGCTCACTTTGTGAATACTCATGGATACACCATCAGCTCAACAGATGATTCAACTGACTTCATCAATGCAGGTGATTTTTTTCTGTTTGTTTGTAGGTCAAAAATGAAGTGGAGGCTCATGGTTGCAGGGCTGCACTGATGAAATATGAACGTTATTCTGTGAAGGTAAAACACAATGTGATGTCAACAAATCTTGTAAAATTAGAACACATTAGGACACTGTGTTGGGTATCTGAATAATGGGAATCACTAATAATATTTTAGTGTTTTACTAATAGCATCAATTAGGTGTGCCATTTCCGATGGTTCACCATTTGAAACAGATTGCTCAAACCTCCCACCACCTATATCAGTGTAAATTAAATGAATGCTTGATTCTTGATGTTTGAAAATCTGACAAGTGGAAAAACATTTGATCAAATATGTTTGTTTTAATAAATGCTTTTTATTCTCTTGCTAAGCCTGATTTCACAAAAAAAACGTTGTAACTGTGTTTATTTCACAGGACTATCTGAGAGAAGAAGGAGGTCTGAGTTCAGAAGCAGTGAGGATGATTGGAGACCTGCTTAATGAACAGAGCCTCATGTACACTGCGCTGAGTGAGATGATCTATGACCAGACTGACATCAGTGACGACATAAAGTGAGGACCGACATCCCACACTGCCAGCTATTCAACATGTGAAAACGTTTGCACAGTAGAGCTCAATAATATTAAACCACGAGCCAGAAAAAGTGACGAAAATCAAAACGTTGTCATGAAAGGTCTGGATGTTGTACACCTCTTTGCAGATGACACCGTTTCAGATATATTTGTCTTCAAAGATTAGTTTTTCACTTCATCCACACAATAGGAATCGTTGGGTTGTGTTTCTGGCCACCTATCAAATATACGTCCAATATTAACTTACATTGCTATGCTTTGGTTTTCACCAAATTACTGCATCATAAATATATATATACTGTACAAACCTTTGCTTAAAGCATACGGACTCATTGCAAATCTCTCTCTTCTAGAATGCATTCGATAAGAGAATCTATTTGTCTTTTTGTTTTTAAGGTACTCAGAAGTGACTGGTGGGTCGGACCTTCTCCCCAAAGCTTTCCTTAATGTCCTCAATGTCCCTATTCTCCTCAACTCTAAGGTCAAACGCATCAGTCAGTCAGATAAAGGTGTAACTGTTTCGTATCAGACAGGCCAACAGTTGATGAATCTTTCTGCTGACATGGTTCTGGTAACAACCACAACCAAAGCAGCCCTTTTCATGGACTTTGAGCCAGCTCTCTCCAGTAACAAGATGGAGGCACTGAGGGCAGCCCACTATGACAGCTCCACTAAAATCATCCTCACCTTCAGCGAGAGGTTCTGGGAAAAGGACGGCATCCGAGGGGGAAAGAGCATCACTGACGGGCCCTCACGTTACATCTACTACCCCAGCCACAGCTTCCCAACAAATAAGAACATCGGCGTCCTCCTGGCTTCCTACACCTGGTCTGACGACTCCCTCCTCTTCTTAGGTGCCAGCGATGAAGACCTGAAAGAACTGGCTCTGAGAGATTTGGCAAAGATCCATGGTGAGCATGTCAGGTCTCTCTGCACAGGGGTGGTGGTGAAGAAGTGGAGCATGGATCCTTATAGCTTGGGCGCCTTCGCTCTCTTCACACCGTACCAACATTTAGAGTATGCTACAGAGCTCTTCAGAAGTGAAGGCAGGGTGCACTTTGCTGGTGAGCACACAGCCTTCCCTCACGCTTGGATCGAGACATCTATGAAATCTGCAATCAGGGCTGCTGGGAATATTAACAAAGTGACCGTCTTGAATTCAAAAAACGCTAAATATCCACCACGAGATGAACTCTAGGTTCTGGATGACCGAGTCTCAGTAACTGTGTACTATGGTATTCATAAAAAGAACACAAAAAAGTGCAACATATCTAGCTAATGCCACAGAAATGTACTGTATGTTGAAACGTGTCTGTCATAGAATGAAATTTGTTTCATAGTATACAAATACAAATAGATCAATTTCATTAAGATTGAAAACAATCCCCCAAAAAACTTTATTTGAATATACATTTAATCATGAACCTTCCCATCCAGCCAATCCTAGCTCACATTGCCAGGATGCCACTTTATCACTGACACATAGAAATCCATTTACGTTCATATAGAGTCAGCAATTAACGTAGCCTGTATGTCTTTAGCCTGTGGGAACACACCAAGCACGAAAGAACCCAACCAGCCATTGGAGTTGAACCCTGGACCTTCAAAGTGTCACTTAAGTAATACAATTATTTTCCTCCTCATTATCTTTCTACACCAACACTTCTGTATTATACATAATCAATCAGGGGACCCAGGTGTGCTTGTCACATGGTACATACTGTATGTTTGTGATTCACAGAAATAAAAATAAAACAAATGGTCCATGCAGTACTTTATTTGTATGTCTAATGACGAATGTACCCGTCACATTACAAATGTGATCATTTTAACTGATTTTCATGTGGATGCTCGGTAACACTACTAAGTGACTATTGTTGCAATAATATGTTCATATAATTTAACAATTAAAGGTTGTTTGGTCAAGTCTGTATCACGAGCTCGGCTGTTTGGACTTTGCTGTGTCTCCAGACACTTCTCACTTGCCCCAGGCTCATGCATTTCTGAGGAACACTCCAGACCTGCCATTCCCCATCCATCCACCAGATGCCCCTCGGAACCACCCGGTCACAGTCACCTGACTCTTACATCCAACTGCTCACCTGTTCGTCATTCCCCAATTACCCCCCCCCCCTACAGTATTTATACCAGCCCATCTCCACCTGCTCCTGACCACATTGTCAATATTCCTTCCTGCCTTTGCGTTCTGTCCCATTCTTGTTAACCTGTGGTTTCTCACCTGCTTCTGTCTGGATGTGCTCCCTTCACGTGCGAGCTTATGTATCATGATCACTAAACTTTTGCTGTCTGCCCAGGGTGCATTTGGGTCATTTTCCTTGATGCCTACCTGACCGTTTGTCAGTACTACTCCCACTTAGAGCGGCAGAAGATGGAGCTTTCAACCGTTACTTTTCGTGAACAATTTGATCTGTTTATCTCTTACTTGTGGCTCGTTATTTTAAATGTTTATCCTTTCCTGGCTTACTACTATGACTACTTCTACCAATACCTTTATACAATATGTTTTGATATTGTGATGTAATACCTTGGAAAGTACTTGACTAACCCAGTTTAACATACATTGCGGTTGTGAGAATGACAGAGGTGGTTAGCAAATAAGATCTCAGATGAATGCTCCGATTAAAAAGTCCTTGTTGCACTTCCTCAATCAGTTGCTTTTCTGGTAAAGTTCCCATAAAAACGGCCTCCTCCTCTGATGATGCTCAAGTTGGTTGAATATGAAACTGAAAACCAAACCCTGATGGTAGACAGAAGACAGTCATGCCCTTTGTGGTCAGCCTGGTCAGATGAGAGAAAAATTCCAGCATTGAGACAATTTACTGCATATAAGAGATGATAACTTCACATCGCGTCACTCTAACATCTGCTTTGCTTGTTTAAGATCCACAAAAGGTAGGAACCCTTTCATCTTAAAATAAACTCTTTTTATAATCTTACTACGAATATATCAGCATAAGAAATGATCTGTTTGTTTTTCTTCTAAAAAGGTTCATTTGAGTTTAATTTATAACACATTACACTGACCCTGCATGGCAACAACACACAGCAACAACTTCTAATAGAATTGAACGAAAGTAAAAGATTAAAAGAAATATCAAAACATAAAACAGTGCAAATTAAAATAAATGTTGGTAGAAATATAATATATATATATATATATATATATATATATTATATTTAGGACAGCTACAGCACAAAGGAATCATTCATGTAAAACAGAAACATACTTAAAATACAAAGAATTAGAAGATGATAAACACACAAACTTCAACACAGTAACTGCTGTTACTGGATCGATGCATCTGCAGCTGCATCCATTCAACAGATGCAAGAACCATGAACGTGTAAACGAAAGTGAAACTTAATTCTGTCTGCTCTGTCTGTGGTCTCACTGTTTAGCTTAGTTTTTTCCTGTGAACGTCTCCGGTGACTGAGACTAAGCTCCGCCCCCCCCCCCCCCCTTTTATTTCTGTTTCTATTCATTTGTCACCAAAGACGGAAAGGAAACAAGCTTCCAGACTGAGATGGATCCACAAGTGGTGAAATGGAAATTATGTGAGTATTGTGTTTTCTTTTATTTAGACAAAGTATTGTCTAAATAATCATAATCAGAACTGTTTACTGCCAAGTACGTTGCACATACAAGCAGTTTGACTGGGTGACTGGTGCTTAACAATGAACTCAGAGCAACAGTATGTGACATCATTTAAGAATGGAAAACTATTAAATGGTAAACAAACAAGTAACTGTGTTAAAACAAGTGTATCATTAAAACGTCACGTGTGTATTGAAAGAGAAAAGATGTGTAAGTGTGTGTAACTGTAGGAAATTGTCCTGTGATGTAAGTGTGTGAGTCAGTGGGGAATAGTTTATAATTCCTTAAATAGAAAGCAGATTAAATATCTGAACTAAGCAATCAGACTGCCTCTCGTCATGATGGCGTTCAATTTCAGTTTAAATGTTTTAGTCATTAGTCTTTGCTTTCAAATATGCGACGTATGTGTCATCGCTTCCTCGATGTGTTTGCTCCTCTGCAGTGTTTCAAATGAGTAAGTCTGCTGAACAGCAGCAAGGTTTCGTTTCCCTGCATGACGAATGAGGAGAGTCTTCACTGGACTTTAATATGCTGTGTGTCACATGCTGAGCAGATCAGCTGACATCAACACTTGACACTGTTATTCCATATTTCATCATAGAACAGAATAATCCAGACAGAGTAGCAGATGTCTGATCATATTAGGTCAGATTATAGATCATTATCAATGACCAAGATGGACTAAATGTTAAAAGAGTCTTATTTTACTCGGACCATTAAACTTAATAAATCCATTTTATCACCAAAAAAATATGATGAAATGGAGAAAAAGTGGTTTATTTTCTGTTGTAGTAGCAGAACTGGTGAAGAAAGAAGGATTTCTTTTCTCAGTTAAAGATCCAGAGATTTGAACGTGAAGTTTTCTGTTCAGTGATATAAAAGATAATATTTCCGGTATTTAAAATAAACGGTGATTTGGTACTACGCTGACACTTTTAGTTCATTATTTCCAATTAATTCAAGCATAACTTCAAAAGCAAAGAAGTGTAATTTATCTACAGAAAAGCGTTCAGTTTAGGATTTATGGAGAATGAATAATGAATAAATTCATCTTCTTGGGTTTAAATTGAGCTTCTTTACAAATAACACCGAAGTAAAACCATAACAAATAAATCAACATTGTTCCCCTTGAATAAAATATCAATCCTATCATCATCACAAAGCCCTGAAACACAAGTTAGAGCTTCACAGAGAGAGAGTGAGACCAGAGCTGTGGGTTTCTTTAGAAGAAGGAAAACCTTGTTTCTGTTTCGATTTCCCTCGAGCTCCGGACCGCCACACGTTTACTCTCACGGATTCCAAAAAGAGTCGAGTTCACATGTTCTGTAGCAGCAGACGGAGAGGACTGAACCCTGAAGAAGAGATTACAGCTAAAGACTCACCGATGTGGAGGAAACTTTGTAGTTCAAAGTGCAGTTTACAGACTTAAATGATAATGTTGTAAGCTTTCAGTTACTATTAGCAGGTGATTTAATGCAGACAATTGGTCTTGGAATCTTCACTTTATCACTTTTTTTGTGAGTTATTTGTTTTCAGTGTCTCACCTCAAATCAATGGTTCAACCTGACTTTGGCTTCAGTCTTTTGGCTGAATTAGATCTCCCAGGATTAAGCAAGGTCATGAAGCGTTTGTCTTTTCTCTCTTTGTGTTTCCAGCTGCTGTCAGCGTGCTGCTGTTCATTCTCTACCTCAGCAACACGGCTGCTGCTGTCAGCCTGAAGGAACATCTGGCTGACTGTCTGAAGGACAATGACTACGAGGAGCTTCTGCACACGGTGAAGACCGGCCTCCCTCACACGAATACATCTCATCGTGTGGTTATCGTCGGAGCCGGCATCGCCGGACTGACGGCTGCCAAGCTCCTGCAAGACGCAGGACACCAGGTACATGCAACATGATGACACCATCAAGCAACTTTCATGTTCCGTTGGCCACCAGGGGTCAGGAAAACATTTCTACAAGATGAAATGTGCAGCCACCACAAATCACAGGCTCACCAGCTCATATGCAAAAATCACTTTTTGTTCAACGTTACTGCAGCAATCCTAAGATGCACTACTTACAATTCTAAATCATAAGGTAGAACATGCACAGAGGGTAAATAAATGCACATTCTGTTCCACCTTCTTTGCTATAATTTCTGATACAAAAGGAAAACTAATTGTTCATTAAACCGCAAAACTGTGTAAGTGAGCCACTTTTAAGGAAATAGTTTGGATAGTTTTTGAAAGTGTGCTCGTATGAGGTTCCTCTCCACAGTCAGTGTATTACTACAGTAGATAGAGTTAAAACAGTCAATATCAGCTATATTTAGAATATCTTCACCTCTTTACCCTTCTGACGGGGAACTGAAGCCGTTATCTTTGCTCTCTTCAAAGATACTAGACTCCTTTGATAGAAACAGTAATTATACCGCTGCCTCCATCGTTTAGTTTCTCTTATTGTTTGACTTCTTTGAATCCAAACTAATCCTGAAAACACCAGTCAAACAATAACACAAACTAAGCGATGGATGCAGAGGTGGTTTCTTGTTTTCAAATCCGGAATCAGACACCTAGGGTTAAGCCCTTTATTTAACTGTCGTGACAAGGTGACCATATTGGAGTCCAGTGGTCGAGTTGGAGGACGAGTGGAGACCTACAGGAATGAAGAAGAGGGCTGGTATGCTGACCTGGGAGCCATGAGGATCCCAAGTACTCACCGGTGAGTGAAGCTGTGTCTTAAATGAGTGTTTGAACCTTTAGTCAGTTAAAAATGATCCTTGTTGGGTAGTTAGCATGAGCAGCATTACGTAACTACTAAAAGAAACTTGAGCATCATCAAAAAATGAATTTCCTCTTTTGTTTGTGCACAGTGTGGAAATGCCACAGTCATAAGCCTTCATAATGTCTTCAGAATGTAAAAGCTACATGCCAGCATCAAGTGTCTCATCTCTGCACAGCATCGTCCGCTGGTTTGCTAATAAACTGGAAGTGAAGCTGAATAAGTTCATCATGGAGGACATCAACACCTATTACCTGGTCCACGGGCTGCGGAAGAGGACGTACGCAGTGAAAGCGAATCCCGACATCCTGAAGTATAAACTTCCGAGAAGAGAGAGGGGGAGGTCAGCCGACCAACTGCTGCAGCGAGCTCTGCAGAAGGTACTTTGTGTTAGAGAGCAATGTAGTAAATGTTATAAGAGCTGTTTTTCTTTCCCTGTTGCTGAAACCTTTTGTTTTTTTCTAGAGTTTTAGAGGCTGAATGCAATGTTGTGTTGTTGAACTTTTATAGGTTATTAAAACAAAGCATCAATATATACACAAAAATATTTTATATCCTTTATATAACTGGATCTTTTCTGTAGGTGAAAGATGAAGTGGAGGCACATGGCTGCAGAGCTGCTCTACGGAAGTACGACCACTATTCTGTAAAGGTAAATCACAACGTGATCTCATGGAATTCCACAAAATGACATTCTGCTGCAGAAACAAATGACGTGAATGTTATGTTCCTCCAATGCAGATTGGACAAGGGTATGGGACAGTAGAGCATATTCTCAGCTGATCTAAGGTCACCTGAAAGACCGAATCATTTCAGATTACGCTTCAATAAGAGATTGAAATCGAAATGTAGAAAACATTTGCGTCTTGTTTCACAGGAGTATCTGAAAGAAGAAGGTGGCGTGAGTCCAGAAGCGGTGAGGATGATCGGAGACTTACTCAATGAACAGAGCCTCATGCACCTGGCGCTGACTGAGATGATCTACATCCAGAGCGACGTCAGCGACAGCACCACGTACGATTGGTTGATTTAACACATTTGTGCCTTCACGTTTGTCCCAAAAGATGTTTTGGGGAGAAGAGAGCACAAATGCCTCGAAGGCATTCAGGATGCTGCGCTCGTTTCCACCAAAGAGATCTCGCTCTCTCTTTTGTCAAATACCGACGGATAGACAGATACCGACACGCCGCACTTTCAACTAACTCCAACGTAAACCCACCAGCATCTTTATGAGACGGGCTGAACAAGTGGTTTTGTTGCTTAAACCTCCAGTGACAAGAAACTGTACATGTGGAAACTGACACGCCTCACCTGACACATCCAAAACTAACACTAGAGGGGAAGGTAGAGCATCTTAGTTTGAAGCCTAGGGCCACTGACCAAACATCAGTATTCGACGAGTTGGGAGTGAGAATGTGTTGTTGCGACAGAAGTTCAAATCTTGCCGACTTTACATACTTATGGTTGTGCCGAAGACAAAGGGACTAAAAATCTTTCCTTCTGTTTTGAAGGTACGACGAAGTGACCGGTGGGTCAGATCTCCTAACCAAGGCTTTTCTTTCTGTCCTTGACGTCCCCATCCTCCTCAACTCTAAGGTCAAACGTATCAGCCAATCAGATGAGGGTGTAATTGTATCCTATCAGACGAGCCACGAGACCTCTTTGACGGACCTTTCTGCTGACATTGTTTTGGTAACAACCACAGCCAAAGCAGCCCTCTTTATGGACTTTGATCCACCTCTCTCCATCAGAAAGATGGAAGTCCTGGGGGGGGTCCATTATGAAAGCTCCACTAAAATCCTCCTCACCTTTCGCAACAAGTTCTGGAAGGAGGACGGCATCCGAGGGGGAAAGAGCATCACTGACGGGCCCTCGCGTTACATCTACTACCCCAGCCACAGCTTCCCAACAAATAAGACCATCGGCGTCCTCCTGGCTTCCTACACCTGGTCTGACGACTCCCTCCTCTTCTTAGGTGCCAGCGATGAAGACCTGAAAGAACTGGCTCTGAGAGATTTGGCAAAGATCCATGGTGAGCATGTCAGGTCTCTCTGCACAGGGGTGGTGGTGAAGAGGTGGAGTATGGATCCTCACAGCTTAGGCGCCTTCGCTCTCTTCACACCGTACCAACATTTAGAGTACTCTGCAGAGCTCTTCAGAAGGGAAGGCAGGGTGCACTTTGCTGGTGAGCACACAGCCTTCCCTCACGCTTGGATCGAGACATCTATGAAATCAGCAATCAGGGCTGCTAGGAATATTAACCAAGAGTCAGCTAGAACTCAGCATGACGAGCTCTAGGCTTTTAAATCTAGCATTTTTGCTTGGTTGCTTTAGAAATGAGGCCCATCAGGATTGTCCAGCTCAACTCCACATGAAACTGGTGGATTTTCAGCACAGAAAACGGTTTAATGTTGTTTGGTGAAAGTAGAATCAGATGTAACTCACTTGAAATCAATAGTATGTGCACCACTTATGACACTCCAAGCTTGATGTTTGTGTCGATCGAATAGGTGCTAAATAACAAGAACCACTGCTATCTTTCCCCTCTACTTTAAATAGTTTTCAACTATTTAAGTTTTCAACTATTTAAAGTATTTTTCAAAGCGCAAAAGAATGTATAAAATGCCTCCAGCTGTAAATAGCAAGACTGCCCCGCCAGAAAGAGGTTACGCTGCACATTATTAAAGGGCAACAAGCACTCCACGATCTTTGTCAACCTCAACTGATGGCTTGTGGGCATTACAGTAACAATAATAACTTATTTTCAAACCTGACCTTCATAACTTATGACACTTAATTGTGAGAATCTGTAACCTTTTCACAAGTCACTCAGTGAGGACCAAATACAGGCAAAACAAAACTTTAAAAACCAAACCACAGCAAAAGGCTTTATTTATTTTCTCGACTGCATAAAAGGCAACAGCATTGACAAATGGTCATACAGAGAGAGACACTGTAATACACTGATGTGTAATTTAAGAGCATGACAATTAACATGACATGCAAAATAAGACATTTAAAAATAGGAAATGTGAAAAATGTAATAAAATATATGTATAACAAGATTTGGAAGTACAAGGTTTCCACCCCACAGCGACGATATGGTATTATTACATCAGCGATGTGTTTACTTAAGATTTTACACTTTAAAGAATTCTGTTTTGTATACAATTAGAATGTTAAGATATGTGTCATTTGTAAATTTAAGTTATTGAACTTGATGGCTGAATTATAAATTGTATAATTTGCGTGCACAAATTAACTAATTGTGAAAAATTGAATTTCTGTGTCGATGAAAATCGACCCCTGAACTCACGTCACTGTTCTTGAGGGAAGCTGCTGCAAACCTAGTAATTCTGGGCCACTATGATCACAATAAAAACCCGGAGGGACTACTGTATATGCAGACAATATAACTATATGCAAACAACTGTATGCAGACAATATAACTGTATGAAGATGATATAACTATGACGAAGCTATAACTGTATATGCAGATGATTAAACTCTATACGAGGACGATATTACCTGCTATATTTCCTTTGTTTTATCTAATATTAAGTCTAAACTTCTATAATAACTTTTTGTCTGAAATCCAATGTCTAATGTAATAAAGTCCCCTCTGATCCTGTCCAGTTGTTGTCTTTACTCATTACTTTAACAGCAGTTTTCCTTCTCTGTGTAGAAACAGCATCGGTAAAACCAAACTGCTGGGCAGAATAAACCAGTTTGCAGATGTCAGCACCAAACACCCGTCACTGTAGTTCAGCAGCTGTGAGTTGTCTAGAGCAACACAAACGAGAGAACCGGCAAACCACAACCACAGAACTGCCATTATGGCTGTGACTGTATGGAAAGCTCTCTGCTTTGACCGATCTACTCGCTCTCTTGCCCCGCCCACTTCCCCTGGCCCTGGACGAATCAGAACACAGAGAACGCAAAGGCTGCAGAAAGTTATGACAATTAAAGAGAAGACCAATGAGCAGAAAAATGGGATGATGGGAAGATCAGGGATGGACAGAACTGTTAAACCACCAAAGCACAGCAGCCAAACACATACAAGGCTGATATTTGGTATCTTGACCCCACCTGACTGTCTCATCCCCAGATAGGTGACGGGATGAACAGCAGCCAGGTATCGTTCCACACAGGTCAGGCTGTGAAAGCACATCTGTCCTAGGAAAACCATAGAAGACACATACATCCCCACTGTGGTCCCCTCTGAGAGACCAGCATACGCGCCACAAAAGGTGAATGCAACTCCAAAGGCGTAGATCAGCTCCATAGCAGCCATGTGGAAGGTGAAGATGTCAGAGTGCCTCGTTGTTGCAAAGGAGCGCTGCCGCCGCCATTGTTGGAAACCCAGGTAGAGGATGAGGATGGAGAGGGGGACGAGCAGCAATATCTTAGTGATGTTGAAGGCAGTGGAGATGAAAACTACAGCTTCGATGTCGGAGCAGTGGTAAGAGGAGAAGAGTTGACTGACTTATTGGTTCACATGATGTTGCTTTGATGAAAGAAAGTGTGAAAGTAATTAATTACGACAATGAGACAACAATCACCTTCATTTCTAAGATCATTAAAGTTAATCAACACTACAGCACATTGTTAGTCGTTCATTGCAGATATAATTTCTTTAATACTACAGATTATTTATTGTAGGGAGCTTTAATAACTGCGTGAAAGCTAAATCTGAACACAGTTGTCCAACATGGAACTCGCATTACAGAATTAATGAGTCTTTGACTATTTGACAGCCATTATTTTGTATATATAGACATGAATACAGTTCATTTCAACACAAAGCAGGTATTTAAGACCCTGGACTGTGTAATAAAGGACACCCACCTCGTCAGCAGAGTTTGTTTCTGATCTTCCTCACTGACTTCGTTCCTCTAGTAGCTGATCCGTACGTGTATCAATGCTGCTGGGTGTGAGTGTATTAAAGGCGCCCATGTGTCAAAGTGACAGACAGCAGCAGTGTGTTGTTTTGGTTTTTGCATGTTGTCACAGAAATGCTCACACAGATTCGTGTCACTTAATACTTTAAATTGCGGTAAGCAAATTTAGTTTTCACATTATTGCACAGTGAGGTCAGAGCGCAGGGTCAGCTGCTGATGAGCAGCACTGGTAGTGATCTCGTGTCTCCAGGATATTTTAGTAGTTTGTGTTATAACCTGTCTTAATGCAGGATATGTACATTTACAATTATGTCTTTATGTAAGATGAAACTCCACACAAAGCATTTGAATCTAAGTACATCCTATCCTTCATTTGATCAACCATGCTTTGACGGTGGGATGCAAGGAAAACCGGAGCAGCTTTTTTATTTCCCCCTTTCCTAAAGTCTCAGTTGTTGCCTTCCATTAAAATGATCTTTGAACCACTGTTATGAATATTTAATGTTGTAATTATTAAATTGTTTGTAATGGAACCACATCTCCTGCTCGTCAGTATAATGAACCCGAGTGCCTTCTGAATTCTTGATGCTGGGAGCACAACATATTCTTTAGGTGAAATTCCTGAGGTGGCGTTGTTGTGCTCTGACTAATCCTATTGGTTAATGTCCTCGTAAACTCTAACCACACCCGTCTCTAAATGTTACTGGGCAATAAAGTTCCCAATCAGGTTTCCTTTATACCAGTAAAGTAGAGTTTTACAGGGCTAGGCTGATTAATCAGTAGCGATGGAATAGCTGTGACAGTACACCACATACATTATCAACACAAACATAAAGGGCGTAACATGTGTTGTCACATTCATCTCTTACCCAATTGTAAAGGATCTGTAAGGGGGGGCATATACATTTGTTCTTTCACAAACTGGTGAGTTCACTCTCTCATTGCCTTAGCTCACCCCTGACATCAAACGCGTGTCCTGCTTCAGGTGTGTCTGACTGCCGCAGCGGCACTCAGGTAACATTTACAGACAGGTGTGGTTAGAGTTTATGAGGACATTAACCAATAGGATTAGTCAGAGCACAACAACGCCACCTTAGGAATTTCACCTAAAGAATACGTTTTGCCCACACAGTATCAAGGACTCTGGTTCATTATACTGATGAGCAGCAGATGTGGTTCCATTACAAACAACATTAAATATTCAAAACAGTGGTTCAAAGATCATTTTAAACACCAACTACTAATAAAAGAGCCCAATACAATTATTTAAAAGAGATGTTCAGGGCGAGAGAGGTGGACCACTAAAGTTGAGGATCCCAAAAAGAGGAGACACCCCGATCACACGTGGGCCACAAAATCACTCCGAACCAGGGGTGCACCAAACCACACAGCACACAAAGGGAGACACCAACACCAGGAGGCACCAACCCCACCACCGTAGGCTCAGCTGCTCCTACCGGGACAGGGAACACAGTCACCAAGGCTCCTATTCAAAGAAAGGAAAATAAGAAAAGATATTAAAACCAGTGTGACGCTGACATAAAACAGCACGAAGCAGGGGCGCAGTGCTGTCAAGAGCCAAACACTGTAGACGAAGCAGCGCAGCAGGTACGGTGAAGCAGCGCAGGGTAAGGCAAAACAGCAGCGTTCTCAAACGTGAGCAGGGTTAGCTGGAGCCAACACGCCAAAAGTCCCCTGTGATACAGGATGAACGTCAAAGCGGGTTAGGGTTAGGGTTAGGGTTAGGGTTAGGGTGCTACCAGCAGCTATCTGGGCGACTGAGGCTAAGTGGAGAGCAGGGCCGTCCAATCAGAGGATCGGCGGTTCGATCCCCTGCTCCGGCTCCGCTAGTCACGTGTCGATGTGGCAAGACACTTAACCCCAAAATACGTTGTATGAATGTGATAGAATCTGAATTGTAAGTCGCTTTGGATAAAAGCATCTGCTGTAATGTAATCTAAACAAGACGCGGTTGCGAACGTGACACCATAATATAATAATATCAGGAATAATCGAGACCCACTGACCCGCAGGTGAGTCACCTGTGCAGGATGAGGCGAGGTTGTCTACAGAATCACAGAAAGCCAATATAACACCCAAAAAGCACGACTGACAGAAAGATTGCGGCGGCATACCTGCAACCTAAACTAGTTCAACTAGTTTATGAAAGAACATCCTTCACAATAGAATAGAATGTGACAACATGTTATGAATCACAGCTTTGGAGACGGAGCAAACTTCTGCAAAGATAGTCAGCCTGCCATCCTCCACGAGGGATCAACCAACAGAGATGGATGCCATGAAGGAAAAAACAGCCGCTTTGGAAACCAAGCTGAAGGCACTGGAGGGAAAAGGTGAAATGATGCTTTCTAATTTAAGATTTTGATAGAGAATTTATTCAGTCGCTGTCCTCGGGTAATTCATTTGTGGTGAAATGATTAAGAAACTGTAAGGTGAAAAGGTGGTAATACATGAAGTAGCAAGTACATTTTAATAGATCCCAGTGCTAGTTTTGACACAGATGAGGTTGAAAATGTATATTCATACACGTGTTTGTGTTTACTCAGTTCACTTAACAGCTCACTGTGAAAGTGTGAAATCTAAGATGAATAAGCTATAATAAGCTATAAGACTGCCTCTCTCCAATGTTTTTTACAAACTGATAGACTGGTGGAGGCTTGAATTTGTTGTGAATTATTTTGTATCGTTCATTATTAATCTTTCATCATTGTTTAAAGTTACTGCTATGTGCCAAACCTAGATTTTTTAGAAAGTTTGAACAAGATAATGTCCGATACAGCATATAGATCTTAACCATTGTGCAATGAGTGTCAATGCATATGGCATACTTTTGGCATTTACAATGTTAAAATTGTTTAAAATGATGAAAGATTAGTATTTGGTAGTTTTAATCATAACAGAAGTTGTTTAAAATAATGAACTTAGTGAAAGTGGAAAACAATATTAATATTTAATGGAAGTTTTTTTATTTTGCTGCAGAAAACAGTACAACAAACATAAATTGGTCTCTCTCTGCACTTCTGCTCCTTCAACAATACAAAACACTATTGTGAGGAATAGGGAAAACAGCGACATCAAGTGGACAAAATAAACAGGTGCATGGTGTGGAGTGACTAACGGAGCCGCAAAAATTACTGCAGAAAACAGTACAACACACATACATTGACGTCTGGTCTCTCTGTACTTCTGCTCCTAAACATGCAAAACAACAGAATTTACACCGGGGGAAGACCACCGAACTCTCTTCGTCGCAGCGTCTTTTTCTATAGCGCTCAGTCTGCCTGACGTAAAAGCAAATGGCGCCTAAAAGGCTAAATGAAACAGCCACAAAACGTATATTTTAACGGTCAAAATGACACATCCCAGCAGCCATTAAAGTGTGCAGCCTAAACGGATCCATTTTAGGAGAATACAACACAATTAGTGCAACAGCATTTTTCCACAGAACTTACCCTCAACAATACAAAACACCATGGCCCAATCCCAGTGTCCCCCTAAACCCTCAAACCCTGAACCCTCAAGGACTCACTGACGTCACCTGGTGAGTGCTTGAGTGTGAGAGACTGTGAGGGCTTGAGATGGTGTAAATAGGAATGGGACATATCACGTTACCATGAACATGACAAAAAATAAGATGTCTAATTGTGTGTATTTATTTTATACTTTGTACTCCCTGATTTGAACATCTTCCAGGCTCTTTACTCACGAGATGAGACTTCATATAATCTATTTACTCATTTTTGTCAAAACAGCTTCGATGACAAAATCAAATATTTAATGAATAAATAAATAAATATCCTCTGATTTCGAGTTAATTTAGTTCCATCTTTAACCCTTAATGTTTCTGAGTAAATGTAATACTCCAGGCTGAACACAGTGAGCCGTCCTCTTTGTTTACCTTTTTTTTACATCTCTATGCGTCCACTGGTTACCCTGTGTTTAACGTCACATTGCAATGAATTGTGGGTAATTTCATTGGGCCAAGTCTGCATCTAATGCTGATTTACAGAAAGGGTTCATAAAGGGCTCAAAATATCTGCGAGACTCAAACACTCGATGATTTGACCGTGGGACATCCCTAAACCCTCACGGACTTTGTGGGAGCGCGCCTCAAAGTCTGTGAGGCCGTAAAGGTGGAGATTGGGATTGGGCCGATTGTAAAGATGGAGATTGGGATTGGGTCGATTGTAAAGATGGAGATTGGGCCGATGGTAAAGGTGGAGATTGGGATTGGGCCAATTGTAAAGATGGAGATTGGGATTGGGCCAATTGTAAAGATGGAGATTGGGCCGATTGTAAAGGTGGCGATTGGGCCAATTGTAAAGATGGAGATTGGGATTGGGCCAATTGTAAAGATGGAGATTGGGCCGATTGTAAAGGTGGCGATTGGGCCAATTGTAAAGGTGGAGATTGGGATTGGGCCGATTGTATAGGTGGAGATTGGGATTGGGCAGATTGTAAAGGTGGAGATTGGGCAGATTGTGAGGATAAAACGGGACTACGGAAGTTTAGGAGGTGCAGAAGAGGTGAGACGTCATTTTTCGCAGGAAACATTTATAAAAATAACGCTAAATGAAAATGACTCATTGAGATTAAATTCACACATACTCAACAGGATCGTTAAATGACAAACAAAATTCAAATATTACAAATCGGAAATAAGAAATAAAGTACATTTTTAACTCAGTTACATAATTTCTTTAGAAGTTGTGTATATTTGTAGACCTTTTATTTGATGAAAAATGAATTTGCTCTGTTTGTAAGGATTACAGATACTTGAACCCAAAAGCACAACTCGGAGACAAAAATACAAGTTTAGTTCTTTAATTGTGTTCAGGCAGGGTCAAAACCAGGAGGTCAGTCAAACAGGCGAACAAATCCAATAAGGGGCAGGCAAAAATCCAAGGTCGAAAAGAGGCAGATCAAGAACAATATAAAGATACGCTGGAGAACTTGGCAATAACACACAAGACAATCTGGCAGGGAACAAGTGCAAGTGAGGGGACCTAAATAGTGAGGGCTAATGAGGGAATGGGCTGCAGGTGAGATGGGTGTGGAGGACCAGGTGAGGGGAATCAGAGGTGATCGGGTGTGAATGGTAGCATCTGAAATGACAGGAGAGTTAATAAAACAAGCAGACAGGATGAAAACAAACTAATATGAAGGGGAATTCGTGACACTGTTTGGTCAAATGCATGTTAACTGTTCATTTAACAAGTACGTAACTTCTGAATAATTTCCTATTAAGATTTTTAAGACATTTACTTGAAAGAAGAAAGAACCTATGGAACTTGGTACTGATAACTGGGGAAACTAAAACTAATGTTTAAAGGGTACACTTAAAGGGTCAGAATGAAATTTGAGGTATGTTTTAAAGGAGCTTTACTTTGAAGAGATTTTATTAATTCAGTAACTGTAAAGTTAAAGTCTTAAATATATCTGTATTTGTCTCAAAGATGGAGTAATCGTGGTAAATATAACAATATCAATATAATCCTGTGCTCTTATTTTGAAGGGGTTTTTGTATGCAGCCTGTCTGCTCATCACCTCTGCTTGTGTGCACGTCTCAGAAAGCGCAGCTAGTGGGGAGGCGGGTCTATGAAGCAGTTTAGCCAATTGCTGATTAAAGATATAAATGAGTGACATACAATTTAGCCAATCAGCGTCCTCAAATACATTCAGCTTGGGGCCAAAACAATTTGGCCCCAAGCTGTGTGTTCTCGTCAGGAGGAGTCTCTACAGGCGAGCGCCAGCGCGAGCACTACTCCTCCAAAACCCGTTTGAGAGGAGAAGTTTGAGGAGAAACTTCAGTTAAAGAGCTGATCCCAGATCAGCCTGACCTCACAATCAGACAGCAGACTAGCAGGAAATGGAAGCAGAACATGAAGCTTCTCTATTTGCTGTACACCAGACAGGTTTGACCTTATTTTGCTTTTTAAAACACCGGGGACAGATCCAGGGCACAGTTACGGGAGTGAGGGATGAGGAGGTAAGGAAACATGAGAACACCAGGGTAGGGAGTGAGGGAGGAGGAGGTAAGGAAACATGAGAACACCAGGGCACACATGAGAACTCTGTCAAGATACATATTAGGCAAAGAGAACATCTGTTCTTCTACATAGTTCCTCAGTCTCATCTGCTTAACTTGGTCATGGAGGCATCAACATTTATTAGACATTTTAAATTAACAGTGAAAACTCATCATAGCTTATATCTATAAGCGTGTGTTTTATATTATACTGAATATTATTATACGATATATATTATACTTTGTGTGTATATATATATATATATTATACTGAATTCCCTGTGAGGGTGACTACAATAAGATGTCCTGACGTGTTTATCAAAGTGTTATTTACTGCTTTTTTTCATGTTGGAATAAATGTTAAATATTTAATATATTTAATATTTAGTAATGCGTGTTTGATACCTTAATGTTTCTGCATTAAATCATTCTGGGATGTCTGCTGGAATTGATTGGATGGCCCTACCTAGAACATGTTCCACCGGCCGCCACTGGTCAAGTATGCTCAATCAAACATCAGTGAATGTTAAATATCTTTAATGACGGAGTTAAGAGGTGTGTTTTACTCTTGATATGTTTCCAGTTACTGACAGTATGCTGTTTCTCACACTGTACCACGACCATGCTGCTGGGGGCAACCCGAGGGTGAAACTGGCTAACTGTCTGGAGGACGATGACTACGATGAGCTTCTGCACACGGTGAAGACCGGCCTCCCTCACATAAATACATCTCATCGCGTGGTTATCGTTGGAGCTGGCATGGCTGGACTGACGGCTGCCAAGCTCCTGCAAGACGCAGGACACCAGGTACATGCAACGGGCTTAGTTTGGTTTTATTCTTACTTTTTAGATAGAACCCACTCGGTCACCAGAGCTAATTACTCATCCTCTACATCTCACATCACCTGTGGTGTACCGCAAGGTTCAATTTGAGGTCATTTGCAATGAGTTAATTGCGTTCATATTTATTGAGTATATGTAGTATGTGCAGTACAGCAAATTGCCTCAAGATTAGGTAAAAATGCAGGACTATGGAATGCCGTTGGAGCATCTATTCCATATTCTTGATATCAGACGTTAGTTTCCTTCGTCGGCACTAGTTGGACATTCGGTTGCACCAATTTGGAATTCTTTCTCACTAGTTGATGTTGTGGCAGAATGAAGACATGAGACGCAGTTCTTGGAGTTGCAACCAGCGGGGACCGTTTATTCTTGTGCTCACAATGACAAGTTTCACTAGTTCAACTAATAAACACTTCAGGCTTTACTAGTTAACTAGTAATATCAAAAGACACTCCAGCTGGTTCGTTTTGGCTTTCACCAGTTCAACTAGAGCTCGAATGGCTTTCCATACGTACACCTACTTTGTATATCTACTACCTTTGAAACATGTCATGACTGGCCTTACGTGTATTTAACTGTTCAAATTAATCTGTTGTGACAAGGTGACCATAATAGAGGCTAGTGGTCGTGTTGGAGGACGAGTGCACACCCACAGGAATGAAGAAGAAGGCTGGTATGCTGACCTGGGAGCCATGAGGATCCCAAGTTCTCACAAGTGAGTTGATGCAACTCCATGCAAGCATTTACCCCTCCCCCCCTCAGACTGACATGATTGTGTCAGAAGGATGTTTATGAAGCTACCAGCTTGTTATTGGGTTGATTGACGAGGATACCTTCCAGACCTGTATACTACCAAACTATTTAAAATACTAAAGGGATTAAAGTGGAACTTCATAGAATCCAAAGGTCCTGAAATGAATAGTTACGCTATTGCAACAGTTGTACAACACAGTGGTACAGTGGATTCTTTTCATTATTTAATAAAACATTCCTGTTGAGTGCCATAAAGAAGGATTGTAGATTTACTCCAAAGTACAACTTAACAGTTGATACATTTTGTTGTTGAGGTCAGTGGAGACTGACTGCGTTCTCGCTGTCTTGTTAGTTTCAAGAGACCTTACAGTTACAAGCTAACTCTGCTACTATCACCTCCTCTGTCAACAGAATTGTCCACCATTATGCTGAAAGGCTGAACGTCCAGCTGAATGACTTCATCATGTATGACCCCAACACCTTTTACTTGGTTAATGGGGTGCTGGAAACGACGGCCACAGTGAAAAAAAACCCTGACGTCCTCAAATACAAGGTGTGGAAAAGTGAGAAAGGGAAATCAGCCGAGGAGCTGCTACAACGAGCTTTGCGGAAGGTACGTAAGACAGAGGAAAAGAAGGAGAGATGGAGTCCAAGGGCCTTGACTGAAAACTACAAACCTGCTGCTTTAGCCATTCGGACACATTAAGTGAATCGTTGCACAAGTTCACACATCTGATCAGATCTTTGGTTATTAATGTCCTTGCATAGCTGGAAGAGCTATTGTACTTTACCTACATTCATTGTCAAACTGCGTATGCACACGTACATACGCCATCATTGTTTACAAACTGTAAACGTGTCTATAAGAACAAATGTTACCAAGTTCTCCTATGAACAGATGGTAGCATGTAACATTTAGCATCAGGCAAGTAATTAAGGTTAACCCTCTAGTGGCAATAACCTCCAAGAACTCCCATTGGTTTGCTTTTTGTGTCAAGCTTGGCCATATAGTTGAGATACACATTCATGGTTCATTATAGACATAGACATCAAAGCTCACTCTGTGAATACTCACATCAGCTCAATAGATGATTCAACTGACTGATTTATTTTTTCCTTTTCTTTTTGTTGTAGGTGAAAGATGATGTGGAGGCTCTTGGCTGCAGGGCTGCACTGTTCAAATACAACCGTTATTCTGTGAAGGTAAAACAAATATTTTTCTTTGAATGTAAATATTAACTCAAACATTTAGAACTGGTTGAGCAATCTGTACGGAGAAAGCAAGCGAAGCAAGTAGTTGCTGAGTGTCCATAAATATATGATTACTAATGTGTAAAAACCTCACTACAGGAAATCATTTAATATACATATTTATTGTGACACATTTTAAGCCTTTTGTTTTGAGCCCAACTGACTGCATGACGTGGAACTTTGTTTATTTCACAGGACTATCTGGTAGAAGAAGGAGGTCTGAGTCTAGAAGCAGTGAGGATGATTGGAGACCTGCTTAACATACAGAGCCTCATGTACACTGCGCTGACTGAGATGATTTATGACCAGGTTGACATCAATGATGACATAAAGTGAGTCCCAACATCCCGCGCTGTCAACTACTCAATATAAAAACATATTTTTTCACAGTAGAGTAAAACTTCTTAAATCCCCTATTAACAATCTCGGAAACTGAAGTTCTACACTTCTTTGCAGATGACACAGTTTTTTATATATATATTTTTCCTTATCTGTAAATCAGCTGTTAACTTATTTCATTAGGAAACCAATAATGTTTTGAATAATTTGAACTAAGACATTGTAATTATATGGTGATTTCTTTTGACCGTATAAAGTTATTATGGCAAACGTGTTGAGAAACAATTGCTTAATTGCACATCCAGCAGACACAGATCCACATTAGCATTCATTTGGACTTGTGTTTGTGGCCACCCAACAAATATACATCAGAGATTAATCACCTTTGCTCTACTTTGATTTTCACCAATATATCCAGCTCTTTTATTGCTAAATGCTCCACAGCGTTCACCAGCAAATCGTTAGCTTCGTTTGAGCTAGGCAAGTGTACAAAGGGTTAAACCAAACCAGGAAAGGAAGACATTATTTTTGGCTGATTCGGATAATGTTAGTTTGTTGTATTATAGACAATGACTTCCAGATCTAAATCAAACCTTGATTCTGATGTTTGCCGCCTAGAACTAATGTCAATAGACTCAAATGACTGCAGGTGGCTCTCCCAGTCTGCATCTTTCAAACAATTATTAATCATCTAAACACAGCATACGAACATATTACAAATCTGCAAGTCTCTCTTCTAGAATGCATTCAATAAGAGAATCTATTTGTCTTTTTGTTTTTAAGGTACTCAGAAGTGACTGGTGGGTCGGACCTTCTCCCCAAAGCTTTCCTTAATGTCCTCAATGAGTCCTCTATTCTCCTCAACTCTAAGGTCAAACGCATCAGTCAGTCAGATAAAAGTGTAACTGTTTCGTATCAGACAGGCCAACAGTCCTCTTTGATTGACTTTTCTGCTGACATGGTTCTGGTAACAACCACAACCAAAGCAGCCCTTTTCATGGACTTTGAGCCAGCTCTCTCCAGTAACAAGATGGAGGCACTGAGGGCAGCCCACTATGACAGCTCCACTAAAATCATCCTCACCTTCAGCGAGAGGTTCTGGGAAAAGGACGGCATCCGAGGGGGAAAGAGCATCACTGACGGGCCCTCACGTTACATCTACTACCCCAGCCACAGCTTCCCAACAAATAAGACCATCGGCGTCCTCCTGGCTTCCTACACCTGGTCTGACGACTCCCTCCTCTTCTTAGGTGCCAGCGATGAAGACCTGAAAGAACTGGCTCTGAGAGATTTGGTAAAGATCCATGGCGAGCATGTCAGGTCTCTCTGCACAGGGGTGGTGGTGAAGAAGTGGAGCATGGATCCTTATAGCTTGGGCGCCTTCGCTCTCTTCACACCGTACCAGCATGTAAAGTATGCTACAGAGCTCTTCAGAAGTGAAGGCAGGGTGCACTTTGCTGGTGAGCACACAGCCTTCCCTCACGCTTGGATCGAGACATCTATGAAATCTGCAATCAGGGCTGCTAGGAATATTAACAAAGTGTAAGCTGGAACTCAGCATGACGAGCTCTAGGGTTGTGTCCCTTTCCAGGGAAAATCTGTTTATTAGCAGTAATGTATATCAAATATAAAGTTCTATGCTTGTTGTATTGCCTGAGGTTTATTTACAGTGAAACTTACTCTTAATTAATTCAAAGCAAGTCCCCTCTGATCCTGTCCAGTTGTTGTCTTTACTCATTGCTTTCACAGCAACAGAGCAGTTTTCCTTCTCTGTGTAGAAACAGCATCGGTAAAACCAAATTGCTGGGCAGAATAAACCAGTTTGCAGATGTCAGCACCAAACACCCGTCACTGTAGTTCAGCAGCTGTGAGTTGTTTAGAGCAACACAAACCAGAAACCCTGACGTGTATCAATGCTTCTGGGTGTGAGTGTATTAAAGGCGCCCATGTGTCAAAGTGACAGACAGCAGCAGTGGTTTGTTTGTTTTGCATGTTGTGGAAATTTATCATATCGTTCTTTTAGATATAACTTGTATCGCTTAAACCTGCTTATATGTAGATGAAGCCAACCAGACTCATTTAAAACCTAATGATAAATGATCTCATAGGTATTTTAGCATTTCTGGCTTGCTGTAGTGTAATCCTGATTTCACCACATAACCCTCTTCCCACGAAAAGGCTGGGAACCTGCCTTGGGGTGCAGCGGTAGATAGAGGAGGACGACATCAGCGAAGGTGGGGGTGAAGGGAGGAGACGAGGTAATGTGCATATACTCTGTTTTTGTCTATTCCTTGTTGTTAGACCTCGGAACCATCTGTGGGGAAAGAGCTCTATCCATTCAGCTGAATTATCATTAGTGTCTGTCAAATAAATATGTTTTTATATTTTAAGAGGTTTCTCATCTCCATTATTTCTCACCGGGAGGTTAAAAAGATTATTTTCCACCACATTGTCAAAGAAATGCTCACACAGATTCGTGTCACTTAATACTTGAAATTGTGGTAAACTAATTTAGTTTTCACATTATTGCACAGTGAGGTCAGAGCGCAGGGTCAGCTGCTGATGAGCAGCACTGGTAGTGATCTAGTGTCTCCAGGATATTTTAGTAGTTTGAAATAGAATAACTGGTTAGGTTTGTGTTATAACCTGTCTTAATGCAGGATATGTACATTCACAATTGTCTTTTTATGTAAGATGAAGCTCCAAACATTAAGCATTTGCAATTAGGTATTTCCTAGCATTCCTTTAATCAACCATGTTTTGGTGGTGGGATGGAAGGAAAACCGGAGCACCCTTTTTATTCCCACCTTTCCCAAAGTCCCGGTTGTTTCCTTCCATTACTTTAACGTTTGCAGCTGCATTTGTCAAGATGTTTGTTTTGTCATTCAGAGTTTCTTAAGAACTAAGATTTTGATCAGTTTCCAGTAAAACACCCAACAATTAAACAAGTTAGTGCAAGCTAAGATTTTCCAATGAAGAGCTGTAAATCAATAACATAATCATAGCTGGTATGTTCAAGTGCTATCAATGCCAAGTGAAACTGACCACACCCAGTAAACGGCTGGAAGAAGTTTGTGCAAGAACACAAAGAAATATATTTATCACCCCCACAGATCCTCCAATTGGGTAAGAGAGGAATGTGACAACACATGATCCTCGATCGAACAACATAAAAGCAGCCACGGAGATCTTGTGAATCACAGCTTTGGAAACGGAGCAAAGTTCTGTGAAGATAGTCGGCCTGCCATCAAAGACGAGAGATCCACCAACAGAGGTCAATGCCATAAAAGACACACCGTTAGCTTTGGAGACCAAGCTGAAGGCTGTTCCTGTTTCTCCTCATTTCACCAGAGACACAAAGACGACAAGCTTCCGAACTGAGATGGAACCACATGTGGTGAAATGGAAATTATGTGAGTATGTTGCAGCAATATTGTGATCTCTTTTTTCTAGACTAAATATCGTCTTTTATGATTCCAAAAATCGTAAGCAAATAAAAAAAATCTGACTTAAGCTATCAGACAAAATTGTACAGACTTTTGGAGGCTTGAAGGTGTCTAGAATTTGATGTGAATTATTTTGCATCGTTTATCATAATTCATCTTTAATCATTATTTGAAGATATTGATATGTAGGTATGAGATTCCAGCTCCTCAGTCGCCGCACACACACACACACACACACACACACACACGTATACATAGTAATGACCTATCCTTAATATATAAGTTAGTTATTAACTAGCTACTAGAATTGTTATTTTTATTCTCTAAGGATTTTGTTCTCCGTGTTTTTTTCTTATGTATATTTATAAATATACATAGGGATATTTGTGTACATGTACTGTATTTGTGTATTTATTTGTAGATTGAAATACATCCCGTATTACTACCTAACCTCAATCGACACCCCTCACTCACCCATCAAACGGCACACACACACACACACACACACACACACACACACACACACACACACACATATCGTATATTGTAATATTTTGCTGGACCTCCACTTCTCACTTTTATACTCTTCAGTCTAAACCTGAATGTTATTCTCCTCAGTTTGTTGTTGTCCCTGTCTTACTTTGTATAATTGATTGAGTCGTATATATATATATATATATATATATATATATATGTGTGTTCATGTACTTGTCTGCACTTGTTTTGTACTCAATAAAAAAAAAAATTCCAAAAGAAGTTACTGCTATCTGCCAAATCTATAGATTCTTTGGAAAGAAAATGTCTAATTCAGCATATAGATCTGAACCATTGTGCATCACTGGGGATATTTGCAGCTAGTGTGTTTTTATTTTGGAAGTTGAACCTCAGCTCCTATAATTTATTTTATTAATTTATTATACTATATTAATCCCGGTAAGGGGGAAATGTCTCTGTATTTGACCCATCCCTGTATAAAGGGAGCAGTGGGCTGCCCATGACAAGCGCCCGGGGAGCAGTTCGGGGTTCAGTGTCTTGCTCAGGGACACTTCGACACAGGACACGTCCCAGTTAAGGAACCGTCGACAAGACAACCCTCTTAACCCAGTGAGCCAGGTCGCCCCAAATAATAAGCTCAAAGAAAACTGTGAAACCAAAATAAAGACACTTGAATATGTCCTCATTGCAAACCATTAAAAGCACCAACCTGAAGTCACATATTCTATTATAGCAGGCGATCAGACTGCAGCCGTGGCTTCAGAACTGTAGCTTTGACTATTTTCCACCTGATTGAGCCATTTTCTCATGTTTGTCCTGTGGGGCAAATACATGCTATCTTCCTGGTTTCCACTGGGGGCACTGCTGCAGTATTATGGAGCACTGCAGTGATTGGTGCAATTCCTTGATATCAATCCCATTTATTGCTATATCCCAGAATGTGGATGGCATTTTCAATATTAAAAAAAATAATCATAATATTTGGTATTTTTAATCATAACAGAAGTTGTTTGACAGAATGAACTCAGTGAAAGTGGAAAACAATGTTAATATTTCATTTGGTGGCAGTTTATTTATTTTAGTCCTCTAAAGACATCAGATCAACTTCATTCTTGAGTCACTTTGTCGGGTTTTATAGTCATAATGTTTAACAAAGTGGCCCGAAACAGAAAAGTGACGGATGAAATAGAGTTAAAGAACACCTTTGCACTTCACATTGTGGATTTCATAATTAAGATACTTTCTTTTCTTCATGTATTTAGTAGTTGTATGTGATAAATAAGGAATTTGCTCTGTTTGGTCAAATGCATGAATCAATGAATGTTAAATATCTTTCATGACGGAGTTAAGAGGTGTGTTTTACTCTTGATATGTTTCCAGTTGCTGTCAGTGTGCTGTTTCTCGCACTGTACCCCGGCCATGCTGCTGCTGGCTGGCAGAATGATACTCTGGCTGACTGTCTGGAGGACAATGACTACGATAAACTTCTGGAAATTGTGAAAGACGGCCTCCCTCACACAAATATATCTCATCGTGTGGTTATCGTTGGAGCTGGCATGGCTGGACTGACGGCTGCCAAGCTCCTGCATGACGCAGGACACCAGGTACATGCAACAGGCTCATACGCTACACATGATGTCATAAAACCACTGCACAACAAAAAGCATTTTCTGTGAACACATTTCTGGAGTTCGGGAGAGTTAATTAACGTGCAGGGTGTCTACTCTTAACACCTGGGATCCAGCCCACTAGGTAACTAGTGACCTTCACCTTTCTGCACTGCCTACATAATGAGAGACAACATTGCTCCCTAATTACAGAGTGTCTTCAGAATACAGAATAAAAACCAATAATAACTCAGGATTTTGTCACAATCCCTTCTGCTTCATTTCCATGTAGACTAGTCAAGGCAAAACTGCTGACTAGATAACTAGTTGGTATATTTTGACCTTATGAGTCAACAAGTGATGTGATACAATTTCACTAGTTAATATCTATAACTCTTTCATCATTTCACTAGTTAATATCTATAACTCTTTCATCATTTCACTAGTTAACTACTTAGATCAAAACAGACTCCAACATGTTGATTAGAAAGCATTAGTGTCTTGAATAGTTCATTAGTAAGAGAAAGTGTGTGACTAGCTAACTGTTCAGGTCAAAATACCCCAACTAGTGTGACTAGTACACATTTTGGCCCTTACTAGTTAGTGAACATTTGTAGCTTAACTAGTGAAATAATTAGGTACAATAACTAGTTGCAGTTCCTCAGGTCAACATGTTGACAAGTGGACTTACTGCACATGTAATGGCAAAATCCTGAGTCCTGATTGGTTGGTATTGTCTTTCTTATTTTTTACTAGAGTCTATAGTAAGCAATGCATATTTCTTCCTCACCTCCTCATTAGCATTTTTTCTGAAACAAGCGTGACTATATTTTGACTTTCACTAGATCAACTAGTAAACACTTCAGGCTTTACCTCTTGGACCCGAGCGAGCCCCATTTGGGGTTCAGAGCGAGACAGTTTAGTGTAGAGCATGTCATAAAATGGACTTTTCAGAATAAAATATAATTAATGCTTCATACATGCTATATACCAAATTAACGAAGAGATTCTGTTCTACACTGTCCTGCAAGCCAGTGTACACACTCCAAACACAATTCTAACCAAACTCAAATAAGCAACTAAAAGAATGTTCACAATATCACTCTTTTTTTGCCATTGCTGAGCCGACCACACACTCCGGTAGGCGCTAATAAGAAGATGCTAAATGCTAACACGGAAAACCGAAATAGCAGAAAACACGCCAATAACACACTGAATCCAAAGATATCTTCAGTATTTCTCTAAGTCAAACCACCACAGAGCTGTGAGCAAACAAGCACCAGAACAACAAACCGCTTCACCGCTAATATTTCATAAACTCCTTACCTTTGTGCTGTTTTGATGTAAACAAAGGCATAAAAAAGAAAAAGCCCAAAACTGCTGTATTAGGATGTATTGAACACCATTAGTAATATACAAGTGAAATATGTAGTTTGGTACATGAGAAAATTCAAATGGCACACATGGTGCCCAAATGTGTCCAAATGCACATTTTGGAAACCTCGCCTAAACTCTCTGTACTAAAACCTATCTAAAGTTGTTTTGCTTCACTTTAGCAAAGTCAGACTTTGCAGAGAGACTGCTAACATGTTGTGCTATGATTTGGGAGAGTTTTTAAGCTAGCCAGGGCCTCATTTCAAAAAAATAATAACAATAAAAGTGCTTTTTTTTCAGGCGAACCTGAAACTTTTCAATTTGAGCTGTGTGCCATCTTCATTTACTCTTAACCAGTAACATATATACTGATATTTACACATCTGATCAAATCTCACAAGTGTTTCTGTTATTATAACATCAACATTATTCAAATAGACCTTGTAGTTACAGAACTACAGTCTCTTGAGTATGGGCATGCAATTTTCGAGAAAAGGCCTAAAAAAAGGCTTAGGGTTCAAAATTAACTAGTAATATCAAAAGACACTCCAGCTGGTTCGTTTTGGCTTTCACCAGTTCAACTAGAGCTCGAATGGCTTTCCATACGTACACCTACTTTGTATATCTACTACCTTTGAAACATGTCATGACTGGCCTTACGTGTATTTATCTGTTCAAATGAATCTGTTGTGACAAGGTGACCATAATAGAGGCTAGTGGTCGTGTTGGAGGACGAGTGCACACCCACAGGAATGAAGAAGAAGGCTGGTATGCTGACCTGGGAGCCATGAGGATCCCAAGTTCTCACAAGTGAGTTGATGCAACTCCATGCAAGCATTTACCCCTCCCCCCCTCAGACTGACATGATTGTGTCAGAAGGATGTTTATGAAGCTACCAGCTTGTTATTGGGTTGATTGACGAGGATACCTTCCAGACCTGTATACTACCAAACTATTTAAAATGCTGAAGGGATTAAAGTGGAACTTCATAGAATCCAAAGGTCCTGAAATGAATAGTTACGCTATTGCAACAGTTGTACAACACAGTGGTACAGTGGATTCTTTTCAATATTTAATAAAACATTCCTGTTGAGTGCCATAAAGAAGGATTGTAGATTTACTCCAAAGTACGACTTAACAGTTGATACATTTTGTTGTTGAGGTCAGTGGAGACTGACTGCGTTCTCGCTGTCTTGTTAGTTTCAAGAGACCTTACAGTTACAAGCTAACTCTGCTACTATCACCTCCTCTGTCAACAGAATTGTCCACCATTATGCTGAAAAGCTGAACGTCAAGCTGAATGACTTCATCATGTATGACCCCAACACCTTTTACTTTGTTAATGGGGTGCGGGTAAAGACGGACAAAGTGAAAAAAAACCCCAACGTCCTCAAATACAAGGTGTGGAAAAGTGAGAAAGGGAAATCAGCCGAGGAGCTGCTACAACGAGCTTTGCGGAAGGTACGTAAGACAGAGGAAAAGAAGGAGAGATGGAGTCCAAGGGCCTTGACTGAAAACTACAAACCTGCTGCTTTAGCCATTCAGACACATTAAGTGAATCGTTGCACAAGTTCACACATCTGATCAGATCTTTGGTTATTAATGTCCTTGCATAGCTTGAAGAGCTATTGTACTTTACCTACATTCATTGTCAAACTGCGTATGCACACGTACATACGCCATCATTGTTTACAAACTGTAAACGTGTCTATAAGAACAAATGTTACCAAGTTCTCCTATGAACAGATGGTAGCATGTAACATTTAGCATCAGGCAAGTAATTAAGGTTAACCCTCTAGTGGCAATAACCTCCAAGAACTCCCATTGGTTTGCTTTTTGTGTCAAGCTTGGCCATATAGATGAGTTACACATTCATGGTTCATTATAGACATAGACATCAAAGCTCACTCTGTGAATACTCATGGATACACCATCAGCTCAATAGATGATTCAACTGACTTCATCAATGAAAGTGATTTTTTTCCTTTTCTTTTTCTTGCAGGTGAAACATGAAGTGGAGACTCATGGTTGCAGGGCTGCACTGATGAAATACGATCGTTATTCTGTGATGGTAAAACACAATGTGATGTCATGAAATATAGTAAAATGAGTAAATCAATTATGTGAATCACTACTAATATTTTAGTGCATTACCAAAGCATGAATTCGTTGTGCCTTTTTTAATTGTTTGACGTTTGAAACAGGCAGCTGATGTTTAACTTGAATGAGAGAAAATAACGTTGGTTCAGTTTAAGCGTGTGTTTGAAGAACAGGTTCTCCATTCTTAATGTTTCACTATGATGACTCACATGTTGTGACCTGGAATAGAAAATTGTATTGTGTTCAAAGATCAATACATTAAATAAGAGAAGCTAGAAAAGTATCTCATGTAATGTTATTTAGCCTTATTTCCCCAAGCGTTTTGATATATTTAGCTATGAACTCAAACAATTAGGACTGGTTGAGCAATCTGTATGGAGAAAGCAAGGAAGTAGTTGCTGAAACATTCCACCACCTCCAGAAGTGTCCATAAATATATGATTACTAATGTGTAAAAACCTCACTACAGGAAATCATTTAATATACATATTTCTTTTGACACATTTTAAGCCTTTGGTTTTGAGCCCAACTGACTGCATGATGTGGAACTTTGTTTATTTCACAGGACTTTCTGAGAGACCAAGGATGTCGGAGTCCAGAAGCAGTGAGGATGATTGGAGACCTGCTTAATGAACAGAGCCTCATGTACACTGCGCTGACTGAGATGATCTATGAACAGGCTAACGTCAATGATACCGTAAAGTGAGTCCCAACACCCCGCATTGTCAACTACTCAATAAAAAAACATATTTTTTCACAGTAGAGTAAAAATTGTTGAATCCCCTATCAACAAGTTATATATATGAAATTATTATAAAGCTGTTAACTTATTTTATAACCAATCGTTTTTTGAATATTTTGAACAAAGACATTGTAATTCCATGGTGTTACATTTAGCATCAAAGTCAATTTAGAATTTTTTACCATTTGGTGTTTTCTGCAAACAGCTTTTAAAACCTCTTGAATTCGAGCAGAGGCCTAGAAAATAGGTTTGTTTTTAAGAGGTTTTAAATAGTTTGACAATATAAAGTTATTGTAGCGAACGTGTTGAGAAACAATTGCTTAATTGCACATCCAGCAGACACAGATCCACATTAGCATTCATTTGGACTTGTGTTTGTGGCCACCCAACAAATATACATCAGAGATTAATCACCTTTGCTCTACTTTGATTTTCACCAATATATCCAGCTCTTTTATTGCTAAATGCTCCACAGCGTTCACCAGCAAATCGTTAGCTTCGTTGGAGCTAGGCAAGTGTACAAAGGGTTAAACCAAACCAGGAAAGGAAGACATTATTTTTGGTTGATTCGGATAATGTTAGTTTGTTGTATTATAGACAATGACTTCCAGATCTAAATCAAACCTTGATTCTGATGTTTGCTGCCTAGAACTAATGTCAATAGACTCAAATGACTGCAGGTGGCTCTCCCAGTCTGCATCTTTCAAACAATTATTAATCATCTAAACACAGCATACGAACATATTACAAATCTGCAAGTCTCTCTTCTAGAATGCATTCAATAAGAGAATCTATTTGTTTTTAAGGTACAAAGAAGTGACTGGTGGGTCGGACCGTCTCCCCCAAGCTTTCCTTCAAGCCATCAAAGACCTCGATATCCGTCTTCATCTCAACTCTACGGTCAAACGCATCAGTCATTCAGTTAAAGGTGTAACTGTTTTCTATGAGAAAGACAAACAGTTGATGAATCTTTCTGCTGACATGGTTCTGGTAACAACCACAACCAAAGCAGCCCTTTTCATGGACTTTGATCCAGCTCTCTCCATTAAAAAGATGGCGGCACTGAGGTCAACCCACTATGACAGCTCCACTAAAATCATCCTCACCTTCAGCGAGAGGTTCTGGGAAAAGGACGGCATCCGAGGGGGAAAGAGCATCACTGACGGGCCCTTACGTTTCATCTACTACCCCAGCCACAGTTTCAAAAATGAGAACATCGGCGTCCTTCTGGCTTCCTACACCTGGTCTGATGACTCCCTCCTCTTCTTAGGTGCCAGCGATGAAGAGCTGAAAGAACTGGCTCTGAGAGATTTGGCAAAGATCCATGACAAGGATGTCAGCTCTCTCTGCACAGGGGTGGTGGTGAAGAAGTGGAGCATGGATCCTCATAGTTTTGGCGCCTACGCTCTCTTCACGCCCTACCAGCATATAAAGTACTCTGAGGAACTCTTCAGAAGTGAAGGCAGGGTGCACTTTGCTGGTGAGCACACAGCCTTCCCTCACGCTTGGATGGAGACAGCTATGAAATCTGGAATCAGGGCTGCTAGGAATATTAACAACGAAACAGCTGTAACTCAGCATGACGAGCTCTAGGGTTTTATGTCTACTTTCTAGGGAAAATCAGTTTATTAGCAATAATGAAATATTTTGGGGCAAATGTTGAGAAACATGACAAAAAGAAGTGTTGCACTTTTGCTTGGTTTTTGTATCCTTGGGAGTGAGGCTCATCATAATTATCTTCATTTTCAATAATCATCAATAATTTTGTCCAGCTTGGGGTGCTATTAGTTTGGTGGAAATATACAGTTTAAGTTATCAGGCAATTGATCTAAATGAGCTAATTCTGTTTAGTATGTTTTAATTACATAAAAGGTACATGTGGATATACTAAAGATTTTGAATATTAAACAATATGGTTTTATTTTTGAACATTTGTGTATATGTATATATACATATATGTATAATAAATGTGTTAAAAATAAGTTGGGAGCATGAGTCATTAAACTCAATGGTTGAATTAATTTAGCACACTAGTTCATTTGTGTACAACACTCAATGTTGCTAATTTGTGTGTATGAGTGAAAATCAAACGTAACCTCTTTGTGTGAGTTGCATCTTGTTTGTTGAGGGAAGCTGCTTCAAAACCCAGTAATTCTGAACCACAATGATCACAATAAAACTGATTTATATTCAGACTATATAACTGTGGATACAAACAATATATCTGTATAAGCAGATGATAAACCTGTATATGCAGACAATATACATTTTCTATTTCGTTTAATTTGTCCGATGATATCAAATATAAAGTTCTCTGCTCCAACGTATTGCCTGATGTTTAGTTACAGTGAAACTTACTCTTAATTAATTCAAAGCAAGTCCCCTCTGATCCTGTCCAGTTGTTGTCTTTACTCATTGCTTTCACAGCAACAGAGCAGTTTTCCTTCTCTGTGTAGAAATTTCTGTGCAGTTATGGAGACAGTTTGGATTCTTATTGTCAGACAGAGTGAAGTTTCTAAGGTCATCGATGAAGCGACCGTCTCTTTTCAGAGCCTCTTCCACAGTCATCCCCTTCTCCCCATAGACACACAGATACTTGAACTGTTTAAATGCACTGCTTATAAAAAGCTTCTTTGTTTTGGTGTTTAGTCCTCCAGCTGTGTCAATGTAGAAGACAGAATACTCGTCTCTTGAATGCACCGTTTTGTGATGTTGGGCCTGTTCAACCTTTTTCTTTTTGAGAGATAAGATCAGAGTCTCATCTTTGCTGATACAAGAACAAGGGAAATGTGTTGCAACAGTAAATGCCTTATCCTCTTCACCCAACTGAATCACAATGTTTGCATCTGTAATCATCAGCTCCTGATATTTTTCACTTGATGTTATCGCCTCCAGCACTGTGCGAGGTTGATCACAGGTAATACTGTATTCCACTCGGTCGGTGGGACTGCTTTTCACGGTGAAACGATGTAAATGTCCGCCCTGCAGGAAACAGTGAGAAAACAACAGTTACAAATGTCCTTGTTGATGAAATACAAATGCAGACTTTTTGTGCATGCAGTGCATCACAGTGTACTCACCGTGGAGTCACCATCGTTCTCCTCCTTCACTCTCACTTGGCTCAGTGAAACAGTCTGCAAAATGAGAAAAGGATTTAGCTTCACTGCTACAAAGATTTGACCTAAAAGGGTTAACCTTAAGTTTTTGACCACCTCGTTTTATTTGCATTTCGCACTCATGCACAAGAACGCACATTTGCATGTAAAGATGGGTGACGTGATGCAAAGTCCTACTCATGGTTTCAGGTTGTTTCAATGATAAACAGTTGGTGAACAGGGTGAATTAGCTAACTAACATCCTACACCCAAAAAATAAATATAGTATATGCACAGACACACATATATTTTCAAACTATAAAAATAAAATACTATAATAATAAAACCATACCGTAAGAAAATAATCTGGAAGTCTTACCTTGACTTTACTCTGAAAGACGGAACGCTGAGCTGAACACAGATTGGAAATGGCGGACTCTATGCTGACTGCAGGCGGCAACCTCCGGCTCTGCCGAGTGAAGCCGATGCACAAGTGTCTTAAAACCTGCATTCTCTCTAATGACCACCAGGGGGCGACTCCTCTGGTTGTATAGAAGTCTATGAGAAAATGACTCTACTTCTCTCTTGATTTATTACCTCAGTAAACATTGTAAACATGAGTTTATGGTCTCAATCTCTAGTTTCAAGTCTTCTTCAATACAGCATGATGTTCATTTAGTAAATGATGGTCCATTTAGAGTCAAACAGACCATAAAGCAGGGGATGCTTTAGGGGCGGGGCTACACGGTGATTGACAGGTCTCTACCAGAGTCGTACACGGCGTCTCTACGTCACTCCTCCTCAGTCCAGATATGGTCACTTCCTGTTCACAGGTTGCAAAAAAAATGATGGCTAAGGCCGTAATCCAAGAAGGCGACGGCAAAATCGTCGAAGTCGAGGGCTTCAGAACGACGATCCACAAACCAATGTCTGACGTCACGATGACTACGTTTTTAATTCGTTATCCGTAACTGCTTCGAGTCTTCAATTAACCTAAGCTGCAACGATGACTAACGATGACTACGTCCACTTGTTAAATGCAGTCTATAGCTAACCCCTTAGTTTGTACTTTGGGCGGGGCTTAGTCACACACACACACACACAGAGGACACCGTGGAGTAAATGAAACAGACTTTGAATACCTTTTACATAAGGCATCAATGACTTTGCTTGTCGTCCTTAAGTGCAATAAAATCCACCAGTGAGGGAGAAAACAGGAGCGATTTATCAAACACCTGCTGAAGAAAGAGAAAAACAAAGTCACTCCTTCATGAGCAGGACGATACAGAGAAGAGCGAAGACGTGGAGTAGACTGCCTACAACAGATAAAGATCAAATGAAGGAAGAACTGAGTGACCTGATCTGATAACTTCACGATCAAACCGTTCTCTATTTGATCATAATTAAAGATGTTGGATCTGTGCGATAAACCAGGAAATAGACATTATGGTGTTTTTATGAACAGCAACATAAAAGGTTGACCATAGAATGAAATGGTGGGAAACACACTTTCTTTCAGTTTCCTGTCTGCTTGATGTTAAGACGTAATAATAAGACGATATTTTAAAGAAATGATCTGAAAGTCTCTGTCAGTGTCTCAAGCTTACATTTATAAAACATAAAGCACTATTTACATGTGTAGGGATTATACAAAGAGGGTTGTTTTTAGAAGCAGCAGGTCTTAAAAATCGACATTTCATTTGCTGTCAAATCAAACAGTTTACAGGATATTCAACCTTCGTTTCCTTATAATGCATTTCATATTTGGATTTTTTATTGACAGGGCTTGTTCAAAGCAATAAAGTAGTCCGTGAATACGAGATATGAGTTCATTGTGTCCTCGGCATTATGGAGGGATTTTAATTAAACGTCTTTTTTTGGAGCCTGCGGCTCAGTCTCAGTAGTGTGTGAACAAGAAGAAAAGCACAGACCTGTTTGATCAGCTCCAGTTCCACCACTGCTTTGACTATCAAACACTCACACCCACTTCTCCACACGCAGAGCCAGGCGAGGCCACGTTGAGGTGGAATGAAAATTAGACTTATTATCAGATCGCTAACCACTGTACTGCTGTTTATAACATCCCATAATCATTTCTATACACAATGAAGTGGCAGTTGTAGGAACTTCTAACTGGGGGAAGTTAGAAGTTCCTACAACTGCAATATAGGGATCATAAAACTCAAACTCTCGGTTCAGATCAGTCATTGCTTGGATCAGCAAAATAAAAAAAAGGTATAAACTTTTAGAGATCCCCCATAATGCTTTGCAGCAGATACTAATTACAAGGCCTTAGAGCTCGTTTTAAGAAGTTAAACAGCTCATTATTCATCTCTAATAACTATTTATATTCATGTGAAAACATCTCCTTCAAACTACTGGATTTATTCTAGTTTATCACCAAAATGACATTTTACAGACTACATGTGAACACATCATGATAACGTTATAATGTAGCTTCAGCAAGTACTCATGTTCACTGAGCAGAGCCTGAAGGCATCATGATGTCACTGAAGTGAACCTGCGTTGGCTAGCCGTTAGCGGTGCTGCTAACGTTACTAGCTCTCCTCTGATTGGTTGTTTACAATGAAACATGATCAGAGATCTGTGAATAGAAAAGCATCAATAAAAGTCCCGATCGCAACTTTATCGGCCGATATCGGTCGTCAGTAAAACTCAGCGTGTTCCCTTTAAGACCAAGCGAACTAAAAAAACAGCGCGTGTGAATTAGTTTATATCTCAAACACATTTCCTGACACACTGATGAGGTTTTCATATATATTTAATAAATACAAAGTCAATATCAGCAGCAGTCTCGATAACAAAGGCGATGTCATTTTTGATTTGGCAAAAGAAAACTTCCTTCCTGTTGTGGCACGAGAACGCTCTTCCAAACTCCTTCTACTGAATGTTTGTGGCTGGAAGAATATACATATATATCTCTATATAGATATATACATACAGCTGCAGTGATAACGAGTCACAATTGTGACATTCTGACTCAAACTGCCACAACAATGGAGCATTTAGCATCAACTTTAGCTTAAAACATAAAACATTCCAAAAGAAAACCTTCGTAAGAAACAAAGTTGCATGAAATGTAAACGGGTTATGCGACACAGCAGCTGGGACAGAAGAGTCCGTTCTGCAAGTGGAGTCTTGTTAAAGAGCGGCGGCGTTCAGCAGAACCAGCAGTGTGCAATGAAACGGGTTAAAAAGGCCTTTTGACGTAGAAACGGGATTTATCACGAGAACGACGACGTTTCCTCCACGTACGAACTTCCTCGTGTCCAATGATCAAATACTGGATCTGTGCTTCAAGTTGGCAGCAGGTTTTTGTGTTTTTTTTGGCATCACGGTGTCCTTCTAGGCACACGGAGACCCAGACCACCTGGGACCACAAACAACAGAGTCTGAGCCGGGTCCTCGGCTCTACTCGAGGCCCAGGGTGAAGTTGATCCCGTGGACGACGCCGATGATGATGGGTTGCCAGGCCACCAGGTATCTGAGCCAGTCGAGCAGCTGCCCGTAGAGGACGTGAGTCTTCTCCCAGCTGGAGACAAGGAGGAGTCAAGGAGAGGGAACAAGGAGACGAGAGAGGCTGCTAACGAATGATGTCGATATACATACATGTATATATATATTAGACTTGATGCACTCGATGTTTACGATTTTAAGGATACGGGTTGTTCATCATCCTCTTCATGTCGACCTTCTCGTTGCAGTACGGACACGTCTGCTTCTTACCCACAATGCACCAGCCGCGGATGCAGAACTCGTGGAAGCTGAAGGGAGGGGGGGGGGGGTAGTTAAGGAAGAAATACTAACGGAGCAATGAACAGACAGACAGGTTAGAGTGGATGAAGTTTGGTATCAATGGAATAGAAACCAACACTATTGTGATAATAATCGACTAATCATCTCAATAAGGTCGACACTTTGAAAGCATCCTTCATGAAGTCAAGGTAACGACAGCATCCTACATGAACTCAAGGTAACGACAGCATCCTACATGAAGTCAAGGTAACGACAGCATCCTTCATGAACTCAAGGTAACGACAGCATCCTTCATGAAGTCAAGGTAACGACAGCATCCTTCATGAACTCAAGGTAACGACAGCATCCTACATGAACTCAAGGTAACGACAGCATCCTACATGAACTCAAGGTAACGACAGCATCCTTCATGAACTCAAGGTAACGACAGCATCCTACATGAAGTCAAGGTAACGACAGCATCCTTCATGAACTCAAGGTAACGACAGCATCCTACATGAAGTCAAGGTAACGACAGCATCCTTCATGAACTCAAGGTAACGACAGCATCCTTCATGAACTCAAGGTAACGACAGCATCCTTCATGAACTCAAGGTAACGACAGCATCCTACATGAAGTCAAGGTAACGACAGCATCCTACATGAAGTCAAGGTAACGACAGCATCCTACATGAAGTCAAGGTAACGACAGCATCCTTCATGAACTCAAGGTAACGACAGCATCCTACATGAAGTCAAGGTAACGACAGCATCCTTCATGAACTCAAGGTAACGACAGCATCCTTCATGAACTCAAGGTAACGACAGCATCCTTCATGAAGTCAAGGTAACGACAGCATCCTACATGAAGTCAAGGTAACGACAGCATCCTTCATGAAGTCAAGGTAACGACAGCATCCTTCATGAACTCAAGGTAACGACAGCATCCTTCATGAACTCAAGGTAACGACAGCATCCTTCATGAAGTCAAGGTAACAACAGCATCCTACATGAAGTCAAGGTAACGACAGCATCCTTCATGAACTCAAGGTAACGACAGCATCCTACATGAACTCAAGGTAACGACAGCATCCTACATGAACTCAAGGTAACGACAGCATCCTTCATGAAGTCAAGGTAACAACAGCATCCTACATGAAGTCAAGGTAACAACAGCATCCTACATGAACTCAAGGTAACGACAGCATCCTACATGAAGTCAAGGTAACGACAGCATCCTTCATGTAGTCAAGGTAACAACAGCATCCTACATGAAGTCAAGGTAACGACAGCATCCTTCATGTAGTCAAGGTAACAACAGCATCCTACATGAAGTCAAGGTAACAACAGCATCCTACATGAAGTCAAGGTAACGACAGCATCCTACATGAACTCAAGGTAACGACAGCATCCTACATGAAGTCAAGGTAACGACAGCATCCTTCATGTAGTCAAGGTAACAACAGCATCCTTCATGAAGTCAAGGTAACAACAGCATCCTACATGAAGTCAAGGTAACGACAGCATCCTTCATGAACTCAAGGTAACGACAGCATCCTTCATGAACTCAAGGTAACGACAGCATCCTTCATGAAGTCAAGGTAACGACAGCATCCTTCATGAACTCAAGGTAACGACAGCATCCTTCATGAACTCAAGGTAACGACAGCATCCTTCATGAACTCAAGGTAACGACAGCATCCTACATGAAGTCAAGGTAACGACAGCATCCTTCATGAAGTCAAGGTAACGACAGCATCCTTCATGAACTCAAGGTAACGACAGCATCCTTCATGAACTCAAGGTAACGACAGCATCCTACATGAAGTCAAGGTAACGACAGCATCCTTCATGAAGTCAAGGTAACGACAGCATCCTTCATGAACTCAAGGTAACGACAGCATCCTTCATGAAGTCAAGGTAATGACAGCATCCTTCATGAAGTCAAGGTAACAACAGCATCCTACATGAAGTCAAGGTAACAACAGCATCCTACATGAAGTCAAGGTAACGACAGCATCCTTCATGAACTCAAGGTAACGACAGCATCCTTCATGAACTCAAGGTAACGACAGCATCCTTCATGAACTCAAGGTAACGACAGCATCCTACATGAAGTCAAGGTAACGACAGCATCCTACATGAAGTCAAGGTAACGACAGCATCCTTCATGAACTCAAGGTAACGACAGCATCCTACATGAACTCAAGGTAACGACAGCATCCTTCATGAAGTCAAGGTAACGACAGCATCCTACATGAAGTCAAGGTAACGACAGCATCCTACATGAACTCAAGGTAACGACAGCATCCTTTATGAAGTCAAGGTAACGACAGCATCCTTCCCTTCCCAACACAGCCACCTGGAGTCACCTCCTCCATCCTTTAGGGATACATGTGTCCACAGGACAGCTGGTAGGTGTCTTCTATTAAGCCTTCCTCCTCCACGTCCACCAGGATCCTCTGACCGCACACGGCGCAGATGTCGTCGGTCAGACTCCTGCTGGGCATGCCGCCCTTGTTGTAGTACTGAAAACACACAACACAGCAGGTAGAGGCGTGTCCACACGTGTGCAACACAAACACACATCTGTAAATATGATCTGAGACTCACATCACGATCAGAGAGAACTCTGGTCGTCTCAAACACAATAAAACCCTCACGAGTAAGTTTACCACAACATGTGACCAACAAGCAGAACATCAGTCTGTTTGTGGAGCAGCCTTCGGGTAACGTTAGCGACGTCATACTTTAGCGACAGAATACGGTAGCGACGTCATACGGTAGCGACAGAATACGTTAGCGACAGAATACGTTAGTGACAGAATACGTTAGCGACAGAATACGCTAGCGACACAATACGTTAGCGATGTCATATGGTAGCGACAGAATACGCTAGCGACAGAATACGTTAGCGACGTCATATGGTAGCGACAGAATACGTTAGCGACAGAATACGTTAGTGACAGAATACGCTAGCGACAGAATACGTTAGCGACGTCATATGGTAGCGACAGAATACGTTAGCGACAGAATACGTTAGCGACAGAATACGCTAGCGACAGAATACGTTAGCGACGTCATATGGTAGCGACAGAATACGTTAGCGACGTCATACGTTAGCGACGCCATACGGTAGCGACGTCATACGGTAGTGACAGAATAATCAATAATAGTATCTATAAAATCCTAATGATACCTAATCTTGGATAATAATAATTAAACATAAGTCATTTGGGATCTGTAAAGAGGAAATATTATAATCATAATAACTTTATTTACATAGCGCCTTTAAAAACAGTACCGACAAAGAGCAGAAGGTAATAAAACACGAGAGATAAAGAAAACTAAGGTAAAAGATACAACAGTACCATAGATAAAAACAATAACAGATAAAAAGACAACATCACGAAAAAGCAAATCTGTTATTGATTCTGTAAACTTTATCCACCGTCAAGACAAAAACCAGTTCAGTACCAGAGTTCCTGTCGAGCTTTGAGCGCGAGAGCACTGGTTTCATCTTGGAGAGTTGAAGGAAGCGGGACTTTATAATAATGTTTAAACAGCTATAACTGGATCACTGTGACACTGAAGAAAAGTTTAAATCATGACGACTCTCGGGAAACTTCTGCAGGGCGGAGCCTCTTCTTGTGGACGTTTCTACTAGTTTATACATCGGAGATTCAGAAATCATCCAAAAGAGAATCTACACAATGTGTCTAGTGTTCAGATTTGAGTTTGAATCAATAGAAACTAAAACAATAGGAGGTCCTACCCCGATTGTAGAAGCCATGTAGTCGGAGCAGATTTCAGCGAAGTCTCTGCCCATGACGCCGTAGTACAGCCCGTAGAACAGCATGATCACACCGACGTCCATCGAGTCCTCCGCCTTGATCCTGCTCCACCGCGGGAACACAGAGGAGAGGAAAGAATCCACGTGTTGTCACTAAAGCTCACACGAGAAGCCTGAACAGAACCCAGAGACGTCTGAGTGGACAGCAGGGACCGCGGAGAGACTCTACGAGTGTCACAGTGTCTCTGGTTTGTTGTCACGTGACTGTTGGTCTCAGATGAATCAATCACGACTTCATAGCTTTTTTTCTTACAGAAGCGTTCGTCACACACGATGTGTTCAAGGACCGTTGGAAAGATGATAATCTGACAATTCTGATTGTTTTTACAGCTGAGGGCTGTGACGAACGGTTTAGTTTAGGTGATTGTTAAAGTGAGAGTGTCCCAGGAAAGAGTTCAGGTTGGAGGAGGAGGAGGAAGAGAAAGTGTGATAACAGGACTCATTAAATATATATTCATGGTTGAAATGACGTGTGGAGGTTGGACTCACCTGAAGAAGACGTTGAAGCCGAACATGGTAAACATGATGGCCAGGTAGCCGAGGACGCCCACCGCGTAGCTCAGCTTGTAGATCAGCAGGAACCATTTATACACCATCCTGGAAACAACACAGAGTACACAACCGTCACAGTACAGCCAACGTTTACATCTTCAAATGTATGAACAAGATATTAACACATTCATGTTCAAAGATATTCAGTTCACCGTCAGATGAGACGTATTAAACTGCTGTTAGGTCAGATTTACTGCAGAGGAAAAGGGGAACTTGTTGATCCTCTGACTGTAAATCTAGATTTAGAATTCACGGACTTCACTCGACGGTCTTAAGATAAAGAATGCGACCCGTGGGGCTCACCTGGGCGTCCTGCAGGACAGCGGCCGGCGAGTGGCTCTGAAGACGACGTAGCTGGTGATGACGGAGAACATGCCCCACATGGAGAGGAACCTCCACCAGTACAGCTTGATGGTGAAGTAAAGAGGGACCACCCACATCTGGATCAGCGTCACCAGCTGGGGAGGAGACGCTTTATTACACCTAATGTACTCTTATTAATATACTTTGTGATTCACGGCTGTGGGACTCTTCCTCCTTCTCCTCCTCCTCCACTCACGTTGTAGGAGCGGTGGTGCCGCTGCTTCCACTGCACCAGGACTATCTGAGCCACCACCAGCGTGGCGATGAGGATCATCACCATCTCTGCATGCATGGCCTCGTGACCACGGTGCTTCACGTGGAGACGCTCATGCTGCACCCTGAGGAGGAGGAGGGAGGACGAGGGAAGAGGAAGGAGGAAGAAGAGGAAGGAAGTGTGACAACAGATGCAGAATAAACACAAGTGGAATCAGACTGAAACTGATTTTATGATTAAAATGAGAATTGTGTGGGTGTATGATGTATCCAGACTGCTGCTGCTCACTATATATATATATAAATATAATCATATATATATATATATATACTGTATGCTACTCACTTCCAGTTCTCTCTGTGAGTCATCTTCAGCAGGTCGTCCTGTAACACAAACAGCAGCGGTGGTCTCACTGGACACGTTGTATTTATGGTAACACAACTTAACACAACGTGTTACTTATCAGGACAAAACGCGCCGTTAATGAGTACAATGAAACACAACGCATGGTGAAATAAGGAGCTTCCTGTCTTTGATAACTCTGTACTGCCACGTCCCAACGAGCAGCACTGACAGCTCGTGCACAGCTGACCTGAGCTAGGCGGCTAGCTAGCTAGCTAACGTTAGCTACCGTTAACGGCTGTTTTTGTTCATTTAAACGTGAAAAGTATCACGTTTGGTTCGACGGCTGCGGTATTACCTCCGGTCTACTCACCTGCGGGTGCACACCCGCCATCGTTTCTTTAGTTTTTTTTATCCTCAGCCGGTGCAGGCTAGCCCGGTAAACAACAGCTAGCAGGGCTAGCACTGCTCTGACAGCAGCTCCGAGTACGGAAGCCCAAGAGGGTCAGAACTATGAGTGTAAAAAAGCAAATATATATATTTATAGAGGAAAAACTCAGCCGTGTAATAAAACTACTACAAGTTAAATCAAAGTTCTTAAGTGAGTCACTAAAAGCGACAATTCACACAATACATGTTTTTCTGTAGTCTACATTGTTTTGTCTATTGTTCTGCCTTCTCTCTATTGTAATGGACTTTATGGTTCAAACAAGAAATCACGTTTGAAGAACTCTTTGAAGTGAACAGTCTTATTTTTTAAGTGTCATCTGGTACCGTTGGGTAACTTACTCCATAATATTGGTCAGTGTTTTTAACTCACATCCATCTGTATAATAAATCATTTCTGCATCGTAGTCAGTCGACTAATGGACTGTTTGTCTTAAAGGACAGAGTTCTCTTTAGTCGATTAACTTTGTTTTTTAAGACACATTTCCAAGAAACTCCAGATTAAAAGTTGTGCTTTTATGAGATTCTTTGTGGAGAAACTCAGTTTTACAGATGTGCTGATTACATAAACTGAATCGTGACTGCTAGACCAACGAGAACTTCTAGATACAATTCTCTATAAATCTAAATATTTTAGCCCAGTAATATGCTGCGTGTATGTAATACTTTGCTCATTACACAATCCATCACTTGAATATATACTAATATTTTAATATAATCTGCTTATTTCTGCAGTAAGTCCAAGGTCTTCAAGGGAAGAAGGACCGCGTCACTATTTTATATTTGACTCGTGATATTAGTGACCTGTGATCAGCCTCCACACGACAATTTAACGTTAAACAAGTGATCAAAGCCGGCAGATTATCGCTCTGTCATATCTAGTGAAATAGAGAAACTCCTTTATACCATGAAGACACGTTGAGACAACAATTCAACTTTATCCATCTTTATTTCTTTGTTGGTGGAAGAATCCTGGTTTCAGTGCAGCTCCTGGTTTTCTACCTGCGGGACAGAAACAGACGTCAGCGGACGGACTAAACGTTGAGCCGTCGGGTCATCGTGACGACTTCGCTCAGACATCCAAGGAAGGTTGGGACCGTCATCGGTCCGTTAGGACCTCTGGTGGAAACTACGAATGGCAGGAAGAAGCTTCATCACAGCGAACAAGACGGAAACATAATGAAACGCTAAGAACAAAAAACACACCGGCTTCATGGAGCTGATTGGTCGTCATCATCTCCGTTGATTTAAACTCCTGAAGGTCACGAGTCCATCAGAGAGACGTTCATCCTGAAAGAGACGGAGGTGGAGTTAGAGAACACCGAGACGTTTAGACGACACGTTCAGAGACGCTTCTTGTTCGCTCAGACATCCAAGGAAGGTTTGGACCATCTTTGGTCTGTTAGGACCTCTGGTGGAAACTACGAATGGCAGGAAATAATGTCATCACAGCGAAGTGTCAAACGCAATGTTTAAAATAAGACTTTACGTACCAGGATGTGACATCAGCGGCGTCGTCTGGACGGACGAGACCTCCACCCTGAAGGGAAACATGTCGGGACACGTTAGTCGTGAAGCTAAAGACAAACTACAGATAATTCACTGCTTCTTGTTCGCTCAGACATCCAAGGAAGGTTAGGACCGTCATCGGTCCGTTAGGACCTCTGGTGGAAACTACGAATGGCAGGAAATAATGTCATCACAGCGAGACCAAGACGGAACATAATGAAACGCTAAGAACAAAAACACACCGGCTTCATGGAGACGATTGGTCGTCACCATCTCTGGTCGAGTCCATCAGAGAGACGTTCACCCTGAAAGAGACGGAGGTAGAGTTAGAACACCGAGAGACGTTTAGAGACACGTTCAGAGACGCTTCTTGTTCGCTCAGACATCCAAGGAAGGTTTGGACCGTCATCGGTCTGTTAGGACCTCTGGTGGAAACTACGAATGGCAGGAAATAATGTCATCACAGCGAATGTTCAGTCGGACCAGTGGAGTTCTTGTGACACTATTTAAATCTCAGAGGCTTTGAGCTGAATAAAGTAAACACACCTTCTCTTCTCAGGTGGTCGTCTTCAGCAGAGATCCAGACGTTCTCTTCACATCCAGCCTGAAAGAGTAAGAAACGTTAATGCTGAAGATAATAAAAAGACTAAATCTGAAGTGATCCTTCAGTCGCTCAGACATCCAAGGAAGGTTGGGACCGTCATCGGTCCGTCAGGACCTCTGGTGGAAACTACGAATGGCAGGAAGAAGCTTCATCACAGCGACGGAAACATAATGAAACCTTAACAAAAACACACCGGCTTCATGGAGCCGATTGGTCGACGCCATCTCCGGTCGAGTCCGTTGACTTTAACGCTGGCGGTCCATCAGAGAGACGTTCACCCTGAAAGAGACGGAGGTAGAGTTAGAGAACGCAGAGAGACGTTTAGAGACACGTTCAGAGACGCTTCTTGTTCGCTCAGACATCCAAGGAAGGTTTGGACCATCTTTGGTCTGTTAGGACCTCTGGTGGAAACTACGAATGGCAGGAAATAATGTCATCACAGCGAAACAGAGAGCTCAGCTGAGGCAGAGCGTCACAATATCTTTGGAGATTTTAGTCCATCAGACCTTCAAAAAGCTATAATCTAATAAACTTCTGCTGGTTCTAGATGGTAGACGAACTCTAAAAGCCAAAACGAATCCTAAAACTGATATTTCATCCAACACATTATTCTACATGTAATATTTATAACACATAGAGACTCATGTATTCATAAACTCACCGGTCTCCAGGTTCGGAGGATTAGAAGCTTTTCATCTTCGTGCTCTTGAAGAATTCATCTCACCGTCCGTCAGCGGAGCAGCTGGTGTACGGTGTCCCTGAAGGCCAACATCTGAAGAGGTTTATAGAGTTAGAGAGACCATAATAATAATCATAATGATGATTTATTGCTAAATAAACGCTCAGACATCCAAGGAAGGTTGGGACCGTCATCGGTCCGTTAGGACCTCTGGTGGAAACTACGAATGGCAGGAAGAAGCTTCATCACAGCGACGGAGGAGTAATTAATAAAAATATATTAATATTCTAACCTTGAGTCGACGGCAACAGTCCAGAGGATGAAGCACCGCCAGGAGACCAGACGAATAAATTAACATTTAACATCTGAAATGAGGAAAAAGAAAAAATTCAATAAAGTGTCAAAAACGTCAGATTCTTCTGAAATTTAATACAAATATTATTAAATTAAAAGTACTTTGAATCAAGTATTCAGATCTTTCACTGCAGTAAAAGTACTGATACCCCAAAAGTAAAAGTACTGAGATGTGAACCACGTGGCCACCTGCTGGAAACTACAGGAAGTGAAACACTGAAGTTAATAAATTATATTATAAGTGAAAAATATATATTATATATGTTTCTCTCGTAAACGTATGACAGCAGCAGAATCACATTGAACACTGGCTCAGTATAGAACTACAGCTTCAGTTTAACCAACTTTAAACACATTTAGACTCGTTTTATTAACTATATTTTAACACGAGGGCTCGCGTTTAAATAAGTAATTCATAACTACGGTTGTAAAACCAGATTTACCTCCAAATGCACTGTTAAAACATGAACTAACACTAAAAACATTAAAGTTTCAGTGACGTACAACGTGTTGAAACTTCTCAGCAGCACCGCTGTCCTAATCTACGACCATCCGCTAAAATGACTCATCAGCTAACATACATGTCGCCATCTTGTACTTCTACATAATATGATAATCACATAAAACGATCTATTTAAAGGAAAAGTTTTAGTTTAAAGATATATTTACCTTCTGGAGTGAAGACTTGCGTCTCGTGACTGCAGCTCGGAGGTCTCCCTCTGAAAGGAGTCCGGTGGAGTTTCCGCTTCTATTTATACCACGAGACCGGCTCGTAAACTGTCTCGTGGCGCTCTACCGCCGCCTAGTGGACTGGAGGAGGAGCTGGGAATTAGTACTGCCCCCTGCAGTAAAAAAATCATCCATACTTCCTAAAATAATTACTAAATAATATTAATAATAATCCTAAAATAATCACTCATTATTGAGTTCAATACAAATATGTAAATGTAACAATTACATTTGGAGTTTGAGGGAATATAGGGAGCTATAAGTACTTATCTATCTAACAAAATATAAGATAAATATATTTTTATATATTCTTTATTAA
>NC_136550.1:889483-1016983 GCF_910591455.1 Pholis gunnellus | reverse complement strand
CAACCAGGTCTGCTGCTTTTCCCCCGAATCAGATCTAAAGAGGATTAGAAGATATCTGCCACACTATAATTCTTTTTGGTGTTTCGAGAGACTTTGGAGCACATGGAGGCAGGAGGACGTCTTACATGGAATATTTGTGGAGTTTTGGATGTAATGGAATAAGCGCTCAAATGAAGTGTTAGCCCTTTTCCTCCTTGCAGCAGAGAGATCAAGCCCTCAAAGCGGTTGATTGTACATTCAAATTACTGGTTTCCTGTAACTCTTCTGTGTGGAAACATGAACATAGCTCGTCTTCTTTGCTGAGATAATCTAACTTTGGCAGCAAAAGTCATGCCTCTCCTGAAGGCCAACATGTCCCCAGATCATAAGGAGTTCATTTGAATGCTTCCTCTCGCATGCACGATGGAGTAAAGCGTGAGACCAGGGGGTTTCCGTAAACAGAAGGAGAACCTTGTATCTGAGCGTCCGGCCCCTTTCCCCTGGCTGCAGCGCGGGATAAGGGGTGTGTTCGGAGGTTCACCCCCGCCAGGCTGCCGCCCGCAGATGGAGGCCCACCAACACTCCCCAGATAGCAGCAGTGAGGAGTGCACCGTCCTGGAGGCTCCGCCAGGCAAAAACGCCTGCCCGCAGCATGCGGGGAAGGTAAGGGATGCAACACTCGACGGGCTCTCTATCCCCTCAAAAGAGATCTTTCTGTATGGTAACGACATGTGCATGCCATGTGCAGATTCTGGGATATCTGGTAACAACTCAAGTACTGCTGTTTCTACCCGCAGATCTATTCGTCACACACCCGCAGATCTATTCGTCACACACAACAAACTTCTGAAACTTGAGCACAATATTAGCCAATTTGCTACCTGAGGTTTGCCCACAAGTTTGGGTTCAGCACAGGACTAAAAGTGAACCAGACTGGTACCCAAAACCCAACCTCTTCAAGGCCACATTCAAGTGTTATTTCGTCCATTTCTCACTCTTCCCACTTGGGATACAATATCCTCTACAGTATTAACAAAATCCACCTACCAGCACCCGATGGTGCTGCACAATACAAACCTCACTTATATTTCTGTTTTGTTTCACTCACGACTGACAGATAACTGAACTACACATGACATGCAAGGATGCAGAAGTTAGAGAAAAAAAGCACAGGTAGACAAATAATCACGAGTGTAACCCGAGCACTCAGTGTAGTGAACTTAACTTTACTTGTACTGCCTTTTATCTAAATCTCCCTGTAACTGTACCTCCATCTTTTTGTCCATGCCACCATGCTCACCGTTTCCCCCGCAGGTGGCAGAGCTGTTCTGTTCGGCCTGCGAGTGTGCGCTGTGCGAGGACTGTGTGCCGGATCACGAGGAGCACCCGAAGGTGCCCCTCAGCGAGGCCCTGGAGCAGCACCGCAGCAGCCTGCAGGAGAGGCTGGGGGGCGTTCAGAACAGGTGGACGACTCAGTGAATGTGGTTAAAACACATCGTTTAGACTCAGTCATAGCGGTGATGTTAATGTTAAAGAGACGCTTTGGCTTGGCTGACACTATCCTCAGTTTAATAATTACATTTGTGTTCACTTGGTACGTATAGGAACCTCTGATCAAACACTTCTATTAACACAGAAAAATAAATATTCATGTTTGTAATTCATGACAAAGTGTTGATGTGAGGATTACACTTATTCATTACTTTAAGTATCTCAGCAGAAAACATGGCCTCTGTGACTCTCATTCAAATATCAACCTTTCCTCTTGTCCGATCCTACCACATCTACCGGCATCAATACAGGAAGTCAGTGGTAAAGTAGTTAAATAAAGTCTGAGCAGCATTTTCATGTTTTAGCTGTTGAAGGACAGAAAAAAAGCTAATTTAAACAACTATTATGTGTTGTCGGGTAGTTTCGACTGAACCAATGCATCACATTTAAAATAATGATCAAAAATCTCAATTTGCAAAGTACCTATAGCTGTGCAATAAATTAAAAAACTACAAAGTACAGTATTTCCCTACGAGATGTTAGCATAAAGTAGCATGAAATGGATATACAAATACCTCAAATTGTACGAGTAATTGCACATTCCATTACTTTACAGGATAGTGAAGTGAAGAGAAGTTGTCATCTGCTGGACGGGGGGGAAAGATACAAAGGCAGAAGTGACAATCCCCCGTTTCTTTCTAAATTCATCCCTACAGACTCCCTCAGATTTCAGACGCCTTGTCCTTCGTTAAGGAGATCCTCCAACAGCTGACCAGCCAGAGAGCTTCCATCGAAGAGGACATCCAGTCGAGCTTCGAGGATCTGCACAAGCAGCTGGATGTCCGGAAGAGTGTTCTGCTGATGGAGCTGGAGGTCACATACGGACTCAAACAGAAGGTGATTTTGGTTGTGAGCGCTCTTAATCTTTTATGTTTGTAAAAGCACAGCCTCTCCTGCCCGGGGGCTACTTCACGAAATAAAAAAATAAAAAATCTGTCATCTGTCTCAGGTTCTCCAGGCTCAAGTGGACAGCCTCGTCCGGGGAGAGGGGGACATCACGGCCTCCTGTACCCAGACGGAGGAGGCCCTGGCTGGGGAGGCGTGTGCGGCGAGCCTGCAGGCGGAGCAGGAGCTGCAGGGGAGGCTGGGGGAGCTGGCCGGACTCGGCCTGCCGTGTCAGCCGGAGGAGAACGACCAGCTGGATCTGCAGCTGGAGACCGACGGGCTGAGGAAGTCGATACACAACCTGGGGACCATCGTCACAACCAGGCGAGACACAAAATATTCAGGCACGGGCTATAAAAGCATTCTTTTTTGCATTTGACACGATTTGACCGTCCTCGATTTTCCTCCTCTCTGTCAGTGCGGTGGCGAGCCAGAGCGAAGCCATGGGTGCTGGCCTGGAGCAGTGCATTGTGGGACATCCTGCCTCGGTTACCATAGTGACAAGAGACAAGTCAGGGGGAGCCTGCAAGAACGGCAACGCGATCCTGTCAGCTGAGGTTGTTTTTTTTACGCCCGACCTAAATGTAGCGCGATTCTGTGAACACTTCAACAGGAAATAACAGAATGTTACTCATGTGTTAAACCAGGTCTTCACCCCAGATGGAAGCATAGTGGACGGTGAAATAGTGGACCACAAGAATGGGACTTATGAGTTTGTGTACACGGTGCCGAAGGAGGGCGACTTCTCGCTGGCTCTCCGTCTGTACGATCAACACATCAAAGGAAGCCCCTTCAAACTGACGATCAACAGGCTCTTAGAGGCGGAAGTAGAGGTGGGTGGAGGGTGTATGTGGGTTGCTTTGTCTTCACTATCCAACAACACTTGGAGAACCAATGATCTGTCATACTCTAATGACATGTACAGTTAAGACCAAGGAAGGCTTGAAGCAAACTAGTTCATACAAAGTATCGTCTGACTTTGTTCGACGGACAAAATGTTCATAGCTGCCACACTGGAAGGCAGGGTGAGAAGACTGCAGTGTAAAAGAAAGGCAAGATGCGATATTTGCAGTGATAACAGTCATGCAAACCACAGGACTTTAAAACAACTTCACACAAATGTTTGCAAAGGTTTAAAGTGTTCAGAGTCTCTTCAAGGTTACAAGGTTTTATGCCAAGCTTGGGAAAGGTTTATCAAGTTAACCTGCACATGAACTAAACACGAAAATTCATACTACCATCTCCAGGTGTCCCCCTCCACCACCACAGCAACCAGCTCAGCAGCCTACGCCACCCCGTCCACGGGCTCCTCTGAGGGGGCAAAGAGACGAGGGAAGTCCCCCGGCCAGAAGAAAAAAGGCTCCAAGAGGGCCAGCAGCGCCCTGGGAACCCCACGACGCAAGACCCAGAACCCCATCGAGGACGACCTCATCTTCCGGATCGGTGCGACATTACAGCTTTGGAAACTCAGGCTTTTATTAAAGCTATGACATTCATAAGTTTACATTTTCAAGCTTGGAATTGTAGTTTACTGCAGGCTGCCCTATTGTCAGTTTTGGATTTGCATGTGTTTGATGCTACTCTCTCCAGGAACGAAGGGGAGGAACAAAGGAGAGTTCACCAACCTTCAGGGAGTGGCAGCCTCCTCCAGTGGCAGGATACTGATTGCTGACAGCAACAATCAGTGTGTCCAGGTAAAGCACGTTTCGCCCGGTCTTCACTTCTCCAAATAGCTGTTGGAGGGTTCCGACTTGTTTTTGAAATTGAAGGGTACATTTTAAAAGTTAAGTTATGCATTATGTCCTCACAAGTGTCTACCCACTTCAGATTTTTTCAAACGAAGGGGAATTCAAGAGCCGTTTTGGCATGCGGGGACGGTCACCAGGGCAACTGCAGCGTCCCACGGGCGTGGCCGTGCATCCCAGCGGGGACATCATCATCGCCGACTATGACAACAAGTGGGTCAGCATCTTCAACAGCGAGGGCAAGTACAAGGTAGGTACACCGATGTGGCTTTGAGCTTTGAAGGGATGAAGAATTAATGTGAGTTTAAAGGATTCTTCATTCTTTGTAACATTTCATTGAGCATCAGTATAGAAATATAAAACACATTTTACCTTTAAAGGACATTTTAATGCTGGGAAGATTTTCTGATGCATAGAAACTAATTGTTGGACTCACATGTCTTGTGTTTTTTTGAATGGTTCTTCCTTGTCATTGTTCATATTTGGCATCCATCAGGCGAAGCTTGGCTCTGGGAGACTCATGGGGCCAAAGGGCGTATCCGTGGACCAGAACGGTCATGTGATCGTGGTTGACAACAAAGCGTGCACTGTCTTCATCTTCCAGCTGACCGGCAAGCTCATCACCAAGTTTGGTAGTCGAGGCAACGGTGACAAACAATTTGCAGGTAGTGTTTGTTCCAAGAGACAGACCATGCTAGTCTGTGATGCTTCATGACCTAATTATTATCTTCCAAATCATTTAAATCACACATATTACCAAGGTTACCGTCACATGCAGTTACTTTATAATTTGACGCAGACCAGTATATTTATAACGTGGGTTTGTTCCAAAAAACAAAATAATTCTTTAGTAGCGAAAGCTAATAATAAACAAATAAATGTATTTGTCCTTGCACTGAAAACTGATTGTTGTGCAGTTGAAATTTAAGGTACTTAAAGAAGTTGAAGTGTAAGCACTGAAAGTAGTTGAAGTGTTAGCAGAAGCACTTAAAGCTCAACCTGTTTTTGTTGTTTCTTTGCTGCTGTCCTGAAGGTCCACACTTTGCAGCAGTGAACAATAACAATGAGGTCATCGTGACTGACTTCCATAACCACTCTGTCAAGGTAAGGCCGTGCTGACTGAATACTTGTTCCAGGTAGATATCTAATGTGTGGCTCAAGGACACTTCAACAGGACTTGTCACCGTGGAATCACGATATATTACTCTTTCTTTGTCCCGAACAGGTTTTTACCCTTGAGGGGGAACTGGTGTTGAAATTTGGCTCCAACGGTGAGGGAAACGGCCAGTTCAACGCTCCCACTGGTGTAGCTGTGGACGTCAATGGGAACATCATCGTAGCTGACTGGGGCAACAGTAGAATACAGGTACAACCAGCTTGTGATTACAAGAAGCCCCTTCCAGGGAGTGTTGGAAGTGTTTGCAACACTAAGAACACATGTTCTCTCTTTGTTGAAACACTTCCAGGTGTTTGACGGCAGTGGCTCCTTCCTCTCCTACATCAACACGTCAGCGGACCCTCTGTACGGACCCCAAGGTCTGGCTCTGACCTCTGATGGACATGTGGTAGTGGCTGACTCTGGCAACCACTGCTTCAAAGTCTACCGCTACCTGCAATGATGGAGGCTTGGACGGAGAAATGGAGTGGAGGAAGGAAAGAAATATGGAGGGAGCGGTTTTTGGAGCAGAGAGATATGGTGCACGATGTCAAATTCTAGGAATTATTGCATGAACCTCTACTTTCAACGATGGAAGGAGGGATGGAGAGGAAAGAGGGGGAAACAAAGAAGAAAGAAAAGCCATAATTACATCATTAGACCACAATGAAACTGGAATCTAGTTTTGACGACGTTTGGATAAAGTATCATCATAGTAATCGTCAAAAAATGAAACTTGGGATGACAGAGAATGGTAGGACATAGATTGGCCTTCGAACTACATCCTCTTAAAGTCTAAAGAAGGACGAGAATATTAGCAGATCAGGGAGAATACAACGATGGTGGATTCAAGAGTTCGCTGGACCGCATGCAAATTTGAGAAATATCGCAAAATGGGACCGAGGAGTGATGCAAGGCTGGAGTAAGAACAGTTATGCAACCACTAATTCTTGATCTCAAACTCTAGAAGTCCTCTTTCTCCCAGCCTGGCATTATTTGAAATCGGAGGAGCGGATGCAAAAAAAAAGGCTTTAAAGAAAGGAAGAGCAAATAAAGGTTGCATAAGGATATGACGAAAACATCTTTGGAAACCACTGCTTCCCAAACCCACAATGGAGTGAATGATGGATAAAGGCATCGAAGAAGTATAAAAGTCGTGAGTGTATGAATAAAGGCTGATGTTTTGGAGAGAATTGAATGGAAGATAAAAGTTTTGTAATGTTCTGAAATAATGGCCAGTGAGCTAAAAGAGGTCTACGTCTTAGTTTGACATAATTTCTTACTCCAGGTCATTACCACAGACTTCCTGTATCGCCTTTTAACCATAATGTTAAATTTGTGCAATGTGGAAGCTAACATTAGCTACCAACTTGAGAGGTTGTCAGGGCGCCCTTGAGCAAAGCATTTAACTTTAAACTGGTCCAGCAGTAGAGGACTGCAGTTGTACTGGGAAACTCCCAGCAGTGAATCTGCGTGAACTGTAAATCTGTAAATATGCTCCAACAAACTGCTTAAGAAGGGGATCCTCGCCGAGTTAAATTGACATTGACTACATTGTTGAGTAAAGATTAACTCAAAATATTATTAGACTAAGACATGGGCCACTTTTAGCATGTTGTCCATTGTTTGTCCATTGTCTGAATAAGGAATGTTTATTTAGTTTCTTGCTATATGCTAGTATACTTTATGTCTTAGGCAATAGATTCAACATTAGAAATGATTGCTTGACTCTGACTCTGATTGTCTGGATGGTTGTTTCAATTGGTTGATTGACAATGACAAGCAGCATCATCTTACCTATGCTCGGTTTGGGTGTTCTTATATTTTTCCTGAGAAATCTGTTGCAAGGAGGGAAAAAAAGGTCTATAAATCTATCCTATATATTTGTGAGAATACCTTTAATAATATCATGTAAAATGTTGGAACCAGTAACAATTTTACACACCGTTTCTGCTCGAGAGGCCGGGGGACTAAATTCTAGAATGTTTTCATTCATTTTTCAACATTGCCAAGGATTCTAGAATGTTTTGAGAATTCCGAGAAGTGCTTGTACGATTCCACAAGTTCTGCCATCGCTCATAACACAAGCATGCCTCTGTGTTATGTGATTGTTGACATCAAACTTACCACGACAGATTTCAACTCTAAGCTCCCATTTTACCAAACAGTTCACACACACACCTAAGAAGATTAACAGTAATGTTAAGTGCAGTGAAGGACAAAAGAGAAATGCGACATTGCTTTTACTTTTGCATTTACTTTTAGAAAGTACTTCCCGATAGTAATAATAGTGATACAAAGCATTTCAATAGGCAAAAAAAGCATTTAAGTTACTCACATCAGCATTCAGTTAGATTAAACGTACATTGTTATAAAACATCTTTGGCTAACAGATGCTTGTGGTGTCCTATCAAATTCACACTTGATAAAATAGTAAACCTCATGTAAGTTATTACTTCTATTTATTTATTTATTTATCTATTTTGTCATTTTAATCTTTGTAATTTGCCATTTGATTGTGTTCCACCGTGTGCATTGAAGTTCTTAAGTGCCCATTATATTTCTTCTTTTTCTACATTTTGTCTGTTACGTTGAATCAAAATATGATTGTTGGTATTTGATACCTTTTATACTGACTGTTGTGAGTGGACAAATCTACATTTCAACTTTTGTTTGGTCATTTCTTTTGTCAACTGAAAGTCATAATGCTGTGGAGGGAAAATAATCAAGCTAGCCAGTTAGCAAAAAACAGCTTGTTAGCATTACATTTCTGATCAAAACCAATGGACAATGACCAAACCTGTAAACATTGAGCTATCCAAGTAAGGAGGTTTATTTTGAAAAGCTAATACTGTCTATTTTGTAACACAGGGTGCAACTACTGCAGTTAATAGTTATCTCTGTATTTCTTGGCTGTTTGTAGCAATTGGTTTCAATGGTGAATGCTAACAATCTTCTCTTTTACAGATAGCCAAGACAAAAACAGTATGATAAGTGCATGTTCAATAAAAAATAATAAATCAAAATGAAAGCTGTCAGAGTCCCAAAAAGGAGTTCATGTTGTTTCCCTTATTGTGCCGATTATCAGTCTGTTAAAAGTACATTCTCTGACTTTTGTTAAAGCATCAAATAGTGCTGCTAAATCTTCAGAATCTCTCTATTGATTGTTTCAACAACATCAGGTTGTGTTTCTTAAAGTGATCCGGGCCTTGTTTGCTGGAGATTCAGCCTTAACGTCACTAATATGAATGTTGTTTCAAAGTTGATATGATGGAATTGCCTTCTCAGTAATCTTGATTTGAAATTTATTGCGAGCATAAGTTAAAGAGAGTTAATAACCATTTCAAACAAATACACATCCATTTGAAGGAACTACGTACATTTTCAAATTAGAGAAAAAGAAATTCCTTATTCAACACAAAAGGAACATTTTACATTTGTCTTGATAAATATTCACACATGTGGCTTGGGTATGTATCAATGTCGGTTTACACCGTTAGATCAACAACATTTCTCATTAATTTAGTTTTTTTCCCTCAAACGGATATGCAGTGTTTTGGAACACAGCTCTTAAAGTACTGATTTCTTGCAGTGTCACTTGCCTGCTACTTCTCTCTTTCTGTATTTACTATCTGTCATGTCTGTTCACTGTTATGGACCGTCTCTTAAATACTCACACACACACTCACCACTAAAATAAAGCATTGATTCCTTAATGGCAGCCATTTGTTGTGGTTTGGTTTTGTGCAAATTCTGATCTCAATGTGTTTCCTTTTTCTTTGTCTTTAGGTAATTGTGAGGGTTGCTCATGTCCATGGTCTTATGACTTGTCTCACTGTGTTAGCTCATCGACAGCTGCTGCTGTTGTAGACAGACACAAATAGTGATATATACAATTAAAACATTAACAAACCATCAATTAATCATCAAGATTAATATTTGACAGCATTTAGATGACCTATAGACAAGGAGGTGTGTATTTAAATCTAACTGCGGCGCCCAGCCATGATGCAGCCTGTTTGCTATGTGTGTGCTGGCTTGTTTTTCTATCTTTGTGGGGACCAGGCTAAAACACCTGTATTGTGAGGACATTTTGGCCGGTCCTCACCACTGAATAGGTTTGTTTGAAGGCTAAGACTTGTTTTTAAGGTTAAGCTTAGAATTCGGTTCAGGTTAGGTTTAGTATTGGGGTTAGGCATTTAGATGTGATGGTTATTGTTAGGGGCTAGGGAATGCATTGTGTACAAGTGTAGAAAGAGATACGTGTGTGTGTGAGAGACAAAGATTGAGTGATGTCTTCTACTAATATGGTGTATTACTAACTTTGATTTGAGAATTCAATTACATTTTTGTTTATGATTTTGTTCAGAGATTCAAATAGCTGACAGTTGTAACACATGATTTTGAATAATCTGTATATTCTCAGCGATGGCTGTATAAAACGGTAAAAGCAGTCTGTGTCTGCACAAAGGTCCCTTTCACAGTCCACTATTAGTGTTGGACTACTACAACCATATAGTATCTATTTAATATTCAACCATTGAGTGCTTAGTCTACAATCTAACAAATTCACCCTCGAAAATTCATAGAAGTTCTTTAGAAACCACACTGAAAGCCTCAGCCACTACCTAACAACAAACGTGCCTACACTTAAAACAGGTGTCACCTATTAACACCCTCACAACCACTCAACACACAATTAAATGTTATACAATATACTATATAATCAGACCTAAGCTAAGCAGCCAAATACAAACCTCCTTTCTAGCACCCTGGCATAAGCCTTCCCCGGGAGGCAGAGTAGTGTGATACCCCGATAATTCGAGCACACTCTCCGGTCCCCCTTTTTGAAAATGGGAACCACCAGCCTGGTCTGCCAGTCATTCCTAGTATTTCATATATTTTTATTTAGCAATAATGACTTCATAGAAACTCATTCAAGTTGTACCGTAACTTAATTTTCATATTATTGTAACAATTTTTGTTAAACCTTCATACCAAATTCAACACTTTTTCACTACTGCAGAACAAATCTAATTTAAACAATAATATTTTTCTTGGTAGTATACAAGTCAATATGTTTTAATAACAAGATTCCAATTTCCTCTAAAAATTGTAAAATTTTTAAAGAAACACTGAGCAATGCTGTTATACAGACAACGCCTAAAATGAACGTCATTAAGGACATTAGTAGTTGTTGGGCTGCTGTTGAAGGTTATCCTATCTGCATACAACAGATAATCTGCAATATTATAGAAAATATATATGCTGCTTCATATGCAAAATAACCGCACAATAAATGTTTTAAATCAGAAATGAAGGTGATTGTTGTCTTAAGAGTCACTTTCACATCCACTGATGACGTCCTCAGGTTGTGGCAGAAATCACAATCCAACAGCTTCCCCAAGTGGCCATTTTACCAGACTACCAGCACATGAAGCTGCACAACATCTTCCTCACTTGTAACACAAGTTTAAAGTCAGAAAAACTACCACGAGTGTCCACAGGGACCGCCAAAATCAACAACATGTAAGTTATTTGTTGTAGCTTTAAACACTGTTTGATGATCAACAGGCGTGGTTTGAATACTGAGGTCTTAAGAGGCCTTGAAACAGAATTAACTTGTAATTCTTAAAATACCAGTTTATTAGTCATCGCTTCATATTTTGGTGTTCAGCCTTTAAGTTAATTTTTGTGTATTTAGAGGTTTAGTTATAATACATCATTAAAACTACTGACAATATTTATACGTATCAATATAAATACAATATTGTATTCCCTAATAATTTGAATTGTGTGTTTTGTGAAGCTATAAAAACACTATAAATTACTATGACAAAGTAAAAGTATAACATTTAGAACTTTTGATGGTTTTCTGACTTCAGAGCGTTGAAGTGATGTTTGGGAGCTCTGATCCTTGTAGACCAGCTGTATAAACAAACAACAAAGGGATCTGTATCTATTAATATGGATCAATGATCAATAATTAGTATCAGCGGCAAAAACAACGTGACCGGGTCATCTCTAAAAGTTCTGTTTTTTCTTTGGTGCTGATCTGATCCGTGAGTCTGAGAGGAAAAGAACCGTGACTTTAATGATCTGTTGCTCCTCAAACTATTTCTGAAACGAAGTCTAGAATGTACAAGACATGTTGAGTTCACAAGAAAACTAAATACACAGGAACTTCCTCTACGCAAAGCAGTTGTGGAACTGGTACTGAACAAAGACGACAAGCAGTCATCGATGTCTCATGTAGAAGGTATTTAAGTTTCATTTGATTCACTGTGTCTTCTGTTGGCCTCTGTTGTGTGTGTGTGTGTGTGTGTGTGTGTGTGTGTGTGGGTGTGGAAGTGGAACTGTGCCGCGCCCAAAATAGAGTTGAGCAGCCATTTTATTTCATCCTTGTTTCTTTCTTCACTTGATTTTCGGGTTTGTTTACTATTTTGGCCTCATTCTCTCCTTCCATTGTATTCTGTTTGTATTATGTTAAAACTTTAAGTTCTCCTCAAACTCTGTTTTATGTCATTGACGTCTACATTCTGTTGGGGTTATGTTATTGTTCACTATTCTTTCACTCCTCAGTCTAAACAGAGGTTTGAAGAATGAACAAAAGACGACAAGCAGAGTCATTGATGTCTCATGTAAAAGATATTTAAGTTTCATTTTATCACTGTGTGTGTTTGTGTGTGGGTGTGTGTGGGTGGAACTGTTCTCCACCCAAAGTGTCAACTAAGGTATCGGCGTAGAGTCCTCCATATCCTATATATGTTCAGCACAACGTTCCGTCTTTCAGAGCCACTCGAGTAAAGTCAAGGTAAGACTTCCAGATTCTTTTAATTCCAGACATCTTAATTCACGATCAAATAGAAAACAGTTTGATCGTGAAATTAACAGATCGGGTCACTCAGTTATTCCTTCATTGTGCTGATTCAGCAGCATCCCAATCTTTTTTCTTCAACTATTTCTTCCGTACGTTTTTTTGGTTGCTAAATATTTGCGCATACTTTCAGCTACAGAACCTATATAAAATGTTCAGCTCTTTCAGGACATGTATGCTATGATTCTTTTATTGTTTCTACCTCTGAAGTATTTATCTTTTTCACAAGACATTCATCAGAGAGGATTTAGAAGTGGGTGGCCGATTAAAATATAAGTAGGACTATGCCGTCTACCTGCGTATATCCTGTATGTTACACCACCACTGAGATGACAAACTAAACGTTACCGAGCCGTATCATACATTTACCATAGATTACTCGCATGAACTGGGACTAAATCTACAGCCAACTAATGAATTACTCTACCACCAAAGATTCATCACTTGATAAGACTGTCTGTCTGAGTTTCACTCCACTCAACCATGAATTAAAAAGGTTGTGCACGAATTTGTCAAGTAATGACTATGAAGTAATGACAAAGTCATCAATTATTTGTCTCTAATGCATCTGTTTTACGTAACTGCAGAACATTGGGTAAGCTATCATATCGTAGACTCTTCAAGTCTCTGTTCACATCTTGAATCGAGTCAAACCCGTATACACATCATAGCCGTACTATATTAATATATTTATATTACATTACAGTCATTTAGCAGACGCTTTGATCCAAAGCGACTTACAATTCAGATTCTATCACAGATTCTATCTACACCGTAGGCACAGCTACGGGAGCAATTCTTGGGGTTAATTGCACTGCATGCACAAAATGTCTGCATTTTTATTTCATCAAAAAAAGACGTTTAATTAAAATCCCTCCATAATGCCGAGGACACAATGAACTCATATCTCGTATTCACGGACTACTGTATTGCTTTGAACAAGTCCTGTAAATAAAAAAGTCAAATATTAAATGCATTATAAGGAAACGAAGGTTGAATATCCTGTAAACTGTTTGATTTGACAGCAAATGAAATGTCGATTTTTAAGACCTCCTGCTTCTAAAAACAACCCTCTTTGTATAATCCCTACACATGTAAATAGTGCTTTATGTTTTATAAATGTAAGCTTGAGACACTGACAGAGACTTTCAGATCATTTCTTTAAAATATCGTCTTATTATTACGTCTTAACATCAAGCAGACAGGAAACTGAAAGAAAGTGTGTTTCCCACCATTTCATTCTATGGTCAACCTTTTATGTTGCTGTTCATAAAAACACCATAATGTCTATTTCCTGGTTTATCGCACAGATCCAACATCTTTAATTATGATCAAATAGAGAACGGTTTGATCATGAAGTTATCAGATCAGGTCACTCAGTTCTTCCTTCATTTGATCTTTATCTGTTGTAGGCAGTCTACTCCACGTCTTCGCTCTTCTCTGTATCGTCCTGCTCATGAAGGAGTGACTTTGTTTTTCTCTTTCTTCAGCAGGTGTTTGATAAATCGCTCCTGTTTTCTCCCTCACTGGTGGATTTTATTGCACGTAAGGACGACAAGCAAAGTCATTGATGCCTTATGTAAAAGGTATTCAAAGTCTGTTTCATTTACTCCACGGTGTCCTCTGTGTGTGTGTGTGTGTGACTAAGCCCCGCCCAAAGTACAAACTAAGGGGTTAGCTATAGACTGCATTTAACAAGTGGACGTTGTCATCGTTAGTCATCGTTGCAGCTTAGGTTAATTGAAGACTCGAAGCAGTTACGGATAACGAATTAAAAACGTAGTCATATTGACGTCAGACATTGGTTTGTGGATCGGCGTTCTGAAGCCCTCGACTTCGACGATTTTGCCGTCGCCATCTTGGATTACGGCCTTAGCCATCGTTTTTTTTGCAACCTGTGAACAGGAAGTGACCATATCTGGACTGAGGAGTGACGTAGAGACGCCGTGTACGTCTCTGGTAGAGACCTGTCAATCACTGTGTAGCCCCGCCCCTAAAGCATCCCCTGCTTTATGGTCTGTGTGACTCTAAATGGACCATCATTTACTAAATGAACATCATGCTGTATTGAAGAAGACTTGAAACTAGAGATTGAGACCATAAACTCATGTTTACAATGTTTACTGAGGTAATAAATCAAGAGAGAAGTAGAGTCATTTTCTCATAGACTTCTATACAACCAGAGGAGTCGCCCCCTGATGGACATTAGAGAGAATGCATGTTTTAAGACACTTGTGCATCGGCTTCACTCGGCAGAGCCGGAGGTTGCCGCCTGCAGTCAGCATAGAGTCCGCCATTTCCAATCTGTGTTCAGCTCAGCGTTCCGTCTTTCAGAGTAAAGTCAAGGTAAGACTTCCAGATTTTATTTTTATAGTTTGAAAATATATATATGTGTGTCTGTGCATATAATATATTTATTTTTTAGGTGTAGGATGTTAGTTAGCTAATTTCAGTTGATTGTTCAAAGATGTCATACTAACGTCCACTAACTATTATTGTAATTTTAGGTGAAAATGCCTCCCAAAAAGCAAGAAACGGGGGACATCAGGTCCTATTGCAAGATAAGTGTAAGTAGAAGCTCAGGTACAATTATCTGTAATCAATACTTAACAAACATTTATAATCTTTGACTGAATCTGTATGTTTTGCAGCCGCAATGTTTGGTGAACTAAGGCCGTTCTCTTCACATGGATTTTCTAACATGGTCCTTTCTATGCAATTAGCCACAGCTTGTCCAACTGATTTCTTTGTATGTGTGAATGCTATGCATCATTTTATAAAGACCTTGGCAGGAGCCGCACCAGCCCGTTAGTGCTCTCGACTACATTTTTTCACCATCCTACCCGAACCGTCTCAAAAAACAACCTCAGCGTCACAAATTTAAATTTTTTGTTTTTCTACATTATCATTTTAAGTGAAATCAAAAGTTATTTGTCTTTCATACATTCATAATTATTTGAAACAGTTTTTCTTTTGCTGACTGGTTAGCTAGGTTAACTGGTTGACTGTAACGTTCCATTAGCTAACTAGTAACACGCCTCATTGACACAACCCAAGTGGTGTCGGTCTGCTGTCCTCCACAACCGCACCATACCAGGTCCAAGTCCAGGACCTCTTCTCAACTGTCTGCCTCAACTGTCCCACCAGAGCAGAGCGCTTATCAGTCTGTCCAATCCTGCTTATCTCTCTTGATTATGTGATTTGCCTCGGGTGTGCTTGGAGAGTCAACAAGGTGTGTTCAATGATTGGGGTATGCTGCTGACAACGCCAAGAAAACAAGAGTTGTCAGAAAGTAGCCCTTTCTTAGGTTACACTGTCACCAACTGTTTATCATTGAAACAACCTGAAACCATGAGTAGGACTTTGCATCACGTCACCCATCTTTACACGCAAATGTGCGTTCTTGTGCATGAGTGCGAAATGCAAATAAAACGAGGTGGTCAAAAACTTAAGGTTAACCCTTTTAGGTCAAATCTTTGTAGCAGTGAAGCTAAATCCTTTTCTCATTTTGCAGACTGTTTCACTGAGCCAAGTGAGAGTGAAGGAGGAGAACGATGGTGACTCCACGGTGAGTACACTGTGATGCACTGCATGCACAAAAAGTCTGCATTTGTATTTCATCAACAAGGACATTTGTAACTGTTGTTTTCTCACTGTTTCCTGCAGGGCGGACATTTACATCGTTTCACCGTGAAAAGCAGTCCCACCGACCGCGTGGAATACAGTATTACCTGTGATCAACCTCGCACAGTGCTGGAGGCGATAACATCAAGTGAAAAATATCAGGAGCTGATGATTACAGATGCAAACATTGTGATTCAGTTGGGTGAAGAGGATAAGGCATTTACTGTTGCGACACATTTCCCTTGTTCTTGTATCAGCAAAGATGAGACTCTGATCTTATCTCTCAAAAAGAAAAAGGTTGAACAGGCCCAACATCACAGAACGGTGCATTCAAGAGACAAGTATTCTGTCTTCTACATTGACACAGCTGGAGGACTAAACACCAAAACAAAGAAGCTTTTTATAAGCAGTGCATTTAAACAGTTCAAGTATCTGTGTGTCTATGGGGAGAAGGGGATGACTGTGGAAGAGGCTCTGAAAAGAGACGGTCGCTTCATCGATGACCTTAGAAACTTCACTCTGTCTGACAATAAGAATCCAAACTGTCTCCATAACTGCACAGCAATAGTTGACAACCTAGATGGAAAAGTGTTCAAGATACGTCTTCCACGAAACAAGAGATCAAACAAAAGCATGCAGGAAACCCAGAGTCCATCAGATATCTCACAACAGAGACGTGAGCGTGACACAACACCAGTCTTAGAGGTACTACAGCAGAGAGGAACCAGTGTCAGAGCAGCAGTGGAAAACAAAGACAGAAACATTGAGGAAATTCATGAAAAACTACGTAAGCAGTTCCCAGGTCTGAAAGAACTGATGGAGAGTAGATTCCCTGATGATTCGTATCAGGAAGCACTGGACCTGAGGAGGGAAGACTTTGGAAAGATCAAGCACTCATTAATTATTAAGTATGACAGGGCGACCTTCTTGCAGCTAGGGGAGCTTGGTGACAAGGGATTCTTCAACCCTAGCAAGCTCGATAGCTTCCCGGAAATACATCATCATGGTGGAGTTACACCGAGACAGGCGGCAGCCTGGGGCTCCTCCATCAACCAGAGACCGCCAGGTAAAGGCGTTAGGCGAGGAAGCATCCAGCGGCACCTGGTTCGCAGAGCAAGGCTAGCCCTCCCGGTCATACTTTTTGCTAACGTACAGTCTCTAGTAAACAAGATGGACGAGCTCCTGTGCCGAATAGCTACACAAAGGTATATTCAGGACTGTTCTGTGTTGTGCTTCTGTGAAACATGGCTCGGAGAGACGACACCTGACGAGGTCATAACACCGGGAGGCTACAAAGCCTTCAGAGCCGACCGCAAAGCCGCGGACTGCGGCAAAACCCGCGGGGGAGGAACCGCGATCTTCGTCAAACAGTCCTGGTGTACTGACACGGAGGTAATATCCCAGTCCTGCTCCGAGGATGTGGAATATATTACACTAAGGTGCAGGCCATTTTATCTGCCAAGAACACTGCAGAGCATCATTTTGAGTGCTGTATATGTGCCCCCCTGCGCCAATGAGGAAAACGCACTCAGGGAATTGCACGATATGATCAGCAGACATGAGAATACGTATCCGCACGCTGCTGTCGTTGTTCTGGGGGATTTCAATCATTGTGATCTCAAGAAAACGATGCCTAAACTCCACCAGTTTGTAAATTTCCCCACAAGAGGTAACAGCACTTTAGACCACTGCTACAGTAACATAAAGAAGGCATATACTGCTGTCCCCAAACCCCATTTTGGCAGGTCCGACCACCTGGCAATCCTGTTACAGCCCACTTACATCACGAGGCTAAGAGCCAACCGAGTCACACTGTGAAGATGTGGAATGAGCTCTGAAGCAGGTTAAACTATGCAAGGCTGCTGGACCTGATGGAGTGTCACCGAGAGTCCTGAAGGCCTGTGCTGAACAGGAAATAGTCTCACGTTCCTTGATGTCCTCCTGTTATAATACCGGTTCCAAAGAAACCGTTCATACAGGTTGAAGGACTTCAGGCCAGTGGCACTTACCTCGGTTGCTATGAAGTGCCTGGAAAAGCTGGTTCTTCAATCCATAAACTCTGTTGTTCCAGACCTTGGTGCTGTTGTGTCATTTTTTTGTTTAGCTTAGTTTCAAATCACAACTTGAATCGCATGTTTTGGGTACTTTTGGGTTCATTTCTGTGTATATTTTGATTGTTGGCATACTGTACTTATATCTATCTGCTTTGAACTTGTTTGTGGAGGTGGTAGTGCTGTAGAGTTGAGCAGCCATTTTATTTCGTCCTCGTTTCTTTCTTCACTTGATTTCTTGGGGTTTGTTTACTATTTTGGCCTCATTCTCTCCTTCCATTGTATTCTGTTTGTATTCTGTTAAAACTTTAAGTTCTCCTTAAACTCTGTTTTCTGTCATTGACGTCTACATTCTGTTGGGGTTATGTTATTGTTCACTATTCTTTCACTCCTCAGTCTAAACAGAGGTTTGAAGAATTATGTTTTATTCATAGTGCTGCAATTACAACAGAGCAGCGTTAGGTTGTCTTTGGTGCAGGTAAAGAAATACTTCAAAGGTACTGTCACACTACTTTTCTGTTTTACAGAAATGTCCCAGTGCTTTGACCTGAAATAGAAGCTTCAGTAGAAGAGAATGGAAAGTAGAACAAATATTCACCTGAAAAACTTACCTGCTCACAAGAATAAGTTACAGTAAGTTTTAAAAAAAAGTCAGCTGAGATTTAAAAACCCAAAGAATAACTTGTATTTATGTCTTATTTTATCTTTCATCAAAGCATTTCAATCTCAGGACTTCACTCGAGGCAAATTTTGTTACAACCTTAAATTTAGTAAAATAATTAGAAATTTGACTTAATGTATCAGATTATTGCTTTTATCAGCTGATTTTATCAGGACCTCTGCTACTTAATGTTCTTTAATAGTCACTTTCACATCCACTGATGACGTCCTCAGGTTGTGGCAGAAATTAAAACCCAACAGCTTCCCCAAGTGGCCATTTTACCAGACTACCAGCACATGAAGCTGCACAACATCTTCCTCACTTGTAACACAAGTTTAAAGTCAGAAAAACTACCACGTGTGTCCACAGGGACCGCCAGAATCAACAACATGAAAGTTATTTGTTGTAGCTTTAAACACTGTTTGATGATCAACAGGCGTGGTTTGAATACTGAGGTCTTAATTAAGAAGCTGCAGCATTTGAAACAGCTGTGAGGACCAACATCATTGTTTAAGTTAAGGTTGTTGGGAACAACAATAATACAAATGTAGGACAGAAAACAGATTTTGAAGAGAATCAAACAAGTGACATTTAATATAATGCAAACAATACATCAGGAGGCTGAAAGACACATGGGAAAAAAAAGTTAAAAATACCAAAAAGAAAAATCTAATTTTAACCAACACCAGTTGGTAACAACAGTTACCATACTTAAGTATGAATATGACATTGAGAATTTCAGACAGGTCAACAGTAGATGTTTCTAATAACAGTATGTACTATCCTGCAAGCCAGTGTACACACTCCAAACACAATTCTACACAAACTCAAATAAACAACTAAAAGAATGTCCACAATATCACTCTGTTTTCGCCATGGCTGAGCCGACCACACACTCCGGTAGGCGCTAATAAGAAGAAGCTAAATGCTAATACGGAAAACCGAAATAGCAGAAAACACACCAATAACACATTGAATCCAAAGATATCTTCACTATTTATCTACGTGAAACCACCACAGAGCTGTGAGCAAACAAGCACCAGAACAACAAACCGCTTCACAGCTAATATTTCATAAACTCCTTACCTTTGTGCTGTTTTGATGTAAACAAAGACATATTTCCCAGGTCCTACCGTTCTATCAACATCCTGTGACGGCTCTGAACTGTTTCCTGAAGACATTGGGATCAATCTAACTTAGGGTAACTAACATTTGACCTATTTTAGTTTTGGCCAATGGGTTTGACCCATTGGGGCGGATCACGGTTTTCGATTATTTTATTGGCTTAAAATTCGGTCAAACAACTCAAAGAACGAATGACTACAATGCCCGGACTCTGCGGGTTCAAATCTGTAAGAATTGCTCAATTCGGCCGATCGCAGGCTGTGTGAGGTTACATATACATCACGGAAAACTCAAATTCTGACGAAAATGAGCCATATTTTACAGGTTTTTATATAGCCAAAGTTCTCCAAATGATGCCAAACTGCTGTATTAGATAGATTGAACACTATTAGTGATAAAAGAAGTGAAATATAGAGTTATATAGTATATAAAAGTCCAATAAAACAGCTATTTGTGCTACTTCCAAAATCAGAATTGACGTTGGCTGACCTCAGCTGACCTTGATTTCTCAGGCATACTTCACTTTAGCAAAGCCAATTTCTTTTTTAAAAGGACTGCTGACATGTTGTGATATGATTTGGGAGAGTTTAGGCCTGCTTCTGCATCATTTAGAATCAATAAAAGAGCTTTTTTGGAAAAATCCCAAAATCAGTTTCACTCCTCTGACTGCGTCCTCAGGTTGTAGCAGCAATCACAAGCCAACAGCTTCCCCAAGTGGCCATCTCACCACACTACCAACAAATGAAGCTGCAATACACCTTTACTTTTAATGCAAGTTTAAGGTCTATTCTAACTTTTAATTGATTTAGATCATTATAAAGGGTGGTTGATTGTTGTGCAGTTCAGGCAAAGGTCAGTTTTTCTCAATCTTTTTAAGGTTACAGATATTAAATGCATTACAAGTTTTAAAGGATTTTATTAATTAAAAGAATGTATTACTAAAAAGAAGACAATGGGATCTATGTTATGCAAACAATTTTATTTCGTCGTTCATCAGCTGTTTTCTTTTACATTATTATTTGAACAAAGTTGAGTTGATCAAACCCTTAAATCTACAAAGGGTGGAAGAAACCAGAATGATCTGATGAGAGCCGACCACTCTGTCTTTCTCTCTCAGTCATCCTCATCTTCCTCTCCTCTCAAAGCGTGGCGGAGTTTCCTCCAGAACTCCCCACTCCTCTCCTCCTCCTGAGGCCACTCCAGGTAGGTGTTGGAGCTCATGAGTTTGCGCAGTGTGCAGAAGCGTTTGGGGATGTCGTCCTTGGACAGCGGTTCAAGCAGGACCAAGATGGCCGCGTCTCCGCCGGCACTGCCATCGAACAGCTGGAAGTGGGAGAAGTCCAGCTCGTAGCGGCACCAGTCCGACTGGACAAAATTCTCGGAGAGGATGAAGACGGTGCGCCGGCTGCGCTCCATGGCGCTCATGATGTTGTCCACAATCCACTGTCCAGGAAGGAAGTCCCGCTTGTGGAGGCACAGGGTCAGAGGCCGGGGGGCGCTGTGGTTCACAGAGTCTTCATCGCTCTCCCTGGAGTATAAACCAGAGAGAAGGTAATGTTTTAATCTGGTAAATATCGCAGTAAATTTATTGGAATGGTAATTTGCCAAAAATCTGAAATTTCCAAAAGTCCTCGTGACTAAAAATGTATGTGGACTCTGCTCATCGTCTTGTACCAAACTTTAACTTTAAATCAAGTTTACCTCAATCGTAAGATATACGAGTAAGACCCAAAAAGCAAAGTACCTCAGAAATGCCACATGGTGGTGCTTCACTTTTTTACCAAGGTTCACTGAAAGGTAAGTACTTTTTGAGCTTTTGCTAACTAACAAAGGGATAAACAAATGGTAAAACGTTACTATGTTTTAAAGATATAGATCAACATTACCTTGGCTCCTCCAGCTCAGGTACCAAGAAGTTCTCCACCCAGCTCGCATCTCTCTCGCTGTAGGACACAAAGGCGTCGTAGGACAGCAACTCCTCCGTTCCCGCTCCATCTCTGCGTTGCCGCCGTCCCCGGGAGCTACGCTTGGCCCTCAGCCACACCCACGTCATCTTGAGGTACCAGAACACATGGAGGCGCCACAGCAGGACACACACCAGTATCCCTACAACCAGCGCCGCCCCACAGCTCACGGACACAAACAAAACCCGGTGGCACACGACAACTGAGAGTTGGACTCGACCCACCGGTTCCCCCTGCAGGTAGAGAGGAGAGTCGCAGACGTAGCTCTCCTCTCCATCTGTCAAATGCACACCTCCACCTCCTTGAACGGCCGACTGGAGGAAGTAGACGAAGTCACAGGAGCAGACAAATTTGTTCTGACCCGCCTGGAGGTCCTGGAGCCGCCTGTACGACTGGAGGTCCGACCGGTCGAACATGTTCAGGGTGTTCGACTGTGGGAGAACACACTGGGGTCACACTGGGGGAATACAAAGAGGACTGGAAGAAGAAATGTATGATTGAGTGATTGGTCCTTACCTGTATTGTCAGTGTTTGCAGATTGGAGAACAGCCATCCAGGGGGCAGCCTCAGTAACTTATTCCCAGAGAGGTGGAGCTCTCTCAGGGCAGGCAGGACCAGGATGAAGCCCTTGAGGTCGTTGTTGCTCAGATCCAATACCTGTATGTGATAAAGCACAAGATAAAAGTGTTGTTTGCTGCAGTGTGTGTGTCAGGTCGACTGTTAGGATTACTACATGGTCCACTTTCAGTACCTCCAGAGTTGCAGGTAGACAGGGGGTGATAGTAGTAAGTTTGGCCCTGGAGATGTTGAGGTATCGCAGGGTGGAGGGCCAGGAGCAGCCCTGGGGCATGGAGCTGTATCCATTCCGGCTGATGTCCAAGTGGGTCAGTTTGGAGAGCTTTGTCACCTGCTGGCTCATCGTGGACAAAGACTGGACAGCAGAGAAGACAGAGGCAGACGAGTCTTCAGGAAGCAGGTATTCTTCTTCAAACCTGGGGCCTCTTTTTTTAACGTATTCTTGGATTTATACTTTATTGGCACCTCAGTGATTTTACTTGTGATGATCAGTTTACTAGTCAGTAGGAGTACTACTCCTCTGTGGTTAAACAACACATTGTCTCTCAAGTACAACCAGAGTTTGCTTGTGTTTCCACTGGCTGGACTTCTTTGTAGCTAGGAAGTAAACATCTGATACAAATGAACAGAAAATCCACAAAAAATAAAGACGTTTTTTTCAAGTTTCACAATGGCACCTTCAGAGCGTTTCCGCTGAGGTTCAAAACTCGGAGGCCCTTCAGAGTGCCGTCTCCATCGCACAGTGTCTCCACCAGAGTCAGGTCAGTCAGCAGGTTGTCGGACAGGTCCAGGTACTGCAGGTTCACGAGCAGGCGGGACGTGAGACAGGGCAACACAAACACCTGAGGGTAAAAGTTCTGACTTTAAAACCACACTCCTAGTTTCAATCGGGACTCCTTGCTCCAGCTATGTAGTGGATTTATGTAGCTATCGCACTAGACAGATAACACCGTCCTTACCTGACTATTTATGACGGACAATTTCCTGGGGTACTGCAGCAGAAACTGCAGCTGCAGAAGGGAGGCAAACTGAAAGATTTTCAGCACCACGGCGTTTCGTATAAAGAACTCGTCAATGCTTTTATGGTCGGTCCATCTGGCTCGCTCCCACCTAACACCAACGGAGAAACAACAAACCATTAAACTACCCAGTAGGTATGTACATTCGCAGCTCGTTCATGACTTTTGACAAAAAGTCTCTAAATCTAGCAGGGAAGTTTGCGTCACTGAATTTGCCAGATCGTGCTGCCGTGCTGGTTTCCTACCTGCCATCGCCTGTCAGTGTGGCGCCGTCAATGGACAAGGAGTTGAGCGGCGCCCCATCCACCGCCACCAGGAAGTCAACAATGGCCTCATCGGACACAGAGACGTTGCGGAAGGTCATTTTCCTGAAGAGTGACATCATAGAGGAGCGACTGGTTGGTATGTCTGCCAAACCGATTTGACATTTTTACACCCCAAAAATGTATATAATGTATAACGCCTTTAACCTTCCCCTGTTGATTACATTCATTAAGACAATTGTTTTTTGTATTACAAATTTACTGAAATGTTATATTTAAATACTGCATGTCTCACATTCTCTATTCCAAGTGCCATTAAGAGCACTAAGAGAAGGCAGAGGAACCTGACTGTTCTCACAGATTGTCTGTCCCATATACTGTCAGGATATAGTGACAGTACCGATGTACAACAAGTCATTGAAATGGAGAAAGTAGAGGAGTAAGGGGTACGTCTCTTTATTATTTTTCTCTTATGTTCAGGCACTTTCTTATTATTTAGAGTTTCACACTAATACAGCATCGAGTGCCCTCTCAGCCCTATCATTGTGTTCATCAGTGCTTCATTAGGAATTCTGCATGAACGCGAGTATTAAAGAAAAAGAGATTGTGGACAGACCTGACTCTCCTCCTGGCCACCTCTCTGGAGGGCTGAATAGACTGATTCCTCATCAGATGGAGATCTTCCAGAATAAGCCACGTCTCAGGGTATGACACGTCCCCGAGCACAGCCGAGGCTAAGGCTATGTTCGTTAAAAATGGACCGTGGAGGCTCAATGTGACACGACCTAGCGGCCAAACGTCCGCTAGAGTACCGGTTTCGTACCTGCAGAGAGAGAGAGAGAGAGAGAGAGAGAGAGAGAGAGAGAGGAGAGGTTAAGTGGAAGATGGGGAATAGTAAGATCCTTTAAAGGGAAGGGCAGACTGTGGATTCAATATTCAGTGCTGCAGTCTTTGGTCCTTACAGTTACAACCGCAGCGAAAGTGCCCTCTTGGATGCCCCTTTGGTTGATAAAACATGAAAAACGGCCCTCTACGATGCCCTTCCATCAGAGAAAACACAATGAAGTGCCCTTTAGAGTGCCCATCCAATGGAGAAAATGTGATAAAGAGCCCTCTAGGATACCCTTCCATTGAAGAAAACCTGATGAAAAGCCCACTAAAACGCCCTTTCAGTGGAGGAAACATGAGTTCCCTCTAGGATGCTCAGTGGAGAAAACATGATGAGGTTCCCTCTAGGATGTTCCTCCAGTGGAAAAAGCATGATGAGGTTCCCTCTAGCGTACTTTCTGCATGCTGGTGCCCCACCGCATGGAGCCGATGCCCTTTTAATATTTTGACACCAACCTTATATTTGATCTTGCTTATACGTTATACTTTCCATAATCATCTGCATTCATAATCAATTTGCTTAATGTGGATAATGTGATGTTATCACAAATGACAGGGCCGAGAGGATCCATACCTCACCAAATTTGACTCTTCAAACTCCAGAATCAGCTGCATCAGCTCTTCTCATGTTTTGGTATTTTATGTTTTGGTATTTTCTCTTATAAAACATTAGAATAAATTATATTTGAAGTGGCTACACAGTCACGAATGTTCTGTGCTGTCTGCCAGTGTAATATATATACATATATATATATATATATATATACATACATTTCTTTTCCTTTTTAGGACATTTGACTCTCGTGCAACAACACAAACACACACAAACAGTGTCAGTCCTTCACCTCGTCAGGTTGTTGGCGTGCACAGTGAGCTCCTCCAGCTGAGTGACTCCAGACAGATCTCCTCTCTTTAGCTCCTCCAGAGCAGGACCTCCAAACCCCAGCCTCCTCAGCCTGACCAGCCTCTGAAACACTGGAGGAGAACCCAGGCAGCTGGAGGACACGAGACACACAAACCACGAACATCAAATGTGATTTGCGTTGTCACTGCTCGGTCTTTGAACTGTAACCCGAGTGCTTTACCTGTAGGGGTTGTGGAGCAGGTTGAGCTCCTGTAGAGCTCCTAGCTTGCTGAACCATCTGTGGTTGAGAGCTGTCAGCCGGTTGTCAGACAGATCTAGCTCCTCCAGGCTCCACAGAGAGTCAAACGCTGTCGGATGGATCACAGCTAGTTTGTTACCTGGAGGACAGTAATATCGACATGTAAAAGCATCCGGCATTCTAGGGGTTCCACAGGGCTCAATCAGTGGACCACTGATTATCATCAATTCTCATTAACGTTATTATTGTTGCGGTGATGCCTTGCAGAGAAGATCCTCGTGGCTAAGGAGTGCAAGCGGTGTTTTATTCCTCCACCTGTGAGTCTGTTTACTTTTAAAAACCTGGACAGCCTCTAGATGGCAGAGTCGGCAGGAGGAGGGCTAAAGAATCCCTGTCCTGATGAGTGACTCAGTCATATGTCATCATTGTCCAATGTCAATTACGCTCCCTATGTAGATGTGCCGGGCTCATTCTAAGCGAATGAAACCACAAGGATTCTTAGTTCCAGGTGATCAGACGCTAATGAAAACATACTTATGAATGTTAGATTACATTGCTGCCAGTAGATCCCCCTGAATCCTCCTTTAAAAGCTACGGTTTCAAAGTTCATTCTTGACCTTTAGGCACGGCAAAACATGGACGAGAAGTCCTGAGCGTGAACATCTTCAGTTCCATCATGACCGATGAAGACCATGTGAAATGACCAAAAGCTCCAGAACAGCTACTGAATGGAGCTTGGAGGTAAGATTGTTTTGTCATTTATATTGTAATGTATACATCTCAAAACCTTTTATTCATTATATTAGCGTTAAAGATAGCAAATATTATATTTAACGCTAATCAATAGAAATCAATTTATTTGTAGATTAATGTTAAACTAATTGTAAATGACAAAACAATCTAACCTCCAACATATACATACATATAAATATACATAAATATCAATAAATATAAATAAATATATGTAAATATCAATATATACATAAATATTAATATATAATTTTATATATATATAATTATATAATCTTGACAAATAAAGTCTGACTAATACAGAAATCCACTTAAACACAGATGTTGACAGAACACGTGTCGTGACTCCTCAATGAGTGTGTTACGGTGAAGAAGTGAATCTCACATTTCCTGCTCATGCCTCATGTTACAGAAAAGCCTTTGATCTATCCTTCTGCCTGTTAATCAACGTTACCATGGAGACTCAGAGACCCCAGTCTCGCGTGTCCCGTCAGGTCATCCCCCGTCACCGCGGTGATGATGTTGAAGGACAGATCGAGAGTCAGGGCGCCGTCTGTTACCGTGGGGACACGGGTCAATCCGCCGTGGGAGCAGTTGCAGAAGAGTCGCAGGTCGCAGCGATCGCAGGACGGCCTCTGACCCCAGCCCGGGGCGAGGAAGAGGAGGAGAAGGAGGAAGGTGGAGCGAAGGTTGCTCGGCTGTCCCATTCCGCTGGGAAGGAAAGTGATCGAGTGGATGAAGTAGTGAACAGAGCAGCAACGTGAACGGGCATCAAGAGGAGACGCGCTGAGTGAAAGAAACTCAGTGAGGAACAAAAGAGGAAGTCCTGAACATTTTATTCTGACTCTTATGAACTTCATGCTCATACGGCACGTTTGTGGAGCGTGAGGGTCTAAACAAGTTATTATTAGCATTATCATTATTATTTACTGAGATTTATTTCTTCTTTGTTACATGTTAGAAATAAGTTATATATTTATTATAATATATATATATATATATATATATACTGTATATATATATATATACTGTATATATATTTGTGTGTGTGTCAGAGTTCACTGTGTTTTATAGCCCTCGTGTGTTTCCTTCATTCTGTAAATGATCTGTGAAACAACCGGACGACTTCTGCTGTCATATAACGGAAAAATTATGACAATCGAGTCAAACTTTCAGACATGACGGCATGTTAAAAAACTAAATAAATGAATTTTCATGTTGTGTTCTAGGAAGGTGAGCTTTGCTTTACTGATTCTCTAAGATGAGAAAAGACAAGAGAAGGAGTGAAGTAGCTTCACGGCTGTTAGGAGAGGAAGTAGAAAGTTGAGGCTGACAGCTGGAAGCCTGAAAAGAGGTAGTGAGCATGAAATCCTGTGTGTTTGTGAAAATGCACCAGTGCATGAAAAGATCTTTTGCATATTCTTTAACTTCTATACGGTCCAATGACATCAGAATGAGGAAATATCAGATGAGCAATCGTTAAAAGAGAATGACTTTTGTGCTAAAGTGTGATGTCTATTTGAAGAATTACGTTGAACTCCTTATTGATTATGACTCATTGTTGTATTATCTTGCATGTGCTTTCTGTTACATCACACTGTCACCGCTGTACGTTCAGGACCGTGACCACAGGGACGTCTGCTCAGGCTCTGGTTTCTGCTCCAGCCAACACTTCCCCTTCGACCCCATTCAGAGAGACGTCAATGTTCACATACATGAAGAACTCCACGGTCCTTTAAAAGCGGAAGAAAAAGGAACGTATGAATGACAGAAGAGCTGATAATACTTTAAATCCTTTAATCGCTGTCACAAGGTGGCTGATACGCCCATTAAAACAGGATACAGACTACAACTCCACGATGACACAATTTAGAGCAGAAGTTAACTGTAAACATCTGATCAATCTGATTTAAAAGTCTGGCCTTTGGCTCTCACGATGCCCTCTGAAGAACAAACAGTGAAAAGCTTCTTCCCTTCCACAATCTGGGTTCTGAGAAGGGGGCGACATGTATAGAGGACAACATGTATAGAGGACAACATGTATAGAGGCCGACATGTATAGAGGCCGACATGTATAGAGGACGACATGTATAGAGGCCGACATGTATAGAGGCCGACATGTATAGAGGCCGACATGTATAGAGGCCGACATGTATAGAGGCCGACATGTATAGAGGCCGACATGTATAGAGGCCGACATGTATAGAGGCCGACATGTATAGAGGACGACATGTATAGAGGACATGTATAGAGGCCGACATGTATAGAGGACAACATGTATAGAGGCCGACATGTATAGAGGCCGACATGTATAGAGGCCAACATGTATAGAGGACGACATGTATAGAGGCCGACATGTATAGAGGCCGACATGTATAGAGGACAACATGTATAGAGGACATGTATAGAGGCCGACATGTATAGAGGACAACATGTATAGAGGACATGTGTAGAGGCCGACATGTATAGAAGACGACATGTATAGAGGCCGACATAGAGGCCGACATGTATAGAGGACGACGTGTAGAGGACGACATAGAGGCCGACATGTGTAGAGGACGACATGTATAGAGGCCGACATGTATAGAGGACGACGTGTAGAGGACGACATAGAGGCCGACATGTGTAGAGGACGACATGTATAGAGGCCGACATAGAGGCCGACATGTATAGAGGACGACATGTGTAGAGGGCAACATAGAGGCCGACATGTATAGAGGCCGACATAGAGGACGACATGTATAGAGGCCGACATGTATAGAGGCCGACATGTATAGATAGAAGACGACATGTATAGAGGACATGTATAGATAGAGGACAACTTGTATAGATAGAGGACGACATGTATAGAGGCCAACATGTATAGATAGAAGACGACATGTATAGAGGACATGTATAGAGGACATGTATAGAGGACATGTATAGATAGAGGACGACATGTATAGATAGAGGACGACATGTAGAGATAGAGGACGACATGTATAGATAGAGGATGACATGTATAGAGGACATGTATAGATAGAGGACGACATGTATAGAGGACAACATGTATAGAGGACAACATGTATAGAGGACAACATGTATAGAGGACAACGTGTATAGAGGACAACATGCGTTTAAAACATCTGTAAATGTGTAGACGAGGCCTTAATTATCTTTATTTAATCATATAAAGGCTCATTGCATGGGTGCTATTATGTTTAAGGTCTCAAAAGTCTCACACTATAGGGTTTGTGTACAATCGAAACATTTAGCAATTATGCTGTTTGGAGACCATATAAAATAATAATAGTTTTCAAAATGGATGTTTTCCTCAAACACCTTTCGTTTAGTAAAATATCTAGAACGCAAATCAACGGCTCCACAACGCTCACATGTCCAGAGAAGAAGATTCTGAGCATGCTATAGCTAGTTATGTCTTGATTTATACACATCTGACCGCTCATGTGGACAGAATTTAATTTGAAAAGATAGAGGAAAATGATCTCCGTGTCCATCTGGACTTCTCTTTGAGGTGGGGGGGCTTTGGTTACTGCGGTGATACTGAACCCGCCCCTTCTGAGGGTTTAGCTGTGATCCTTAAACAACAACACACAGCTTGTGTTGCTCGAGCTGGAGGATGTGATATGAAGTGATGCAGCCAAGTCTCCATCGGTGTCAAACAACAATCTGCAACCCAGATTGGAAACAATGCAAAAGCAGACGAGACCGACCGAGTAATAAAAAGATGAAACATGAAACTCTGTGATAACATCACACACACATACAATGCATGACTGAGGAGACGTCTGCTCCGGTAAAGTCTGACCTCAGATCTGCGTGGGAAACTAAAACGATGACTCAGCAGACGCGTCTGATCTGCAGGATAAAAAGGCCGACGCAGCAGAGACGTCTCAACACACAGCGGCTGATCCTGAGACAGGTAAACTTTATTCATGCATTCATGCATTCATTTGATGTGCTCCTCTGTGTGCATGCATTTATATGTATATATATATATATTATTTTAACTGCTTTATGTCCTGCTGTTTAGTTTAATCTATAATATTACATCATATCATGTGTTTTTTGTGTATAACTTGCAAAGTTGTGTACATGCATGTGCAGAAAATCAAAAGGAATTTGTCTTCGGGGGGAAATACTGCCGGCTAGTATTGTACTTTATTAACTCTGCGTTACTATGCTGCAGTATTTATAGATTTTGTTTTATTCAAACCTGTTTATACATATTTGTTTGTGACACTCTTGTGTCGTGTGTGACAGTTTTATGCCGGAGTTCTTACAAATAAAATAATCAAAGAGTTATTTTAATCTCAGCGAGGTTTAAATACAGGAAAAGGAAATACATGTAGTAGAATAACGAGTGTTTCCTTCTGACATACACAAAGTGATTCCCTCCTGTACCTCATGTATAATACATATAAATAATACGTTAAACCCTCGGCTATTAAAGAGGTAACTGCTTCTATTCAATAGAGTTTTTGCTGCTGTGTTTTGACAGTCGACCCTCCCTCTTCATCATCATCATCATCCTCATCCTCACCACCATGAAGGCCCTCAGCGTGTCTCTGGTACTCGGCTTCTTCCTGACCCTCAGCCAGGCCGCCCCGCTCAACACCACGACCCAAATGATGATGAAAGGTACGAGAACACAAACCCGCCGGCTACGGTCAGGACGTCCCGCAGTGCGACGCTCACGGGAACTAGTACATCTACTCAAGTACTGCACTTCAGTACACGTTTGAGGTATTTAGATGTTAGTTTTCCATGTTCAGCTTAATTTTTTTAAATATATGGTATCCTACCTGAACATCTCGTCATTTAGTTTATCATGATTTAAGTTAAGTTAATTTAATTAAATGTATTCAAATTTATTCAAATTCAAATTTAATTCAAATTTATTCAAATTCAAATTTAATTCAAATTTATTGAAATCGATTTAATTTAATACGATTTAATATAATATGATTTAGTACAAACATTTTCAATTAGAATACAAATAATATAAAATAAAAATATATAGTTTATAGTAATATAATATATCAGTCCTCAGACTGACTTTAACGTTAATACTTCTGTACTTTTTGAGTTTTTTACTTGTAAAGCAGTATTTGTTTTCTAGTGTTGAACATTTGTGTCCTCTCATATCAACTGAGGGTCTTTTATTGTGTTGAAAGCATCTCGCATATATGTTTAGCTTGTTTGTTTGTGTGTATTTATATATATTTATATATATATATATATTCATTTTTCTACATGATTAAGAGAGACAGGAGTTTATCTACACTTGAGTAAATTTCACATGGAGTTTGGCGCCATCTGTTGGCCGTGTTATTGACAACAGTACAAAGTCTGATAGCATCGTCACAGAGATTGTTTCATTGTTTGTTTTATGAATATTAATATTCATGATGCAATGACATCAATCAGTTTACAGTAAAAGAACAAGAGATGCTTCAAAGCTTCAAAATCAAACTGGAGATTGTGTTATTAAAAGACTTATTGTGAGTGTGAGTACAATATTAGAAATGTGTTTTTTCTTTTCTTGTGTAGATCACTACTGCCCGTACGGCTGGTCCCACTTTGAAGACCACTTTGAAGACCACTGTTACATCTTCATCAACAGCAACAAGACTTGGATTGAAGCCGAGGTGAGGACCGACACCGCTCACACGTTTCCAATCAAACCAAACCAAATGTGTGAAATCTCTCTCTCTCTCTCTCTCTCTCTCTCTCTCTCTCTGTCTCTCTGTCTCTCTGTCTCTCCTCCCCCCTCTCCAGAATTACTGTCTGTTTGTAGGGGGCAACCTGGCGTCCGTCCACAGCTATGAGGAGGACCACTTCCTCCGGTCTTTGACCAAAGATGGCACCTACAATTTCCCCCTGACCTGGATCGGCGGCAACAACGCCATTCATGTAAGGAAGTCTTTTGTTGGAGAATGAATTTTTTCTAAATGGCAAAACTACAAAATACAAACTTTAAGTTTATTTTTTTCCATTTACTGTACGTCTGTTTGTTTGTGTCTTCGTATCCACAGCTGGCTGTTTGGCTGTGGAGTGACGGCTACAAGTTTGAGTATGAAAACTGGGCCAGAGGCTTCCAGATGCACCAGATGAATGAAACCGAGCGCTGTCTGCAGATGAATTATGGATGTAATGAACTACGCAAACATATCTCAACCCTGGGAAATCCCACCCGAGCTCTGCTTTTTGAAGATTGTGTTTTTGCATCAATGTATATGATGAGAGACAATCAGCTGTTTCCTCTCATCATATCGTCCTGTAGTCTCTCGGTACATTTTGGTTGAAGTGCGTATACGTCTCTGGTAGAGACCTGTCAATCACTGTGTAGCCCCGCCCTAAAGCATCCCCTGCTTTATGGTCTGTTTGACTCTAAATGGACCATCATTTACTAAATGAACATCATGCTGTATTGAAGAAGACTTGAAACTAGAGATTGAGACCATAAACTCATGTTTACAATGTTTACTGAGGTAATAAATCAAGAGAGAAGTAGAGTCATTTTCTCATAGACTTCTATACAACCAGAGGAGTCGCCCCCTGGTGGACACTAGAGAGAATGCAGCTTTAACACATGAAGCGTTGACTTCTCTTGGCAGAACCGGTGTTTTCAAGCCTCGAGTTCAGCAATTTAGCAGCCGCCATCTTGTTTTTTTTGCAACCAGCAAACAGGAAGTGACCACATCTGGACTGAGGAGTGACGTAGAGACGCCGTATACGTCTCTGGTAGAGACCTGTCAATCACCGTGTAGCCCCGCCCCTAAAGCATCCCCTGCTTTATGGTCTGTTTGACTCTAAACGGACGTTAGTGCGTCATTTTCTGTTTCGCAAAAAAAATCCAGCGTGCTAACACGACTAAATACTAAATTGACTTTCACCTTCAAAAAACATTAATTCATGCCAACCGTACGTCGGTGAACGTTTTCTTTGCACGTGCAGCTTGAAGTCAATATTTTCTGATCATCTTTGTGTGTTTCAGTGCTCAAGAAGTGGATCAACACCTCCTGCAACAAGACTCTCCCTTTCATTTGTGCCAAGATGATGTGAAACCGGCCGGATCCAACAGCTGGAGTTTCACTTCGTTTTTGAACAGATGCGTCAAAGGTTTCGAGTCCACCTGCCAAGATCTGGTCCAGGTCTATCCATCTGAACTCCCTGTGGTCCATCTCGTATCTGTGTCGACACGCATGACCTCCTGTTGGACGAAGTCAATCCAATCCAAGGATTGAGATCCTCAAATCATTAAAGCTATCGATGCACACGTAGCTGTGTTAGTATGAATGAAAGCAGGAGTAAAGGTGTTTGATTCATTCTTCTTTTGAATGTGTAGTGTGTGTGTTCGCCCTCAAATTACAACGCAAATAAAATAAAAAAATACATACATTAAAAAAACCTCTATGTTTACATATTTATTCTTGTCTGAGATGAGATAAAAAGTCAAGTTTTATTCCTAGTTTCTAGTTTTCAAAGAGGCAGCTCGTGTTTGAAGTTTCATTTAGGACACAGCACAAAAACACACAACGTTGTGTACAGAAGGTCAACACTGAGTTCATCACGCTGCACCGCGTACCCGTCTGGACTGTTGCTCAATCGTTCTAATGTCACCAAACTGAAAAAAACAAAAACAGCTTTGACTGTGAGGAGAATTATTCCTCTCAGAAACAGTGTTCAGTGCATCTAAACAGAGACTCTAATAATTAAAATATGTTTCAGGAGAAATATTCATCATGAATCAGACTAAAGTCAGTGTTTGTTCACATACTGACACATGCTGACTGTGTCATGGAGTAACTCAGTCATTCCCAACATGCAGTCCTAATAATATAATAATATACTTTGTTTAAAACTACTTGACTCCACTTAGAGACACGTTTAAATCTCTAACTGTAAGATTACTGTTGCAGATGAAATAATAAGTAAATCTGAATAAACACAGAGGACGTGTCCTCGATCGTCACTATTAGAACAAGTTTGTCAGATTGTGAAATCCAGAAAGTGGAGATGAACTTTAAACACGTTTCACTCTTATTCTGATCGTTGAAGTTAAATATTCTAATCAAAGGTCACGGTCTCAGTTGATTGATTCATATCTTTTATTGCACACAAACGTTGTTTTCATTATTATGGGATATTTGTGATGACGAAGCAAAGAATAGAAACAATTTGAACATTTCATTCAAACAAGAACCAGAATGTGAACAAACATGTTCAAGCAATGCGACAGGAATGTTACTAAAATCATTACAAATAATGATTAATTAACAATATCAATGATTTACTAATATTAAAATACTTTCAATGTCTCAGAATATACAGTAGTATCTCTATCTAGCAGTTTTATAACATTTCTGAGGTACTACATTTTCAAAGGGGAAATATTATACTGCTGTATTTACTCGTTAATTACATTTTATAGCACAAATATTGTATATTATTTTGTGTACATGAGATAAAAAATGTATCTGATTTATACTGCAGGTACTTTTACTCAAGTAGAATGTCAAACGCAGGAGTTTTCCGGTAAAAGAGTATTTCTACACTGAGGTGGTACATGTAGAAGTTTAAAGATGAGTAACACAAGTGAACAGCTGTACTGTTGGACACGTTGTGTCTGACTCACACCAACAGACTCATCAGTGGAGCTTCAGTCCTTCTGCCCTTTGCTTCCTCCGCCAGCAGGCTGACCGGGAGCAGCAGGTGACTCAGGTTTGGGTAAACTGTCCCCGGCTGATGTTGACTGTTCTGGTTTTTTCTCTGCAGCAGATCGATAAGAAGTGGAGCCGCAGGATAAATAGCGGGAGGAATCAGATGTCAGGGCCAGAGAGGAGGAGTGAAGGCGCACTGAAGACGAGGAAGAGTTAACTTCATCACGATGAGGACGCTGCTGTGTGTGTGTGTGTGTCTGTGTCTGTCCGCCGTCTGGGCTCAAGACAATCTGGAATATGACGACTACGATACGGTGAGTGCTTCACTGCAACGACTTCCTTCAACTTTGACCTTTAATCACAATATTTAAATGTTACCCTAGAGTGGAATCATCGTTTAAAACATATTTCAATGAATCAAACCAAGTTATTTCATTTTTTAAATGAATGATATGATCTCTAACTGAATCTTTACTCACCGAATACAATCTAAAAAAGGCCAAAGCACCTTTTATATGTAATGTAAACTCCTTCAACATAAAATATGACAAACTGTATGAATTCACTGTCTCTTCCTGACCTGTATGATGTTGTTAATTGTGTATTATTAATATTTTTAAGGTGAAAACACGTTTTCTTTCAGATTAGTGGAAAGAAAACATTTATTTTACTAATTCTTCTATATTTCCGTCTGTAGATTTCTCATAAATTACCATTACATAACGCCTCATTTGCATATTTAACACTTCAGATTGTAATTTAATACAAAATGTCTTCGTGTAAGTATAATCATGGTGATATCTGTTCATGTTCTTAGAGCTTCTCCCCTTAATGTCAGATATTCTGTTAAGAGCAGATTCAATATAAATCATTCCTAAATATAAAAAAGGCATTTTACACTTTCAGCCGCTTATTTTGTGATGTCATTGTATTAAAGTGTATTTATGACACTGTGCATCATGTTAGATGTCACATCTTTATCTTCATCACCAGATTACATTACAGTAATAATGCATTCATATTACAGAGTGTCCTCAAACAAATGCAGCTTTTAAAGAAAAATGGATTTTAATCTTCTAATATGTCGCAATATTTTTCTTTTATCTTTGGACAACAAGGCATCACCTGCAAAGAATGAATCAGTGAGTAGAGAATGCTTGATTTGTATCGTGGATTACATTTATTTTGGTATTTTGTATTCCTTCCTCACGTGCTGTTCCCTCTCGTCTCCCCTCAGACCAAAGCCGGGACCGTAGACGCTCGTGGGCACCGTCCGCTGACAAGGGGCGGGGACAGCTACACCCGCAACCGCTATGCCCCGCCCCCTATCAGCAGCGGCGGCAGGTGCGTTCAAACACGAACACCTGACCTAATGAATATATTATTGGATTATCATTCCTGATGCATTAATGTTTCATTTTAATGGTTAAACTAATATGAATGTGTTTAATATACTTTTATATGATTTCATCTATAACTGCATTTAGAAGATGAGTATATGACTTAAAATATTGAAAACCACAGCTGTCAGATAAATACAGTGGTGGAAACCAAATTGATTTACACAATACTGTACTTGAGTATTTCCATTTGATAGTACTTTATACTTCATTTCAGAAGCAAATATTGTGATATTTACTTCAATACACTTTTTTAGCAGCTATAGTTTTTCAAAATGAATATGTGGTCATTTTATAAAATATGCTCCATTGTTGCAGATCCAGTCGGTTATTATTATTATTATTATTTTTCTTTTGGTGAAGCGTCCGTTTGCTTTTTTCGTCCCAGGTATCGCGGCCGGCCCACCCCAGCTCCAGTCGGAGGACAGCAGCTGCAGGAGAAGGAGAAGCAGCCGGATGAAGGAGGATGCATGCACGCCGCGGAGGAGATGGTAGGAGGACGCAGCACACGATCACCCACCCACCCACCCATTCCACCCATTCCACCCATTCCACCCACCCACCCACCAAACCACCCATTCCACCCATTCCACCCATTCCACATGTCTGTGTCACGTTTCTGATGGACGATGTCAAAAGTATTAGCGCACGTTTGTAGACGCCGTTGTTCCAGGTTTACAGTTCATTTCAGGATAACAACTAAAAAACAAAAGGCAGAAACTTTGGTATTCAAAATACTACACGTTGTTGTTTTGGTCGAGATGATTATGATGCACGTTCGTATCTCTTTCTTCTTTCTTCTTGGGGCGTTTATTTGAAGAAACAAATTCCCCAAATCTCAAAACTCCAATGTCAGAAAAAGCCATTTGTTTGGACCACTAAAACATTATATTGAGATTGATTCACGTGTCTGGAGCAGGTTTGATATCTGCCAATCCATAAATCTGTTCATGGATAGAAGGAAGTCAATGCCCCCCCCCCCCCCCCCACAGTCACTGATTCAGACACCTAACCAGAGCTTCTCTCGTCCATCAGGGTGTTTTGTGTCCCACTGGCTGCGAGCTGAAGACCGTGCTGCTGAAGCAAGAGAGGAACGTCAAGACGGTAAAAAGTGAACTTTATCTTTTATTTATCTCAGCAATGAGGGAATATGGGAGGACAAAATTGCTCTAACTCAAAATGTGAGATTAGATGGAATTCATTTGCTGTCATATTGTGGATTGACTTCCTGTTGCATCCATTTCTTTCCACAGAGCATCAATGAACTCAAGCCTCAGGTGGAGGAGTTGTCCCGATCCTCCAACACCATCTTCAACTACGTCAACAGCATTTCCAACTCTCTGAGGGAGAGGCAGAGGGTCGTCGGCGGTGAGTCTGACTCGAGATCAGCCGGATAATGTCGGTAAATTATGGTTTACGAAGTGCAGAAGGCTCAACCAATCAGGACGCCTTCGTGATCTTTTTGATAGTTTACAATAAAACGAGAGCCTTCAAGAGCTCTTCTGAACGTTTTCTTCTTCTTCTTTGGGTAAATCTGTAATGATGATGTTTCTGTTTGAGGTAGTAGTTACGTCACTTTATATGAATACATGAACGACGACTGTTTAGCAAAGTATTTGATCCACTTTGTTTTCCTGTTGTTCACGTCAGAGTCAATCAATCTCAGGCAGTTATTACAAAAGAGTGCATCGCGGTAGAGTAGAATATATTTAGAGGAGAGTAGTAGTTGTTGTTTAAAACGTATTAAATGTAAAACATGTTAATACACAGAAAGTTGTGAGTTCTATCATTAAATGAATGCTCATCGTAGTGATAAGGTGAACTTGTGTTGTGTGAAAGCATTGTGGCAAAAACGACAAATACAGTGAAGAGAAAAAACGTGCAAATAGTGTTTTACAGGCACAACAAAAGAGATTTTTAACATTGTTCCTTCTTTCTCTGAAACCTTCCCATAATATGTTGTTTCTCTGCCTCTCAGACAACAGCAGGGTGGTTAGTCAGTACACTGATCGGGTGGAGGAACAACACGCCTACATCAAGGAGACGGTGGACACCACCTTCCCCTCCAGCATCAGAGTGCTACAGGTAAATATCAGCTGACACTCTCATTCATGTATTAAGAAATGTTTCTTGTTTTTAGCTGTAAGTAAAGCATCATCTTGGAGAGAAATAGATGATGAGCTTGAATCTATTGCAGAGAAAGACTGAAACAAAAATGAATGTATACAATATACTAATCTAGTGAAACCAACACCCCCTGATGTAATGCACTGTGTGCTGTGTGGCTGCAGGGGGTCCTGGACAAGATCAGGCTGAAGATCCAGAAGCTGGAGAAGGCCATCCAGGGCCAGAGAGTGGAGTGCAATGAACCGTGCAAGACCACCTGTCCCATACCGGTGGTGTCTGGTAAGTGTGGTGACCCCTAGAGGTCGCAATGTTCAACATACGCAGGCGACAACTTCTGGGTCTGAAAAGTGAAGCTCTCTCTAGTGTCCACCAGGGGGCGACTCTTCTGGTTGTATAGAAGTCTATGAGAAAATGACTCTACTTCTCTCTTGATTTATTACCTCAGTAAACATTGTAAACATGAGTTTATGGTCTCAATCTCTAGTTTCAAGTCTTCTTCAATACAGCATGATGTTCATTTAGTAAATGATGGTCCATTTAGAGTCACACAGACCATAAAGCAGGGGATGCTTTAGGGGCGGGGCTACACAGTGATTGACAGGTCTCTACCAGAGACGTATACGGCGTCTCTACGTCACTCCTCCTCAGTCCAGATATGATCACTTCCTGTGAAAAAAACAAGATGCGATGACCAAAAACCAAGATGGCTACCGCCAATCTTGTAGTTTTTGATAGAACACAAAAGTAACTGAACTTGTTCTCTTGTGTGATTCAGGTAAGGAGTGTGAGGACATCTATCGTCGTGGAGGAAAAGACTCCCAGATGTACTTCATCCAGCCCGACCCCTTGTTACCTCCATACAAGGTCTTCTGTGATCAGACCACTCAGAACGGAGGTGAGAGTAGAACTCAGTTAGGCCACCTAAACTTTCATTTCTGATTAGTTTGTTAATACTTTGGATATTTTGGGCCTTTGTTTGAGGAATCTGTGTTTAAAAGAGACCTTCTCCCCCCCCCCCAGGATGGGTTGTCATCCAGAGCAGGCTTGATGGCAGTGTCGACTTCGGCCGACGCTGGGACGAATATCGGCGCGGTTTCGGCAACACCGCCTTCGATGCTGGCAAGGGTCGCTGCGAGACTCCAGGTTAGACTTTTAACGTAAACCACTAGAGGGTGCTGGAGGGAGTGGAAGCCATTGTTGGGAAGTAACTGAGTACATTTACTCAAGAACGGTACTTGAGTACAATTTAGTTAGGTAGTTGTACTTTGCTTGATTATTTTGTAAGACTACTTCACTACATTTATTATATTGTGTTGTACTTTGTACTCCACTACATTTATTTGACAGCAAAATATAAGCACCAAATAAGTTGCAGTTACCAACATATTCATGTCCAGCATCATTCCTGTAATTTGTGGTTGACTGGCGTACTTTTCTCCTCCGTCACCTGACAGGTGAACACTGGCTGGGCAATGATCATATTAGTCAATTAACCAAGATGGGCCCCACTGAGGTTCTCATTGAGATGGAGGACTGGACAGGAACCAAAGTGAGTCCTCTACACGTCTATTTACAGTAGAGATTATTAAGTGATCAAAAGAAAGTTTATCTGCAAATATTTTCGGAATGGTTTTTGTCATTTTTTAAGCAAAAATTCCAAACTTTCTCAGTTTTTTTGGTTATACAATTTTGGAATTTGCTACTTTTCTTTATCTTTTCTGATAGTTAAGTAGAAATATTTTTGATTTTAGACGGATAAAAAAAAGCAATTTTAAGGACAAAAAAAAAAAATAGGAATTTGGTGACTGTTTTTTTTCTGAGTCAGTTCTCCTCGAGGGTTTAATTCCACAACTAAATGAAAAATGAGTTTCAGTGAAATGAATCACTATGTCACAAAAATGTTATAAGAAATGTCCTAGCATAGCATAGCATGTTGAAATATGTAAAAACAGTCACAGTATAGCATAATGAAAAGATGAATGTAAATCTCACTGTACAGTATGTGGTAACATGTTGTGAACAAGAGTTATGGTATTGCAAGTTGTAACTAACAACATAAAATCAAAGAGTCAGTATTTTATGTCGTAAGAAAGTAATAAAGACGTTATTGAATAGTGGCAATAAAAGTCTTAGTTCTAATATTAACCGATATTTCATTATTGCTAATGTATTTACGCTAAACTAACATATTTAGTATTTTGGATAATTTGATTCCGACTCCTCAACCTTTCGTGTAGGTCCATGCCCAGTATCACCAGTTCACCGTCATGACAGAGACGGCCAACTACCTGCTGGCGGTCAACGGCTATTCCGGCAACGCTGGCAACTCTTTACTGGAGGGTTCCACAGAACTGTTCGGTGAAAACCGCACGATGACCATTCACAACAGCATGATGTTCAGCACCTACGACAGAGACAACGACAACTGGTGAGTGTCCTGCTGCTGGTGACTAAACCCCAAAACACTGGCCGTTCAGTTCACCAACAAGTCCAAACGAACCGGCTATCCAGGCTCACGTGAACTAAACATTCTCACGGCTGACTAACTCTAAAAGATACACCATCGTGGGGTTTGAAGAAATCAACAGCTAGTTGTTGCTAACGTATAACACGTCATTGCCAAGTTCACACAGTTGCATATTTGTACCACGGACTCCTTTCATTTAACAACTATTTCTCTTGTGTGGAGCATTCTTTCGCTAAAAAAGGCTTAATTCCTCTATCAAGATACTTTGCCATTGGTCATCTGCAGAAATTCACACGTTAAAATTTCCCCCAACTCGACAATAAATTCCTGCATCACTCCCTCTGGTTTTTCATATATTTTAAACACTTTTCTCTGTCCCCGTTTCCCTGAACCAGGATCCCCGGGGATCCCTCCAAACAGTGCGCCAGGGAGGACGGCGGCGGCTGGTGGTACAACCGCTGCCACTCGGCCAATCCCAACGGCCGATACTACATGGGCGGAGCCTACACGCGCCAAATGGCCAAGCACGGCACCGACGACGGCATGGTGTGGATGAACTGGAAGGGGAGCTGGTATTCGCTGAAGGCCATGAGCATGAAGATCAGGCCGTACTTTGTCCCGAGCTAATCGTGTCGGATAGCACGCACACACACATACAGGAAACCGCCAAAATAAAAGACACCAAAGTAAATTGGGGGCCAAACTGGAGCCACAAAAAAAGCTTCAAAACTCTTTGTAGCGTTCGACTAATATTCACGTGTGTCCTTTATTTCAGCTGTAACCTTTGTGTTGATGGACACGCACATTTACACACAACTGTTTTAACAAAGTAACGCAGCGTTTTAACTTCAGAAGAAAGGGAAATGAGAAATGGTTTGACGTCAGAGAAAAGAGAAACTGGTTGTGAGTGAATGTGTGTCGTCTTCAGTGTGCACGACTAGGACGAGATGCTGTCCTTCACTACTCAATAAACACATTGAGGAACGTACTTCCTGTTTGGTCCTTTTGTTGTTTCACTGCACGTTATTGACCGTAGAAGACGTTTCGTCGTCGTTACGTCCCTGATGAAGCTCCTTCTTGCTCCAGCCTGTCAATTCATGAAAACGTATCATGGAGAAATATGCAAAGAGAAAATGTAGTTTCAAGACAAGTAAGAACCACACGAGTGCTGATTAATGGAGGCTTTCGACAAGAAACTACTTTATAAGAATAAAGCAAAATAGGACAAGAGTGAGCAGAGGGAGCAGAATTATGTCTTTTATTAATCTGTGAATAATACAAATAAATAGTTTTTAAGAGCATTCAACATTAGATAATACAATTCAAGCTAATATAATATTATTTAATTTAGGATAAGAGCATTTAAGATAATATATTCAAAGATAATTAATATCATTTAAGATATAAGATAAGATCATAGAAGATACAATAAACCTTTATTGATCCCCAGAGCAGCTTCACAGAAATAAGAAATATGTAAATAGAAATGTAAAAATAAAAATAAGAATTCATCAAATAAAAGGTATACAAAACTAGTATTGATGTACACAGTGTACACCAGAATAATGTGTACTGTGATTAAGTCATGATACTTGTGTTGTCTGTATTAATAAAGCAAAAAAGAATAATATTGTATATGACGTGGTTAACATTATACATATTTACATGGTATAGCGGTATAGAATACACTAAGGTACTACAGTAATATGTGATAATAATAATAATATAGTATAGTATGTATACAACATATGTTACAGTATAATGTATATCAACAGTAATAAAAATACTACTATTATATAGTATAGTATGACATAAATAGTCATTAATGAATACAGATATATCAAAAATAGCAAAGTAAATAAATAAATCATAGTGAGCAGAACCAGATAAATATATATGTTGATATTTAATGTTAAAATGAGGGTAAAACCTGTTTGAGGTGTTTCAGGTAAAACAGAACCAGTTGAAGGTCGTGACATTGTGGCTGTGATGGAGAGTGTGCACGTTAAAGGGAGCGTGGTGCTGCAAACAAACAGAACTAGAAACAGTGACTGTGTTTATTGGAACAGGACCTTTAAAAGAAACATTCTTTACTTCCACCGTGAAGCCGTCAAGCCTGCCTCAGCTCTGCCTCCAGCAGCTCCTCCACAACGACCCGGTTCTGTCCGATGTCCTCAAACTGGGTCAACAGTTCTCTCCGGACCGCCGGGATGGTCCTGTACTCTGGGGGCGGAGCCGGGCCTACGTCTGCAGGCTGCAGCTTCAGGTGTGGGATGTCTTCGGGAGGCGGAGCGGCCTTCCTCCTCCGGCCGAGAGTCTCGTCCACCTGCTCCACGTCGGTCCGAAGCGTTCGATCGCCGAGGTGATCGACGCTGAGCGGTAACACCGACCGGCAGGACCCGTAGCAGGCTCGCAGCTTCATGTCAACGTCCACCTGGAGACGTACAACAACACTCATATTATGAATCCCCTGTAGGGCTACGGTGGTGGACTTATTATTGGAAATAAATAAGCTCCTCAGTAGTATTGCTTTGAGTTTGTGTTGTCTGATAAATGTAAGTCCAATACTCTCTCTTTTAGCTCTGTTTTTGGTCTCCACCACCTCCTGAGGGGAAATATCTGTCTCTCCAGCTGCTCAACGCTCCACTATGTTCACCAGCTCGTCTCTAAATGTGAGCTTCTGCTGTTAGCTGCTGAGCAGGCGGTGTGTGTTGGGCCGAGGTGAACCGGAGCAGTAACGCCGCCTATAAACCAAAACAAAAAGTCGAAAGATGCTAAAACGCTCCGTAGAGCCGAGGGACGAAACGACCTCTCGTCTGGTCTCACCTCTGTTCGATACATGTCCTCCATTTGTTTCTGGACGCCGGCGCTCAGCTCCTGGAGACGCAGCGACAGCCGGGACGACCGTCTCCGTAGGGACGTGAGGTTCCTCGTCAACCCTTCAGAGTGTTCCACCAACTTCAGCTCCGACACTGGAGACGAACACCGTGTTTATCAGCCAGCATTACTTTAGTCGACCCGTCTTCCAGAATACATGAACAAAGTCAGTCTTACTGTGTCTGTAGACGAGGACTCTCCGGTTGTGGCCGTAGATGTGCGTCATCGCCGTCATGGACTTCTCAGCCGCGTCTTCGTACATCTTTGCCGTCTCACACACCTTCCTCAGTCTCCTCTCCACCTTGCTCTCCGTCTGCGAGATCAAACCCCGGAGTCTGCAGCCAGAGGGGCATTTAGAAACCTTCCGGAGAGGAGCGCAAAGGGTTTACTAGTGTGTGGGAGCGGCCATTTAGAATGCTACCAGCCGATTGAATGGGCGTTCTCAGTGGTTATACCTCCACCATTCTGATGCTTCAGACGGGCCACACTAAACCTAACATGTTGTGAATTTTAAAAAAAACAACTTTCGGTTCGGGCAACAAAACTACTTGGTTAGGTTCAGGAAGAGATCTTGGCTTGGGTTAATGCTAGGATTGGTAATGTTGAGAAACTAGCAAGAGTATGCTAGAGTTTAAAAATGATCCAACTGAAGAGCCCAGCAAAGCGCGGCCGTCTCTCTGAAAGTATCGAGCAGTACTGAATCCAAACGTTGAGTTGACTTCTAATCTTCTTAAAGCTGCATTAACAGGTTTGTTGAGGTTAGCACAATATGCTAACACAACACTGACATACCATCATCTTTAGGTTGATATGGCTAAGCAGTATTACTGTGGTATTACTCTAGATCTTCAGTAGTAGTAGTGTAGTATTACTCTAGTTCTTCAGTAGTATTACTGTGGTATTACTCTAGTTCTTCAGTAGTAGTAGCAGTAACTTGTGTATCTGAGAGTGTGGGTTCAAAGTTTAAAGTTTAAAGTTCTGTAAATTCCGCCGAGTGTTTTGCACGTTTCTCACCCAGTCGTCGTCTGAACACAGAGGAACGCCCGCCGTCGCTCGACAGCGTTGCTTCCTGTGCGTCTGGCTGTGACCGGAGGGCTGTCGGCCATCTTGATTCTGCTGCTTCAGCCCCGAACAAACTGCAGACAAACGAGCAAACAAACAGAACTGAGGTCAGTCCACTTTAAACCGAGCTCTAAATCAAACAGCGGCGTTGCAGAGATAGCGGGTGAGTTGTTTCAGAGAGGACAACGGTCTCATGTTGAGGTTTTATTGCTTAAAAACACGACGATTTGTTGCATTTCAAACAAGATTCTCTGATGTCACACAAACACCTAAAATACTTTGATTTGACAAACGTTCTGGGCTAAAGAAATCCTCTTACATCCGTCTCTCCAACTGCTTTTAATGATTTCTTCTCGTCAACATGGGATGAATCCTTCATCTACTTGGGATTTTTAGAAAGGAACTCTCAGACTGCCTTAAAAACCAGGCCGGATTAACCCCGGACCCTCAGGGCTCCTGGTCCTCTGTGTAGCAAGTCGTTTGTTTTATTTAATAATGTGGATACAATAAAAAGGAATATAAAGGGAAATGCTGCTGTATGTAATCTGCGTATTTAAACAGGAAACATGAATAGAGCGTCAACAGGGGGGCTGAGGTTTCTCTGAATTTATAACAAAACTAAAACATTCAACCAAACGACAAACTAAACATGAATCAATGTCATAGTTTATTCCAAATATATCTCAAACACGTCACATAAATGTGTTAAAATGTGCAATAATAGAAACTGGTTGCAATAACAAACCTTTTTTTCCATGTTGGGACAAATGTATGCTGCTGAATATAAAATGCTCTTTTCAAAAATACAGTTTTATGGTAAATATGATGCATGAAACTCATTTATAAGAATTTATTTTAATTTATATTATGATTCTATTCACAGGAAGATTTCAGTCACAGTGAAATTCAAACATTATTAAACCATCCAAAATAAATGAGAACTATCCTCATTTCTGTCATAAATAATAAATATGAAGTAAGTTTGTATTTGATTATCTGCAGACATGGTGGTAATTCTGACCATTTTAAAGGCTGAATATGTCAAACTGAAATGTATTTATATGTTTAGATGTCAAGTTGTTCACAATAAGGAAGTTTTTATGTTGATATTAAAGTGTCTTTTTCTGATGTTCAAAAACATTGTTTTTTGTATGTATAAAACATCAAAAACTTTAAATGGGGCGAATCATTTTTACAGTCACTTTCCATTAAATATGATTGATTCTATAGTCACATGTAGGAAGGCAACCTTTCTAATATGTTTTATATTTTAATGTTTTTTTTTACTTTGTAATAACACATTTCAATTGTCTTTTAATAAAAACATTTCTAACATAAAGAGATCAATGATCTGGTGTTTATCTTTTAGTTTATTTGGACTTAAATAACGGCACAAACCACAGCGGCTGAAGTGAACATTGAATCTTTATTGAGTGAGTAAAGTTCAGTCGTTGCTCCGTACACAAGTTTGGCAACTTCAGGTCTCGTTCCAAGAACACTGGTGAGATAAACAGGTCAGTGACATTTACACAACAAAAACACACACATGGCGACACACCGACGCTGTTTGAGTTTTGAAATCTCAGAATGATTTACGAACAAGATCGACAGTCTGAAGGTCTGAAAGCAACTTTGAGTTTTTTTTTTTTTTTTTTTTTTGGATCGTACTTTCCTATTAAAAAGCAGCCGGTCGGATAAACATCCTGACGGTTTTCAGGCTGTAATTGGCCGGTTTATACGTCACCCACACGACTCCGTTTTCGACCTCGTACGGCGTGTTTTTCTCCGGCTCGTACGTGCCTCTATAATAAATCCCGTTCAGGTTGGCCGACTGGCAGTTGTTGTACCACCACCCGCCCCCGTAAATCTCCGCACAACTCTCCTCCCACTTGTCGTTGTCTCTGTCGAAGGTGCTGAATTTCATGCCCGCGTGGGACGGCGTGTTGGAGTTGGGCGTCGCCAGGGCGTCGCCGGCATCCCCGGTGTACCCGGACACGTGCAGCGGGTACCCCTCCTCCTCCGGGCCAAGCCCGATCGTGTACTCGGCACCGGCCACGCCCCCTTCCCAATCCTCCACCTCTACCTTCAGCATGCTCTCGCCCTGATTCGTCAAAAGGTGGAGGTTCTGGTTGCCCAGCCAGAACTCCCCCTTGCCCCCGGCGTCGACCGAGCCGAAGCCGTCGCGGTACTCGGCCCAGGAGCGGTTGAAGCCGATCTCGCCGCTCTCTCTTTGCTGGACTAACAACCACCCGCCCATTAGCCCCTCCTGCTGGCAGTAAACCTCCACTACTCGTGTGGAGTCCGTGCCGCCGGGTTTGATCTTAAACAGGCCATTCGCTTCCCCTTTCAGGTGGTTCTGGTGGGCCTCGACACAATCTGCGGACAGAGAGGGGGGGCACACCGCGGACCACTAGTTAGCTTGGGACTCGCTATGCTGAAATGCTACTGCGGTGATGAAAGCGCCAACGGTCACTTTCCAGGGAAACGCATTGTTGTTTGATGACTCTTGTTGTGAGTGGAATTCTGTTTGGCAAATTTGGTCTTAAATGTTAAATTTATTAAATGTATTTGTCAAAGATCAACATACAAAAATCTCAAAAGGCTAATGGCTACTTTCCATCTGTTAGCTTGTGACCTCGCGTGTGGCTACGGTAACAAGCAGAAACAATTTAAATGTACTTTTATTACGTCTGCATTTGAAATATCACCTGGACTAAGAATTCCTCTCCAGATTATTACAATGTTTTTTATGCTGCTTATGCTGTGTTCACACAAAACGCAACGAAGGTTTAACACGCTACGAGATTACATACAAATCAAATGAAAGACGTGAATAGCAGCGAATGGACGCAAAATCGCGGCGGGCGGCGCAATTGAGGCGAATAACACGAATACACAAAATTCGCCTCATTCGTTAAAGCCAATCAGCATTGAGATTCTCCTCCTGTCATCACTGACGTCTTGACATTGTTTAATCAGAAATGGAAAAAAATAAATGTCGCCGTAGGTGTTCACCCAGATCTTTGATACTTAATATTACTAGAGAGGCCGGACAAAACTGTCTTATTTAGAGTGATGATGGAGCAGTTACAATGTTAGCATAGCCTAGCACCGATCAGGCCGAGCTCCATTCAGAAAGTATTTTAAAACTTATTTGCTTGTCGTCTTGCGGATAGAACTGAATTCTATCTGAATTCTGACTTTTTACAAATCGACATCTTTCTGTTGTTATTTTGTTGTTATATTATATCACTTTTATTTGTTTATTGCATTTAAATCACAGCTAAATCTGTTGATTTTGGGTTCATATAGCTGTAGTAAACCAGCTGACGTGTGTCTTGCAAATTAAAATGAACACAACTCGATCAAATTTACAGAGCGCCTCCGGATGATGTTGTGAACCCAGACAAGACGACGTTTAGTTTCCTGGATATCTGGGACTTCCACAACATGTAAAAAGCAGAAATAGTGGTTGTTTCAGCCGTGATGGATGGAACGTCTACAGCGTGACTAGGACGAATGACGCAAATAAACACAAATGATGCCGCGATCAAACTCCTGCAAGTAACTCGGAAATCTGCTTTGTGTGAACGCAGCATTAAAGTTCATAATTGTCTTATTTCTACTCAATGACCCAAAACACCTCAACTAACAATACTGATTGTGAACATCTTTAAGCTCTAGCAACAAACAATGGCAATTACTGTGTTCACTTCCTGTTTTTTGGTACATAAGGCTAGCTAGCTGATGCTAACGCACGCCGTCTAGCTGAGTGTGCCGTTCTGGGCCGTGAAGATTTTCACTGCAGGTCGGATGTTTCGGTACCTTTTCCTACATAATCGGCGTGACGCTCGATACGCGTGCTCTTCACACTCCGGGCGTGGAAATCGGGGAGGTCATCGTCGGCATCGGCTGCCCCGAAAAGGCCGAGGTCATCGCCAAATGGATTCCCCAGATCTAAGTTGCTTCCCTTGGTGCCACCGCTGTGGACGGTCTTGGTCAAAGAAGAAGAGGAGGAAGAGGAGGAGGAGGAGGAGGATGTTAAGCTAGGGAACAAAGAGCCCATCCCTCCCTTGGTGCTGTCCTTCATGGCTTGGCACTCAGGGCCTCCCTCTATCACCTCCTCCGTCTTCTCCACTGGCCCGTCCTTCGTGTGGACGATGGTCTTCCTGACGCTCCTGGTGCAGGTGATGGTTTCGGTGGACACGCGGCTTGTGCTGGTATGGCCGCCGCCGCCGCCGCCGCCGCCGCCGCCCATGTCAAAGAAATCGCCCCCGAGCTCGGTGATGGATTTAGATGATGATGAGGAAGAGGAGGAGGAGGAGGAGGAGGAGGAAGTTGGGGGTGTAGACTGAGAGTACGAAGTACCTGAGACCTTGGAGATGGTTGCTGGGGATGAGATGGAGCCCTCCTGCTCGAGCATCAACTCGACCATCTGCACCTGAGAACAAAGAAGAAGAACTTAAGCACGCGTGTGTTTTTAAAAAACGGTGTGAAAATAGTGTTGATATCCATGTTATATTTGTGTGAGTACTGGGTCCACTGTGTTTTTTGGACGCATTCAAGATCCCTCTCTAGTGTCCACCAGGGGGCGACTCCTCTGGTTGTATAGAAGTCTATGAGAAAATGACTCTACTTCTCTCTTGATTTATTACCTCAGTAAACATTGTAAACATGAGTTTATGGTCTCAATCTCTAGTTTCAAGTCTTCTTCAATACAGCATGATGTTCATTTAGTAAATGATGGTCCATTTAGAGTCACACAGATCATAAAGCAGGGGATGCTTTAGGGGCGGGGCTACACAGTGATTGACAGGTCTCTACCAGAGACGTATACGGCGTCTCTACGTCACTCCTCCACAGTCCAAATATGGTCACTTCCTGTTCACTGGTTGCAAAAGAAACAACATGGCGACGGCGAAACTAGAGGCTTCAAAACAACCGTCCACAAACCAATGAATGACATCACGGTGACTACGTCCACTTCTTAAATACCGTCTATGGTCGAATCTTAAGTGATGATGGGAGGAAGACCTGGAGAAGTGGCTTCAGATAGCAGTAACAGACGTTACTAGCTAGGTGATGTGGGACCCGTCTGAATAAAAAGGTGCCTCCCTTCATGATCACTTTGGTCGATAGCAACAGAAACAATGAGATCATAAGATAATAGAGATCGCCCTCCCTTCCCTCGGTGGTAGACCGCACATTATCAAGCTTAAGGTGTGACAGCTTCAGTTCATTTATGTCCCAAAAGATCTCAAAGAGGAAAAGGGAAGACGCTGCATTCCCGCTAACTCTTGCAGACGTCGGTTCAGTGGAAGCTATTACCCATAATTCACGGCAGGTATCACGTTAGTGAGAGCTAACGTGGGAAAGGAAAGATGAGGTTTTCATGACATTACACAAAGAGATCCTCACATCGGGGAACATGTTTTCTCTCTGCTGTCCGCCGTCCAGGTCCTTGGACTTCTGGAGGTTGTTCACGACGGTGGCCTTCAGCGGCCTGCTCTTCATCACGTACAGCGTCCCCACGGACTCGAAGTCCTGGGCCGACTGGGAGTCCAGCTGGTTGACCTGGACACGGGGAGAGAAAGTGGATAATGCAAAACATGATTTATTAAAACTGGGCGAGAAATCCATCTGCGAGTGGGAGAAACCTGACGAAGCGTCTCTCAAAACACAACTTATAAGAAAACAAGTGAATAAAACAAGTACAGATTCTGACTTTTTAAAAAACTATACAACGACATCTTTTAATCTACCTTTGGCAGATGTTTTTTTGCATAAAATTGTCTCACTTAAGCTTTTAATTTCAAAATTGTGCAGTGAAATTGCATTATTACTTCCTTAATTTGGTTTATTTGTGGTTAAAACCAGTGGAATACAAGACATGAAGCATGAGATATCACAATGTTGGGGGGCCAGGAACTAAATGTGGTTCGTCGAGTCGAACTTCAGGTAATGTTCCTACGTTGTGTGTGTGTGTGTGTGTGTGTGTGTGTGTGTGTGTGTGTGTGTGTGTGTGTGTGTGTGTGTGTGTGTGTGTGTGTGTGTGTGTGTGTGTGTGTGTGTGTTCGCACCTGTTTCTGCACTGCCTCGTAGCTCTCGTGGTCCACCTCGTACTTGGTGTAGCTCTGACAGGATCCTTTGCAGGAACGGAGCTTAATGTCGATATCCACCTGACAGAGGAGACAGAGCGTTTGGTTAACGGGTTTGTTCACACGTTAAATAACGTTGGTTTCACTGTATAAAACAACATTCTGCCATAGAAATGTATATTTTAGGAGAAATTTGCCTTTCTTTACTAGCTGTACTCTCTGCTGGTGAGAGAGCTGCGGCTAACTTTAGCTGAAGCTAAAACAAACAACTACAGCTACAGCTCATCTCCTGCTGAAGCGAACGAGGTTTGTTGTGTTGATTTACGGAGATTAACTATGGTCTGTAACTAATGGACTATAAATTATCCGGTATATTTCATTTATCGTTAAAAGAAAACAAGCACTAACACTTCACAAAACAGTTACAAGAATCATAAAAAACATCAAATAAAAAACGTTTTTAACCGTGAAATGTTTGAGGTGCAACGACGTTTTGAGGTAAAATAACCTAAAAGCCGTAAATCTCAGTTATTACAGTGTTAGCTGAGTGTCAACACGTGTTTTTTGTCCCTTCCGTGTCTCCGTACCTCCAGCCTCTGCATCTCCACCACCTGGTCTTTGACCCGGTCCTTCAGGGCTCCCAGGATCCCCAGCTGCCGGTCGATCTTGATCTTCATGTCTGTGATTCTCTGACGCAGAGTCTGGGCCAGGTTGTAGTAGTTGTTATCGTTCCCTGCAGACGGAGCACTTGATGTTAACTTCACATGTCATATCGATTCTAGTAAGAAGCCTCCGTGTAAATTAAACATAATGTTCATTTCCCCCCCGACATCCAACAAGTTTCTAAGTTTCCACAAGTTTGACCAACGTTGGGAAAAAAATGGAGGCTCCACGTGTTTTATATATTAAACTATTCACATGTTTCCAGCCTCTCCTCTCCCCCCTCCTCCCTCCTCTCTCTCCTCCCCTCCCCTCCTCTCCTCTCCCCTCCTCTCCCCTCCTGTCTCCTCCTCTCCTCCTCCTCCCTCCTCTCTCCTCCTCTCTCTTCTTCTTTTATAGCCTCTGGCTGTGATGAACGGTGCAGTTTTGGTGATTTTTGTTTCAAGAAAACATGCTTTTCCATCGTGCCGGCGTGTTTTGGGGTTTAGAGGGTTAATTAACGGCGTGGAGGAGAAGGAAGGTTTCTACGTTGGGAAGAGAAGAAGACGACTGACCGGCGTCGATGGTGAGCTTGTCCTTCAGGTAGTCGTAGGTCTGCTTGGACACCTGGTCGGTGGAGCGGTGCTTGGCCTTGTTCTGATCCAGGAGGCTGCGGATCTTCTCGATCTTCTTCAGAGCACTGTGGTCAAAGTGGTCCAACAGACCCTGGATCCTGCAGCCCGACGGACACTTAGGGCCCTGATGGGGGGGGGAGACGCTTAGTCACAAATATTATTATAAGGCTATGAATATTCTAACAATGAGTCTTTCCGGCTGCAGGTGGAAGCAGAACAGAAACCAGAGGACCAGGTCTGTGACGGAGCGCTCACCCATTGGTCGTCTGTGCAGAAAGGCCACTCCTTCTCGGGGGCACATTTATCCGACCTGGTGCCCTGCTCCACCGGCCGGGCTCCTCTGGGGTCCAACACGGCGGCCTGAGACCAACAGAGACCAACACAACAGAGACTTTAGTTCAGGATTCTTCTCCGTTTAGTTTGCTTTAGTTTCGGAGGACCGTGAGCAAAAGAAACGGATCAGAAGGACGAACACGTTACACTGCAGTGGTTCAATGCTAGCAGCTTTATGAGAGTAATAACAGTGAATAAACACATATTAATATATATTAATATATATATTTGACCTGCTGTGACTCAGTATATGAATCTGGTTTTAAGGAGTAAATAAACCTACTTGCTGCTAAATGCAGCGTCATGTGTATAAATATCATTTAAACACTTTTATATTTAGAGATGACTTGTGTTTAAGTTACTAACGTTATATAATAATATATTTATAATTTGATTGCATCTATGATATATTAAGAACCGGGTTGAAAATATGTTGTTTATACTAATAAATTAAATTACAGAGAAATAAAATGATTTAATGTGAAAACCACAATGTTTAATATTATTATCACTATGAATAATATTGCAGATAAATAATTAATACATATTTAAAAATTAATTAATTAAAAAATCTATTAAAAGTTAAATACATTTACAATTTAACAAAAATAAATAAATAAATAAATAAAATAGATGATATAAATAGGGGAATTACTACAAAGGTAAATACATTATAGATTCATTAATGACTATTTTTAGTATTTCTGGTACATTTAAAGGCATATTTAATCATTTATTGGGTAATTTATTTATTAAAAACAGCTAAACGATTAAATCAAGTGACACAGAGCAGGTTAATAATATTAAAGTTTAAATCACACAAAAACAGATTCAGCTTTGTGAAATAAAAAGCACATTTTTCAACGAGATGCGTCAGATTTCTGAGTAACTCGTGAGATGTTTGGACGTATTTAAACTCACCAGAGATGAAGCCGCACACATCACACCAACACAGACGAGGAGGTTGAGTCTCTGCATCTTGCTGCTCTTCGTTCTCCGGCTGCTGAATGCTCCTCCGGCGTCGCCGTCGCCTCATTTGAAGCCTCCCGAGTTCAACCTGACGCGCCGTGACTCATCGGGTCAAAGTCGTGTTTGTGTATTTGTACTGCGTGTTCTCAAACACACAGCTCGCTCACCGCAGGTTTACCGGCAGATGATACAGATGTTCCCTCAAAGCAAACAGTCACGAGCCTCTGACGACAAATACTTACTTAATAATTACTTCACTTGTATACGAAGCATCGTGATGAAGCGCGGGGTCGGAAGGACAGAAACTTAATAAATACACACGAGAAGAAACATCATCATTAAAGCTGAAATATAGTATTTATATCTCACATTCTCATCGCGGTCACGTTATTCTGCTCAAACGTTAAGATCAAAGTCTTCACAGCATCCCGAGGAGGTCTGGACCTCAGGCCAACTCCAAGCGATTGGTTGAGATGTGACGAAGCTGGAGCTCGCTGAGCAGAACGCAGCAGCAGCAGCGCCGCCTAGCGGCCCCGACGGTGTTTAAAGCTGCACCGTGCAGCGGGCCGGAGAGGTTAAAGGACCAAACAGCTGATAGAAGAACAGAGCGTCAATTAAAGAATGTTTGATTGAAAAAAAACACACTTAAAGCAGAGAATTGTATTAAAAAGTCATAAAAATAACAGGAAACAATCTGATGAGAATTCATCCAAATCGCTCGTTTGACACAAACTTCCTGCAGTTGTTGTGTTCACCGTTTGTGACAGTTGTAGTGTTTATGAGTTATGTGTTGAAGATAATATGAAATATCTATAAAATATCCCTTCAGGAGAAAGTTTGGAGACTATTGCTGTTAATAAAAATGATATAAAAGCAATAATCAAACAAAGAATCACTAAAACCAACAGATTGAAAAGCACGTTTTCTTTAAACAATCACAAAAACTAGAACACGTGTGATCATGTTTCATCAAAACATTTTATTTTTCATGTTCTCATTATAAATCTCTCCTCTAATAAAGCGTTCACTTTAACATGATTGTGTAGAAACATTACATTGTGAGCTCCTCAGTGAAACTATGAAGTCATGACTGATGGTTTCTGTGATGGACAGCAGGGCCGTCCTTCAACCAGAGGATCGGCGGTTCGATCCCCGGCTCAGGCTCCACTAGAGGAAGAATTGCTCCTGTAAATGTAATGTAATCTGAGACCAACAGTCATGTGACAACTAATCAGAGACACTTTGACTGAACTTCAGGAAGTGAACACAGAGAGGCTGAAACGTGTGAATATGTTTCATAAATATATATATTCCATCGTTTGCCAATCAGCAGCAGGCAGGTGAATGTGTTTAATTAATGTTTGACTCACATTATCAACACCAAAAAGGTTTTTTTGTGTGTTAAATTATTAATTTTGTTACAAAAGAAATCGACAAAACAAACTAGCAAACCTTTGTAGAGATCTAAAGACTTAATGAAATAATCTTTTTGGCTTTTTAACATATTTTTGTCTATAATTTCTAAAAAGTTCAACTCGCTCCCGATTGTTTTGAGTCAATCTGTACTGAAAAATACACAATAGAAGGAGAAATGACAAAACAAACATGAATTCATTGATGATCCATATTAACAGATACAGATCTCTTTGTTGTTTGATTAAAGCAGCTGGTCTACAAGGAACCATTAGCTTAGCATGAAGACCGGAGAAGATAAGCTAGCCCTCTGTCCCAAAACAAACCAATCTGCCTCTCAGCACCTCTAAAGCTCACCAATGTAAGGTTCATTCTACACAAGAATAAAACAACTAAACCAACCCTGAACCCTAAAACAGGCTGTTGCTGGGTTGGGCGCTGTTGCGCAGCCGCCCCACCTCACCGATATCCACACGTTACATCTCAATATACCAAAAAAACTAAGTTTATGCCGGACATTTGAGTTTCAGAGGCGTCTGTTGGTGTATTGTGTTTTGTTGTTGGTAGTGGCTTCATCTTTAGACAGAGATTTTAGACCAAGAGGTTCAATGTCTACGTCACGTGGACAAGAGGATCCAGAACCAGAACCTGAGATCCACGGTCTCTACTGTTTCTTGTTGTGTGTGAGTCGGTGGCTCGAGAGGTGCTGCAGCAGCCTGAAGCCCTTCTGACAGTGTTCACACTTAAACGGCTTCTCTCCCGTGTGGATGCGCGCGTGTTTGGCGAGGTTGCTCTTGTCGTTGAACTGCTTCCCGCACTCTATACAGTCGTACGGTTTCTCCCCCGAGTGGATCAGCCAGTGTTTCTTCAGGCTCACGGCCTGGGTGAAGGACTTGCTGCACTGGGAGCAGCGGTGCGGTTTCTCCGGCGTCTCGGGACCGGCCGGCACCGCGGGCTCGGCGGCGTCCCGGCTCGGCGGTCTTTCCTCGTGCGTGGACCGGTGCGTTTTCAACGCCGACTGGTTGGTGTAACCCTTCCCGCACGTGTCGCACGTGTACGGCCTCTCGCCCGTGTGGCCGCGCTCGTGGACGATCAGGTGCTGCAGGAGCCGGCAGCCCTTGGCGCAGTATGAGCAGCGGTACGGTTTCTCCCCCGTGTGTATCATCTTGTGCTTCTTCAAGTTGTTCCTGCCGCTGAAGGCCTTGGGGCACATGTTGCACTTGAAGGGTTTCTCCCCCGAGTGGGTGTACAGGTGCGCCGCCAGGGACATCTGGACCCTGAAGCGCTTCGGGCACAGCTCGCACTGGTACGGCTTCTCGCCCGTGTGAACCCGCTCGTGCTGCTTCAGTTTTGCCAGATGCTTGAAGCTTTTGGCGCAGCGGCTGCAGCCGTGCGGTCTCTCCTCGGAGTGGCTGAGCATGTGGATTTTGAGGTCCCCCTTCCTGGCGCAGCTCTTGCCGCACTGCTCGCACGTGAACGCTTTCTCCCCCGTGTGGGTGAGCTGATGCAGCTTCAGAGTGCCCTCCCTCCCAAACTGCTTCCCGCACACCTCGCAGCTGTGACACCTCTCCCCCGTGTGGGTGAGGAGGTGCTGCCGGAGGGTGTGCAGCAAGTAGAAGCTCTTGTCGCACTGCTCGCAGGCGTGACGTCTCTCTCGCGGAGCCTCCTCGGGTGTTTCTCTGCCGTCGTGGTGCTCGCGGCGCACGTGCAGCCTCAAGTGGCGCTCGGTGCGGAAAGTCAGGCTGCACTCGCTGCAGGAACACGTCTCCTGCTCCGCCTGTTCCGACTCTGGCGGGCTCGCCGTACACGTCGACGCTCCGCAGTGGTGCAGCTGGTGTCTGATGAGGTGGCTCCTCTTCGAGAAGGATCTCCCGCAATCCTCGCAGGGGAGATGTCGGCGCTCGGACGCTGCTTCCTTCTGGTTCTTCTCTGCGAGAGAGAGAAAGGAAACGCAACGCACAGTTAAATTTAACAGTGTCTCTGCGATCGTTGCGTGAATACGTCTCCCGCTCCGCCCGACTCGTCGTACCTCTTTTCGCGCCGCAGTGGTGCGACTGGTGTCTGGTGAGGTTGCTCCTCTTTGCGAAGGATTTCCCACAATCCTCACAGAGGAGACGTCGGCGTTCGGACGCAGCTTCCCGTTTGTTCCCCGTCGCTTTGTTATCATCGGTCGGGTCAAGACACGGAAAAGCAAAAAAACACAAAGTTAAAAGTCTCATTTCTACCACACTGAGCCGGGATGTGTGTTTCGATCTTTAGATGGCCGGAGAAGAGTTCAACTCAGTTAATAAAAGGCAGAAATAAACTTCCAGCTTGTCAAAAGTCAATATTTTCTCGTCCATAAGTAGAAACGTTTACCTCCACCTCCCGGCTCGGAGGCTTCTACAGCTTCAGCTTCCTGTTCCTCCGGCGTGGAGACGTTTTGCGATTCTGCTTCCTGCCGACGTTCCTCCGGATCCCCGAGCGACTCTGGTAGCTGGTAGTCCCGTATGAGCCACGCCACCCGGTCCTCCTGAAACACGAACAGGGTCCCCTCTGAAGCCACGCGACTCTGCTGCAGTTCATCTGTTCCTTTGGTTCTGGTGCCCCCCCAGCCGGGGTCTTCGGAGTCCTCCACCTCCACTTTAAACAGGTTGATCGGCGCTCCGGTGTCGGACCAGTCCGCGTACCGGTCCGGCTCTGGGTTCTCGAAGTAGTCGCCCACCTCCTCCTTGAGCTCCACCTTGATGCCGACGGGACTCTGCTGCCCGTTGAGTCCTGGAGGTTTCATGCAGTCCACCAGGCGGAGGGAGAGACCCCTCAGAGCGAGGACAGAGGGGTCGACCGAGGAGCCTGAGTGAAGGAAAGGAAAGGAAAGAGGATTCATGAAGCACAACTCATACACTGGATTATTAAAAAGAATTTCACATGCAAGAAATGATGTCAAAGGAACAAAATATACCGTCAACCATCAAAGTTCTACTGACGGCTTTATGTGGAGGGAGGGAGGAGGAGGAGGGGGAAGCAGAAGGAGGAGGCTGACGTTAGGATAGCTCTGCATCTGTTTCCTTTAAACTCACTCAGTGAACATTAATAAAGTAAATCTTGAATCATCACACGTGGATGATTGGATCGTAAACACGTCGTGTTTAAGTCGAGTAAAGTAAAGTAGAAGCACTAAAACACACGAGTATTGTTGTTCACTCAAATATATTCATCCAGATCACAGAGAGCAGGAGAAACCACAACAACCTGCCCCCGTGTGACAGAGAGCAGGTGTGACTGATGATGGTTGACTGCAGGTCAATGTGTGACGTGTTTACGCTCACCTGCCGGCTCCGGCCTCACAGCTGGTCTGGGTTCAGCTGGTCTGGGTTCAGCTGGTCTGGGGTCGGCTGGTCTGGGTTCAGCTGGTCTGGGTTCAGCTGGTCTGGGGTCGGCTGGTCTGGGTTCGGCTGGTCTGGGTTCGGCTGGTCTGGGTTCGGCTGGTCTGGGTTCGGCTGGTCTGGGTTCGGCTGGTCTGGGTTCAGCTGGTCTGGGTTCAGCTGGTCTGGGTTCGGCTGGTCTGGGTTCAGCTGGTCTGGGTTCGGCTGGTCTGGGTTCAGCTGGTCTGGGTTCAGCTGGTCTGGGTTCGGCTGGTCTGGGTTCAGCTGGTCTGGGTTCGGCTGGTGTCTTCAGACAGTCCACCAGACGGACAGAGAGACGCTTGAAGACGAGCAGAGACGAGCTGCTGGGAGACGCCATGATGTCTTCACCGGAGGTCAGAGGTCACAGCTTCATCTACAGACGGAGGAGGAGGAAGGAGGTTCATCTACAGACGGAGGAGGAGGAAGGAGGTTCATCTACAGACGGAGGAGGAGAAGGAAGGAGGTTCATCTACAGACGGAGGAGGAGGAAGGAGGTTCATCTACAGACGGAGGAGGAAGGAGGTTCATCTACAGACGGAGGAGGAGGAAGGAGGTTCATCTACAGACGGAGGAGAAGGAAGGAGGTTCATCTACAGACGGAGGAGAAGGAAGGAGGTTCATCTACAGACGGAGGAGGAGGAAGGAGGTTCATCTACAGACGGAGGAGGAGGAAGGAGGTTCATCTACAGACGGAGGAGGAGGAAGGAGGTTCATCTACAGACGGAGGAGGAAGGAGGTTCATCTACAGACGGAGGAGGAGGAAGGAGGTTCATCTACAGATGGAGGAGAAGGAGGTTCATCTACAGACGGAGGAGGAGGAAGGAGGTTCATCTACAGACGGAGGAGGAGGAAGGAGGTTCATCTACAGACGGAGGAGGAGGAAGGAGGTTCATCTACAGACGGAGGAGGAAGGAGGTTCATCTACAGACTGAGGAGGAGAAGGAAGGAGGTTCATCTACAGACGGAGGAGGAGAAGGAAGGAGGTTCATCTACAGACGGCCTGAGAGACACGAGAAAAATACTGTTACCCGAGTAAAGTACAAGTACCTTGAATGTGTACTCAAGTACTTGAGTAACTTTAAATGTACTTAGTTACAATCCACCACCTGCTGATCGAAGGTCTGACCTCGTTTATCATCGTCTGTCTATGGGGCTAACTTTAGCTTAGCATTACATTCAAGCTTCAAACTGGGCTACGGAGGAGGAAGGAGGAAGAGGAAAATAAGAAGAATGAGGAGGAGGAGGAGGAGGACGAAGGAAGAGTCTGTCTACCTTCTGTTCTGGTTAAAGTTGTTAACTGTTTGGTGAAACGCAAACTACAGCACACTAAAGTACACTACAGTACACTAGAGTACACTAATGTACACAAAGAGAGAAACATCCTCTCAACTTACCAAACGGACGTAGAGTCTCTACTTCCGGGCTAACGTTTGAGCTAAACGGCTGCAGACGAACCTTCATAGAACCTTTAATAAATGTCCACTCGTGTCTTCAGGCTCTCTGGTTAGTAAACCGTCTGTTCATAAAGATCATTACATTAAAAAACGGTTCAAAACGTACGAAAGAGACGCAGAGGAGAAGCGCTGGGTGAATTACGGAGGAGCTTGTTGTCTTCCGGGTTCATGTGACGGAACTGTCTGGTCAACCAATGGGCTCAGAGAAAATGAAGGAGGAGGCGGGTTGTTTTAGAGAATTGGCGCCAATCGCCGTGTCGCTTGTTTACAAGGAAACGGCACCTCAGTTAGGACAAAAACAAGACAATGCGCGTTTTGCCCTACGCTCTCTAAAGGGTTTATTTCACTGCCAGTTCGTTGAAAACTCTTAAATTAAATCTTGAATTTGTTATATATAATTAAAAAAATGTAACAAATACAAGGGGGGAGGAAGGAGGAGGAAGGAGGAGGAGGAGAAGAAGGAAGGAAGTAAAAAGTACAACATTGGCCTCTGAGATGTGGGGCAGTAGAAGGATAAAGTAGCACAAAAAGTAAAATAACGTGAAGGAGCCAAACACCAGTAATTAAACGTCTTGCTCTCTTTGTGTCGTTACACACAACCATCACTAGATGGAGCCACGTGATCAGTGTTCCTCTCTTTCCAGCGGTTCATTCACACAGTTTCAGGGTTTTTATTTATTCTCTCTGTCTCATTCGTCTCCCTGTGGCCTTGATTTTCACTGTAATATATAAAAGTCTTGTATCTCTATGGAAACAGAACAATCATGGAGACATGGAGATAATTCAAACGTGTGTCTTTAGTGCAGAACAACACAGTTACAACGACATCAATCATAAAAACAAATGCATGTTGAATTGCTTTGATAACGTATTTTACAGAAATTGGAAAACAATGGAATCTAAGTGTCCACGAGTGTTACCGATGGAGGAAATGGAGTCTCTTCATGTTCTATGAAGTTATTCACATCCGCTCTGCTCCGTGTTCACTTCCTGAAGTTCAGTCAAAGTGTCTCTGGTTTGTGGTCACATGACTGTTGGTCTCAGATGAATCACTCATGACGTCACAGTTTCTCTGAGGAGCTCACAATGTCATGTTTCTTTACTGAATCTGGTTAAAGTGAAACGCTTTATTTGTGGAGAGATTTGAAATAAATTAGCTTTTTCTGACAGAAGCTTTCGTCGCGCATGTGTGGAGATAAAGAGACGCCTCAAATAGATTCTGAGCCTCGGAAATAAGAGAAACCCCGCGGGTCGTCAGGCTGATAGCAGATAAAGACTTGAACAATCAATGTGTAATAGTACACACACACACACACACACACACACACACAGGCTGAATCCTTTGAAGACAAACATTTCTGAAGTCCCTTTGAAGCAGATGTTACTGATGTTGTTGGTTTGCGAGCCTCGAATTAACAAAGTTATCATTTCCAATTCTCATCTCTTCTCATTGATAACGTTCTGATGAATAACGTAGAATTGATGGAGTCGTCTGCTGCAGAGCCGTGCTGCATAGAAGTCTATGAGAACATAACTACTTCTCTCTTGATTTATTACCTCAGTAAACATTGTGTAAACACAGTGATTGACAGGTCTCTACCAGAGACGTACACGGCGTCTCTACGTCACTCCTCCTTAGTCCACATATGGTCACTTCCTGTTCACTGGTTGCAAAAACCCAAGATGGAGACGGACAAAATGCTGAACTGGAGTCTTCAAAACATCCACAAACCACCCTACGTCCATGTCTTATATGAAGTCTGTGGCTCCACTTTCACCTGCTGCAACATGGAAGTGATGAACACGTTGTTGCATCAATAATTATAACACAAAGATAATATGTTATCATTCTGCATAACGAATACTTTTACTTTCAGTACTTAAACCATATTTTGATGGGAATGCTTTAGTACTCAAGTGGAATGTAATAAACACAATGAAAGTGTAAAATGTTGAGAAAAGTGACTTTCTGTCATTGAGTCAGATGAAGTATTCAGAGTGTGAAGTGTGTGTGCAGTGAACATATAGAGCACACACAATAAGCAATGTTCTTATGAAAGGAATGAAATCGTTATTTACAGAATTATAATAAATTCATACGAAATATGCAAAATCCTGATAATAAAAATAAGTAAAAATCCATATTTACAAAATTCTTATTAATGAAAATCCTTAATTAAATAATAATGTAAATTGATAAAGTAAAAGAAAAGTTGCATTTGAATGAAAAAGGTAATTTCATTATTACAACATCAAGCGAAACGCTCTTGATTTAAGCAAAATCCTTTATTATAGTTTTTATTTCAATTCCTTTGTTACAAAATTAAGTCAATTTACAGAGTTAAACATTTTTTTAATTCTTGAAATATCCCAAATCCTTAATTATAAAAAACAAGCAAAATCAATAATTACAATGTTCTTATGATGTAAGCAAAATACTTGATTATAAAAAATATGCAAAATCCTTCATAACAACATTCTTATGAAATAAGAAAAGCCTTAAAAGTAAAATCATGAAGTACAATGATGAGCAACGTAGTACAATTTCTGAATCACAAATGAAGACTTTTTAGGAGCTGATCACAGACGTGCTGTTGTTCCTATTTGTATCATAATGATTATATTTAAGCTAAATGTTGTCCTGCTGCCATAATGTTGCTCACTACAATAAAAGAGTAGTTGAACCACAAGGAGCGCTGAAGTCAAGTCATGAAGCTCATTCTATGTTTTAAAGGACAAACAGCAGATTGTGAACATTGAGTCTCGTTCTGCAGAATGTAGAAGATAGAAGTCAATGTTTCATGTGTATTCTAATACCTCACATTAACATTGTTCCTCATAGTCTTTGCTTCCTGCTTGGACTCTGGTAAACCTGATCTCAAGTCTACTTTTAAATGAAACTTTATATCTGTGAGGTGATTTTAAACATTCACGTCTTCAGCAGGAACCAATGGGCTTGGAGCTGAGAGCCACAGACAGGAAGTCAGAACGTGTGGAGAGACCAACACATTGTTGAGAGTCAGACAGACCATAATAATGTGAGATCATATTCAGCCTTCTGGGTTAAGGGAACATGCGTATCAAAGGGAGCTGGTGGTGGTTGTGTGGTAGAAATCATCTGGATGTGAGATGAGCTCCTTGGAGGAGCTACTCTGCTCCCTGAGCTCCTTCTTCTTCTTCTTCTTCTTCAGCTGCAGGAACACCCAGGTTATAATGAACCAGCTCAGTGTTCTCCTGTCTGCACGGCATCCGCCCCCTGTTGGCCTGCAGAGACATGACAGCACAGTCCTGTCTTCAGTTCACTGAACACAGAGCGAGAGCTTCATGTCAGTGGCTGGTCTAAACAACAGACGTGTGTCCGTACCTTACAGTAGACGTAAAGGGCAACGTTCACCAACAGCAGAGCCAGCGGCAGGACGACCGCTTTGATGATCAGAGGAGTTGGATCTGAACAAACACATGGACAGTCATCATCACACGACATCATGAGGCCAACAGCTCCCATTGACCCCGAAATCTACAATCACTGACACGTATTACTCTTCATGTTTACTTCCTGTTCACTGTTTGAACCACAGACGCTATAGAAGAAGAGGACGGAGTCGTCAAGACGTCACTCATTGGTTTGTGGACTGTGGCCGTCGCCATCTTTGTTTTTACAACCAGTGAACAGGAAGTGACCATATCTGGACTCAGGAGGAGTGACATAGAGACGCCGTATACGTCTCTGGTAGAGACCTGTCAATCACTGTGAAGCCCCACCCCTAAAGCATCCCCTGCTTTATGGTCTGTTTGACTCTAAATGGACCATCATTTACTAAATGAACATCATGCTGTATTGAAGAAGACTTGAAACTAGAGATTGAGACCATAAACTCATGTTTACAATGTTTACTGAGGTAATAAATCAAGAGAGAAGTAGAGTCATTTTCTCATAGACTTCTATACAACCAGAGGAGTCGCCCCCTGGTGGTCACTAGAGAGAATGCAGCTTTAACACATGAAGCTTTGGCTTCACTTTTCAGTACCAGATGTCGCTGCCTTGGAACAATCATGGTCGTGGTTAAAAGAGACCAACATGATGGTAGTTTCCATGAACTCGACGGTCTAAAGACAGATGATGTCACTTTTCATACAGAGTTTAAATTCTTTATTCGTTATAGAGCTAGTCAGAATGAAGGTTTGTGTTTTTGTTACATTGTTACAATGATGTCATCTCCTACGTCCCGTTTTCATCACCAGAGCACAACAGAACACAACAACATGGACTCTGTGGTCAGCTGATCATCTTCAAACCTGCATGTAAACAGTCAGCTTACCTAAGACAGTGATGGAGAGCAGACGGCTCTCAGAGGAGAAGTTATGAGAAAGAACACAGACGTGATAAACACAGCTGTAGCTTCCTTGGTGGGCGGGCTCTGCAGCAGGAAACAGGAAGTGGCCAGAGTGATTGACAGCTGGCTGGGTGTAGTTGTGTGCTGAGGAGGTGGAGGTGAGCTGGAAGGAGCCTCCTGGGTACTGTGGCTGGATGGAGCAGAGGATGGTGAAGGTGGAGCGCCTGAGCACCGGAGCCCCCTGCTGCTGGGCCTCAGAGACCCCGTACATTGAGGAGGACACAGAGATGATTGGCTGAAGCAGCAGGTCTGTAAACACAGAGAGATGATGAAAGTTCATGTTTACCCTCCGTTGAACAAGATGGACCCTGAATAAGGACGTGATGTCACAGGTCTGACAGACAGACAGACAGACGTGTCCTCTCAGGTGGAGCTCAGCAGTCTATGGAGGAAGAGGTGTTGGATCTGATCAAACACATGGACAGTCATCACATCACACACCATCATGAGTCCAACAGCTCCCATTGACCCTGAAATCAAATGCAATTGAATCTACACTCACTGACTACTCTTCATGTTTACTTCATATTCACTGTTGGAACAACAGACGTTGGACCAATCATCTTCACTAAACCTGCATGTAAACAGTCAGCTTACCTAAGACAGAGATGGAGAGCAGACGGCTCTCAGAGGAGAAGTTATGTTTAAAAACATAGAGCTGATAAACACAGCTGTAGCTTCCTTGGTGGGCGGACTCTGCAGCAGGAAACAGGAAGTGGGCAGAGTGATTGACAGCTGGCTGGGTGTAGTTGTGTGATGAGTTGGAGGAGGTGAAGGTGAGCTGGAAGGAGCCTCCTGGGTACTGTGGCTGGATGGAGCAGAGGATGGTGAAGTTGGAGCTCCTGAGCACCCCCCCAGCAGGGGGCTCCTCCTGCTGCTGGGCCTCGGAGCAGGGGGCTGTGTACATGGAGGACACAGTGATGATTGGCTGAAGCAGCAGGTCTGTAAACACAGAGAGATGATCAAAGTTCACATTTACCCTCCGTTGAACAAGATGGACCCTGAATAAGGACGTGATGTCACAGGTCTGACAGACAGACAGACAGGTGAGTCCTCTCAGGTGGAGCTCAGCAGTCTATGGAGGTTTGAAGCTTCCAGAAACAAGCCCACCTCTCTACACTTCAGGATGTCGTTGTCCTGGATAACTTTACAGTTCAGTCCAATGGGAACCCACTGACTGTCACTGTGACAGAGGAAGGAACATACTGGAGACATTGCTGTCAGAGATGATGTCATAGATGATGTCACTGATGGGCTTACCTGAGCAGATGAGATCCACGATGTAGAGAGAGTAATGTGATGTTACACACTCTCTCAGAGCAGATCCAGACTGAACACAGTCAGAGTAGATCCTCCACACAGATCTTCCTGAGGACTCATCTCTCCGTCTGATATAAACAGCAGAGCCACAGTCCAGCTCTCTACAGGCAACAGCTGCTGTCTTCAGGCTCCAGTAACGGTCACCTACTGGTCTCCAGTCTCCTTGTTTCACCTCCAGTGTTCCTGCACAGCGACTGTCTCCTCCCACCAACCTGACAGGCTCTGAACAGAAACAAGAGAGTCGTCAGTAAAAGAACAAAGTGAGTTTCAGTCGAACAGAAATGAACCAGATCAAAGCTGCAGCTCCTCTTCTACCTGAGCAGGTGAGTCCAACAGCTTTACCAGGTGAGCAGGTGTTTCTATCTGAGCCTGAGCTTCTACAGTCCAGCAGAGCAGACTCATTGCCTCCACACTGGAACTCTTTGGTCCACATCGGAGCCTCCACTTCTCCATAGAGCGCCCCCTGGAGGACTGAAGGAGCGCCACAGTCAAGCTCCCTACAGACCACCTCTGCATCCTGCTGGTCAAAGTCCTCTTCACACACTGAGGACCACCACTGGTTAGTCTGGTTAGACTGGTTAGTCTGGTTAGACTGGTTAGACTGGTTAGACTTCACCTCCAGTCTGCCTGAGCACAGACTAGTCCCGTTCACCAGCCTGACCGAGTCTGGAGAGATGATAGAAGATGAAAGACAAGTCTGCTGCCATTCTAGCTGCTGCATGTGTGTGTCCACCTGCAGACATTACTGTCAGAGATGATGTCACTGATGATGTCACTCATGGGCTTACCTGAGCAGGTGAGATCCAGGATGTAGGAAGAGGAATCTGATGATACACAATCCTTCAGAGCAGATCCAGACTGAACACAGTCAGGGTTGATCATCCACACAGGTCTCTCTGAGGACTCCTCTCTCTGTCTGATAGAAACAGCAGAGCCACAGTCCAGATCTCTACAGACTACAGCTGCTGTCGTCAGGGTCCAGTCATAGTCATCTGCTGGTCTCCAGTCTCCTTCATGTTTCACCTCCAGTGTTCCTGCACAGCGACTGTCTCCTTCCACCAACCTGACAGCTTCTGAACAGAAACAAGAGAGTTGTCAGTAAAAGAAATGAATTTAATTAATAAAATATAAACTAACACATGAATGCTGGTTCTTTCTTTCTCTTTTCTTTCTCTGTTTACCTGTTGATGTGTGATTTCCTTCAGCCTGGAGTCCTGGAGAAATTGACACATATTAGTTGTTATAAGTAAAGGTATTATAAATCCACAATTTACAGCACAGTTGTGTAGCATCTCTTGCCTCATGGCTGAACCTGTGCTGAGACTCTTTATCTGTCTGGACCCGAGCGAGCCCCATTTGGGCTTTGCTCGGTTCCGAATCTCGTAGAATGGACTTTTCATGAATAAATATCATTAATGCTACACACATGCTATATACCGAATTAACAAAGAAATCCTGAGCAACTTAATCATGTAAACCATTTTACACACTGCAAACACAATCATACACCATTATACTATAACTAACTAAGAAGGTTTTCCACAATATCACGTATTCTTCGCCATGAGTCGGCGAGCTTCGCACAAAGAGCTAACAACTAGCGTGGCTGACCAATACGTCCAACAGTAAGAGAATTCGACCACGAATCCAGAGATATCTTCAGAATTCCTCTCCGTGAAAGCTTTACAGAGATCCAAGCCAACAAGCAACACATCACCAAGCCACTCAACAGCAGAACAACCGTGAAAGCTCCTTACTTTGAGAAGAATCAGAAAGAAAAAGGTTCAATAATACGTTCACGGCTAAACTACAGTGTTGCTATTTAAATCCGGTGTTTTCTTAACTGTTTCCTGGTGAAAGGGGATTAAAACAAGCCTGGGGGACCGGGGGGTAGGGATTTGAGTTTTCGGCGAATCAGTTTTACGCACGGCGCATGAAGGCGAATCTTGGATTTTTACTGGCTAACGATTCTGTCAATCAACACCAGCTTACGCCCAGTGTCTCCCTGAGACTCTGACATTTCTAAAACGGTGTCATAGTCTGAATTTGACCAATCATAGGCCCAGAAAGCACCACTCACACACAGAATGGATCCATGGTTTACAGGCTCTGAGGACCCTGGCTCTCAAATTGATGCCAAACTGCTGGATTTGGATGTTTGAACAATATTATTGATAAATCAAGTGAAATATATAGTTATATAGTATATAAAAGTACAATGGAACAGCTGGTTCCAAAATGATGGCCTCGCCTGAATTCTCTGTATTGAAACCTCTATAACTGTTGTATTCTTTACTCTATCAAGGTCAAAATGTGCAGAGACTCCTGACCTGTTGTGCTGTGATTTGGGAGAGTTTGTAGGCTAGCCAGGGCCTCATAAAAAAAAGAAGAAAAAAAAAAGAATTGCTTATTTTTCAGGCGAACCCGACAACTTTCAATTTGAGCTGTGTGCCATCTTCATTTACTATTAACCAGCAACATTTACACAATATTTACCCATCTGAACAAATCTCACAAGTGTTTCTGTAAGTATTCAAACCTGTCCTTGTCTCCTTTAGACTCTTTAAACCTGTCCTTATATATTAGTATGCGTGTAGTTGTATAATAGATGTTTGTTGATTTATATTATGGGTTTTAATGAGTATTGTTAAATAAAGTAACTGTTATATTTTAGGAGCAGTTTCTGTGATTATGTTGTGTGTTGTAATATTAGTGTGATGTGATTCAAACCTTCACTGTCTGAATGTAGAATAGTACTTTGACTGTTTAATCCACTGATCCCAGGCTGGTGCCCCGTTATTATTAATATATGTTAATAATCCTATTGATACTAATAGTTATATTAATGTCAATAACTTAATGTTCATACTTGCTAATAAACAAACAGGCTTCTGTCAGATCCCAACATCTCTGATGCGTGTGAGTGAACAGGAAACAGTGAGGCTGATATCAGATCAGCGCCTCACTGATCACACGCTGCATCGTTTCCTGAGTCTGAGTCTGTGGTGGACGACACCATCGACTGCACAAATATTAATGGACCAAAGATATGATCAATAACTTATGATTCCATTACAATTTGGGGGATTTTAACTTGAATGTGTATGATTTTACAAAGTTCAGGAAACTTTTGAGCTGTTTTATTTGAACATGGCAGCTGGTAGTTCATGCAGTCAATAATGAACGACTTTAATTCATCACGGAATCATTTTGACTCTTTTTATTTGATCGCAATAACCTTGACAAACGTGAACATTCGACCTCACTCCATTGTTTGAACTGTTTTGTGGAATTGCAATAACATTTTTGAGTTACTGGCTTCTTCTATGTGTGTGTGTGTGAGAGAGTGTGTGAGTGTGAGTGTGTGTGTGTGAGTGTGTGTGTGTGAGTGTGTGCGTGTGTGAGTGTGAGAGAGTGTGTGAGTGTGTTTGAGCATGTGTGTGTGTGTGTGTACGTGTGTGTGAGAGAGTGTGTGTTTGAGCATGTGTGTGTGTGTGTGTGTGTACGTGTGTGTGAGAGCGAGTGTGTGTTTGAGTATGTGTGTGTGTGTGTGTGTATGTTTGAGCATGTGTGTGTGTGTATGTACGTGTGTGTGTGTGTGTGAGTGTGTCTGTGAATGTGTTTGAGCATGTGTGTGTTTGTGTGTGTGTGTTTCTTCTCTGATTCAAAGATAAAACAGTAATATTGTAATAAAACACATCTTCTCTAAATCAGAGTCCTACCTGAGCTCCACAGCAACAGCAGCAACATCAGCAGGTGATCCATGACGTCCAGGTAGACCGTCTCTCTGTCCGTCCGTCTCTCTGTCTCTCTGTGTGCTGTCCTCGGTGTATATCTGCGTACAGGAAGCGGTGGAGCTTTACTCATGGGTTATCTGTCTTTAGTTTTACTGTCACATGACCAGCTTCTTCCATTCGGCCATGTTCACAGATAGACCAGTGGATCAGACACTTTTTCACACAGTTTAAATTAAAAGAGAATTGCACAACGATTATTCAATGCAGTGCATCACGGCATTTTTAGCAGCTGCTAAACGCCCGTCTCTATAGGGCCTTTAAAATAACATGAAGTCACAAAAGTTGCAGAGCTTTCGTAGACGACGCGTAGGCCGTGATTCACTACGGCGACCATAAACTCAGCTTTAGGGGGGCCAGACCTCCAGCTCAGGGACCTCTGGTCTAAACTGAAACTCAGACCAGCTGTTCTTTGAGCAGATTGCAACTTTCAACTGTTAAATGTCAGCACCGGTTCATAACAAGCATCTAAAAACACTGGCATTCATTGTGTAACATTTGTGTACATCTTACACGGCTAATGTTTAGCTCATTTTTCTTTTCTTACATTATCACTTCCTCCTCTCCTCTTGTCTCTCTCCGTCCCTCACGGAGCCTCGGACGGATGATAATTGGCTTCTGATGCATTTTTAATGTTCAGCCAACAAAACCACCCTCTGCCTGCCACCGTGTGTGTGTGTGTGTGTGTGTGTGTGACAGAAGATGTGATTATGTTTATGCATACAGTGTTTGTGTTCTCGTACTTGTACTGCCGTTTGAAGTAAATGTGGTGTGTGAATGTGCATCTGTGTGCATCTTGTGGTGTGCAATCTCGTGACAGGAAATCAATTTGTACTCATCGTTTCTCGCTTCAATCCAAACTCCAAACTCCCAGCGGACACCTTAATGGCAGAGAGAGAGAGAGAGAGAGAGAGAGTCAGAGAGAGACAGAGAGAGACAGAAAGAGAGAGAGAGAGAGAGAGAGAGAGAGAGAGACAGAAAGAGACAGACAGAGAGAGAGAGAGAGACAGAAAGAGAGAGAGAGACAGAGAGAGAGAGAGACAGAAAGAGAGAGAGAGTCAGAGAGAGACAGACAGAGAGAGAGAGAGAGAGTTGACTAACAGGAAGTCAGACGGGAGAGTTTTTTTGTCCGGTTGCTGCTAAAAGTTTGAGGTTAACAGCTTTTCAACTTATCATCATTATACTCATAAGATCAAATAATCAGTAAAAGGGTAAAAACATGAAGTGAGATCATCATGCTGCTCCTCCGTTATTTAAAGCAATAGTGACAAACAGCTCTGTGTAGGTGGCTCCTATGTAGGAGAGGTGGTGGGGCCTCATAATCATTGTCGGTGTGATACGTCCGGTGTGTGCTACGGCGTTAAATTAGCGCGTCACATTCAAAGCGCTCCCCGGCGCTGCCGAAGACCGTTTGTGTTAAGGGGGCGTAACCTGTGCAGCCTCATAGAGTCACATGACTGTTGCCTATTGTGGTTCTATTACACAAGTGTACTGTATATGTGTGGCTCTGCAGCTCGTTAATGAAGCGTGGATGTGTGATTATTATAAGAAAACCTCAAAAACACAATAGCCTTAATGTTGCAGTTCCTCAGAGGACGTTAATGGGCCTTGTTGAAGTTAACATTAATTATTCTTCTGTACTTCTCAGACATCACTGATCTGTGTGTTTGGGAGGAAGATAAATTACAAGATGCTCATCCTGGCTCCCCCTCCCCCGCACCCACATGATTAAATTCTGTGTTTTTCTGTGTAAATTATAAAAAAATATGCCCAATTTCTACAAATGTCCTCATATTATAATAATAATTTATTATATAAACTCTAATTGGCTCAATAAGGAGCTCACAAATATACCTATATAGATATAAAGGGGTACACCTTTAAATGAAAGGACCATATCAGCGGTTTTGCATCTTTTAGCCCATTAACTTACTGCTGTGTATTTTAACTTTAGAAGAATTTCTTCCATTCCAGGTCGCCTTTGGCTTTTACTTGACATCAGAACATGAAAATCGAAGCTATTGTTAAGGATTGGGTCACACAACTTACACAAAAGAAACAACACGTTTCCTCACCCTGGAATCTAGCGGTTATTTATCTTGGTTATAATGCTTTAAACTGTATTGAATGAGGTTTTTATAATCCATTATTATAAAGAACAGCAGAGCTGAAGAAGCGAAAATAGAGTTGGAAAAGTGACAAAAAGTCAGCACGCATTGGTCAAAGTTCAAAGCAGAGTCCTGAATAATCTATGAGCGCTCCTTTTTTCACATGAAACCTTCTATACTTTAATGCACTGCACTAGATTCGGCCTGAACAACCATGCTGTGAGAGGAGTTGATTCCTTACAGAGCGGCGCTGAGGTCGAAAGTTCAGTAGAAAACAAAAACACTGTTTCTTACATTGTTGTGACACTGGAGATTTAATGATTTCAGAAGGCATCGTGGGATTTGGATACAGACTCAGAATTTGCTGAGCTTATCAATTATGAATGGTCTTAAGGGTAATTCTTGCAGAATGAACATAATCTTTCTGGTTATCAGATTCTGGTTCACAATTTATTTACTCAAAAACATTTAATTAAAAATGTTACAAAAGCTTTGCCCTAACCCTAGGCTTATGAAAAACAAGTCCTTCCATTTTCCTGTTTATCAAAGACATCTTTAGCTGGACAGACTGAGAAAAAAGGTCTACAGCCTTGCTAGCAGGTGGATGAAAGTACGGGGAACCCTAAAGTTATTTGGCTCCATCCTCTGGAGACCATGAATGTTTAAACCAAATTTTTCGGCAATCCGTCCAACGGTTGAAAGACATTTCAATCAAAACCACAAATCTTAATCTCACAGTGCCGCCAGAAGAAGCGTCTGGTGATCGCCAAAGTTATTTGGTGTTATCCTCTGGGGACCTTGAATGGCTGTACCAGATTTCTTGGCAATCTGTCCAACGGTTTCACTCAAAACCCCAAATGTTAATCTCACGTTACTGACAGAAGGAGCGACAACGGGGATCGCCAATGTTATTCGGCTTCATCCTTTGGAGACCATGAGTATTTGCACCAAATTTCATAGCAATCCATGAAATAGTTGTTGAGATATTTAGTTCTGGACCACAGTGGAGGGCAGATGGATAGACCAACAGGGCCATTCGTGAAATGACACCATGGCAGAAGAGAAAATTATACAAGACATAAAAACATGGTACATGCAACAGCTGGCAACGATAAACCCCAGGACACAAGATTACGACATGCATTTTTCATTTCATGGGGCCTCTTAGATTCTCAGCATCATGGCTCAGTAGTTTTGATGCTGTGTGTTTGTTAAGTAGAACAGCTTCCCCAAGGAGAGCAGAGGTCTTGAGTTCTGCGGGAACAACGCAGCCTGTCACTTTACATTATCCCAGCGTTGAGAGGTTGAACCAGGCCACGGCCTGAGCTCTGTGTGCAGCTACCCTCAGCTTATTGTCTGTGTTTCAGTCCTCTGTGGGAATACGCTGCTGTTTGACTCTATGGACAAGTGCATTTGTGAAGTCATTGCTGTGATGTGAATGTAAACCAATGACAACTAAACCAACAGTTAGGTTTAGACACCGGTCTCATGGTTTGTTGGACCCATCCAATATAATTGGACTTTATCGATAATGTTACTACGTCACTTGGATCCAATTACGTGTCCACAACGAAAAAGGATCCTAACTGACTTTCCATCGGCATTGTTTTTGTACTGAGCGACACATACAGTATTTTGTGACTATTTCACCATCTGCAGTGATACTGGACTGGTTTATTTATTTACTCTCTTCCAGCTCCTTCAGTCAGGTAATGTCTATTCATTCTGCTGCACTAGTAGATGCAGCTGAAAAGCAACACAGTCCATATACAAATAAATTACTGTTTTCCTCAATAACTGCTATCCCACTGGTTGACACCGGAGATTGGTCCTTCGACATGAGATCCATCACTTTAAGGAAGTAATGACTCATTTTTATGGGACCTCTACAAATCATGAGTCAGTCGGAGTGCATGAGGTTTGAAAGGACACCTCAGCAGACCGGATGCTCGCCTGCACCCTGTTTCCTCCGGTTACATTCAGGTGTGAACGTGCTTTATCATAATTTCGACTTATAGGTTTGGATCAAGTACAAAGCTTGAAGAAAACAATAAAGATAAATACAGTTTACAGTCTGTTGCCGGTTAGATAAGATAATATTGGAACAGGAAATCTGTTTCGCCCACCTGAAGCAGCTCTAAGTATGCGCTAATCTGAGATCAAAACAACCCACACACACACACACACACACACACACACACACACGGTTGGCTCTCCCAACATCTCAAAGTAATTTAGGGAAACAAACAGCAGTGGCTGCTGGGAAATAAAGGCAGGATGAAAGAAGAATTTTAATGATCTCACTGTGGGACATCTGCACGACGCCTGCACCCCGGATGGATACAAATAAATGAAACTCTCCAGTAAGATGTAACACAACCTTCTTGTCACTGTAGAATCCAATAAAACAGAACACACAGTCTATTGCACGTGTGTTCAGACTGAAAGTGGCGGAATTAGCCAGACCTCTCAACTGTCCTCATCTCCAATTGATTGACATCAGATCGACTAAAATCAAGTTAGTTGAAGAAACAGTTGGAGGATAAATATGTAAGTCACCACTGATTGGTTGGATCAACATCAAACAACCTAGAATGGGTGATTTCTGCAGGGAATGCAGGTGAATGTCTGCAGCTTAAAGTTACAGGAAGAGATTCCATTGTGTTCAAGATAGTCAGAACACTTTAATCTAAACCGCAGAGCCCCCTGGTGGACAATCACTCCGTATTTGGTGTCAAATGGGCTGATTGAAGTCTTTTGAAGTACTCCTGTGCAATTTGTACTATTTTAGCTCCATATTTGGGTGAAAATCCCTCATATTGAAATGAATTGTTTGAAGTCACCCAAATTCAACCTGGATCTGTCCCGGCTTTGCTCAGTCTAAAACTATGAGCTTAGTTTTAGTTTAACATAAAGAGTGTAAGTGAGGAAGACTAAACTTTGGAAAGAGCCAGGCCTCCAGTCTTTGTGCTATTCGTCTCCTGGCTCTAGCTTCATATTTATTGTATTTAGACATGGCTGACTTTTCTGAGCTGTGTCTACCTTTAGAGATTTATTTCAGAGAAAAGTTGGACCAGACTCTGCAGTTTTGAAGCAGCCTCCCTTTTCCTCAACAGGATGCAAAGATAAACATGATGAAACTCTATTTCAGCTGATAAGAATGTTTGGATTTTCAAATCTTGTTTCTGCCCTACAGAAAGTCGTTCATGCCTGTATCTTATTGGATTTAGATTCCTGGAGGACCCAGACCAGATCCCCGCTCAGGCCTCCACCAGAGGACACAAAGTCTTCTTTTAGCTCTCCAGCATATGAAAACCGCAATATACAATTTTTCCTTTTAGCGCTGCATCGGCGACTTCCTGTGAAGCCACACTGAACGTCTCCTGTAGCCCGATACCTCTGTTCCATAGAGCTCAATTAAAACACACCAAGGAGCCACTCTGTTGCACTGGGTTCATCGCTATGAACACACATTTTGCAGTTTATTATGACACACAGTTCTGCACCACATGTGGATTAATCCGCCGCTGAAAATTCCTCCTGTTTGTTTGATAAAAACTACAGTGAGCAGCTGTTTTAAGAGATTACCGATGAAACTATATACGTGTGTTTTTAAAGATTTACATCTTCGGTGAGCCTGAGAGACACGGACAGGAAGCACTGAGAGACGGACTAACAGCGTTCTTTTCATGTGATGTGTTGACAGCAGGGCAAATAGGCTTATCCTTTAATGGAAGACTCACCTGAGAGTGCAGGTGTGAACCTCCAGCCAGGATTAATGAGCCTCACCGCTGCAGGACGGAAACATTAAAAACCTTTCACGCAAACAGTGGGAGGGGGAAAAAGAAATGTTGCAACCTGGTTTGAACTGTAAGCATGTGTGTGTGTGTGTGTGTGTGTGTGTTCAGCTAATGTGATGATAGAAAATGTGCCGTTAATTATTCATTCAGTGATGGGAGAAACAGTGAGTATCGGCTCCCTCCCGGCCTCAGTGGGTTTGGCACCCACTGAATTCTTCCTCCCAGTTAGTAAATAATAGTGTTTTGTCAGCGGGGCTCTCGGTAAATAACGTGTGTTTGAGTCCAGTGCTGCTCCACATCTGGACCGTGAACCCACACTGCGGCTCATAGTTCACCTGATCCGATGTACTGCGATCAGGGCGACGAGCCAAACATTTGCACGCAGTTACATAACGATGAATACAAATTGGCATGCGCCATTATTTCTAACGAGTTAATCTTACCCTGCTCGCTCATGGGAGCATTTGGCTTATTTTCTAAGTCACAAACCGGATCTGTCACGTGTTGGAGAGACGGATGACGTCGCGTGTTGTCTCCATAGCTGTCGGCTCGTGTTGTCGTGGAATGTCCTATATTACAATAATCCAGAAAGACAAAAAAAAAAAGACACTATTGGTAATATATTCCAATTCCCTTCAAAAAAGAAAATGGCAGCTTTTCCAATTTCTGCTGGTTCGGTTGTGTGCCAAACTATTTCTTGGCTCTGTGTAGTTGCCAGGCAACCGGCGGAGACCGCAGGAAAGTTTCTGCCATTGATTCTTTTTAATCATTGGAATGAAGCGGCGGAACACCCCCATGTAGGTCAAAAGACAAGCGGGCTAATTATTATTCTCAAAGTGGAGCGCGTCCTAACTACATGTAGATATACGGTCATTAAAAACACCAGATATCTCTGTGTGTGTGTGTGTGTGTGTGTGTGTGTGGGGGGGGGGGGGGGGCAAGGTTTGTCCAAAAGAGCTGTTTTCTGTTAGTTGCAGTTTTCCAGCTCTGATGAAAGTTTGTCTCACAAAGAGAGAGTCACAGATGGGGTTCTGTGTCTTGAAGCAGAAGGTTTTTAGAGTTTAATTGAGAAACGGTCTCTGTTAACGTCGTGATACGTGGTAAACATTGTGGTTTAAAACGTGACAGTTAACGATGTAACACGTGGTTCACGTTGTGAAACGACAGCTGTTAGTTTTATGCAATAAAAACGTTCTTGTTTGGTTTAGAAACAGCATCACAGCTTCGCTTCAAATAAGAACGCTTGTAACGTAACGTGAGCTCAGTGTAGTCAGTAAAAATCACTGAACTTTGGGTTTTGAACGCAGGTTTCCTGTTGGACCCGTCCTCCACCCCTCCCTCCCAGACCGTCTCTCTCTTTAGACCACGTTAGTCGCTCTGAGCGTCTAATAATGAGGCTAACATTGGAGTTAGCCCTAAAGGCTGCCTTGTGCCGAGGCCCAATTTAACACTACGACTTTATCACTCTTTCCTTTTTTCTGAAAATATTACGGATTCTCAGAGCAGAAATGTCGCTGAACACACATATTAGAGTCCAGAAGTTTATACATGTATTACAAATAATGAATGTATCACTGACGTGAACAGGTGCCGCATTCACATGAAAAGGTTACTTTGCCAAAGAAAAGACACAAAAAAGGAGGAAGAGTAGAGTCTAGACTAGAGACTAAGTCATGACTAGATACATACATCAATGCGTACTATTAACACCGTGTTTTACTGTAAAATAAACCTAAACTGAGTTTGGCTGCTGCAGGACTGGCTCCGTGTATTTTCACTGTTTGGTTCACGCTTTGATCTGTTGGTTGCTGCCAAAGGATCGCTGAGCAATCACTCAGTGTTACACGCCTCCATGCATCACACGACTCCTAATAACTCTGTTAACATGCTGATACAAAGAGGTTGTGTAGCTCATGGTTGATTAAGGTACGACACTTTGCATTTTGGTGTTCTGTTGTATACAGCGTCTGAAATGGTCGTAATAATGTAATATTTGATACGATTATTTTGAGAAGGTGCGATTCAGACCAAAAGTGTCCAAAAAGGTTCTCCTAAAGCTCACGACATTAAGTTGGCATATTTATACCCATTTCATGTCCGGAAACGCATAACATGAAGCATGAATCAATATATTAATGAATGAAGCATTTATGGTTTTCTAATTAGAGGAAAGCAAACAGACACATTCATAAAGATGAATAAAGGTTTGTTTTGATTCTCAATTAGCAGAGAAAGTGTCGCTCCTCTGAGCTGCAGCTCGTCTGCGTGATTCACCAAAAAGCGTAAAGTAGTTTGTGAGGCGACACACTGAGATCCAGATAACCAGGCCGGCCCCCCATCCTCATCCTAAATGATTGATAAACGTCTGCCTCCTGCTGGTTAAGAAGCCTGTAATCCACGGAGGCCGACTGGGCAGTTTGGCATTGACCCAGGGAAGGTGTTCCTCATCTTCATCTGGCCTCTGGACGCCTGAAGATGGTTTTTGCCTCCGAGAGGTAATTAGTTCCACCACGAGACCAGAAGGTCAGCATCTATATTATATGAGAAATGAACCGGTGCTGCAGATAATGGTGTGTGTGTGTGTGTGTGAGAGATTAACCGTGGCGTAGAATAAGGTCACCTTATTAAGGATTAACAGACACTTAAACTATGTGTTTTATACGTCATAATAAAAGCCATTAGGGATTTAATTCATCAGCTGCATGACGGAGCTGCACAATGTGAGGAGCTATTTCGAGCCGCCCCCGGTTCAGGAAGTAAAAGTCCAAATAATGTTTCACATAGACAACGTCACAAACTCTCCTGGCTGAGTATCAGATCCAACGGCAACCTCCGAAATATGAAAAACACATTATATCAGGCCGTTGGACTCCGGGGGTCAAAGAATAAACTCTATTGCATCAAACTCTGACCGCGTCCAGGGATTTCTGGGAAGATGTTTGGGACTCCAATAGCAGCAGAACAGCAGAACATGCTAAGTGTTGGAGCAGTAGTTTCGACTTCATTGAGTGATCGCCTCAGTCATCTCCGCCAGATAGAAAGACAAGGTTCCCCCCCCCCCCCCCCCCCCTACTGTGTCTCCAGTGGAAGTCAATCCACACAGATTGTTTGAAACTCACACAGCCTGAATGTCAGACAGCACGGGGGTTCAATTATGAAGAAAAGTGGATGAAAGTTGTTATTCAAGGGAACAAAGGTCAGAAATGTCTGAACTTCATAATTTCAGGGGTGGAAACGTCAGCGTCTGAGACGGAACAGTGAGTCACATCACAAGGAGGAAATGACAGACGAAAGAGAAAGAAAGAGAGGAACGACGAGCGGAGGAGCATGATTAGTGTTTACAGATGAGAACAAGAGAGAGATGAGGATGAATAAGAACTCAGCCCGACTGAAGTGTGTCTATTTTAAACTCTCTCTTTCTGTCTGTTATCTCTGCGTGTCGTCGGCTTTGATAGCTGGTGGAAGGTTTTCTTCAGACACTTAAAGTATCGTCTTGTGTCTTTGTGATAGTTAGAGGTAAATATCACCAGAGGCTGATACTGACACGGAACAAACCTTTCACCCTAAAACCACCCTGAACCCTCAAACAGGCCTTTGAAGAAGTGAGGACCAGACCAACACGTTCTCATACTTCACTCATTTCTCCACTTTACAAAAATGCCCCTGAGTTCCACGAATGTCTTCACTTTATCAAATTGGAGTCAAAGTTAGAAATAATTACAAAATACACACATTAAGATAACAATGAAACAACACTAATACTCTCTCTGCCCTGATAATGTGTGGACAGCAGCATTGAGACACAGACAGAGACAACCAGCACACAGATGATTAGTGTTAAATAAAGATGAATTCGTTTGTTCACTCGGATTATCATAAAGAGCTGCTGGCGTTGTCTCTGTGGGTTTAACTTTAAACTCCAGTTTGCTCCATTTGAAAGAAATATGTCTGAACTTTTCAACCCGTAAAAGAATCAACTATAGAGACAACAGAGACGGAGACACAGCAGAGGTTGGGGGGGGGGGGGGGGGTGAAGGAAGAGTTTGGGAGAATTTTGGGGGGAAATGAGGGAAAAGGGAGAGAGAGAGAAAAAGTATGATAATAACACGAACGGTGGATATAGTAGAATAATAATGGCAATAAAAGCAGTAATGGTATCGACAATAGTAATATAAGTAATAATATCTAATATATATAATAATAAAGTGCTGCTGTCATGAACGTTGACGTGGCCGGCACATCTTTAATTCTTTATTTCCTCATTCCTGCTCTTGTCTCCGGTCGTTTTCACTTTTTCTGCAATAAAAACATCTCTCATCCTCTCATTGTCTGTTTGCTAAGAAAAGGGAAAACTAAACGTCTGACAGTCTCTGCTGCTCTGGTTTGACTCATGGAATGTCAGGTGACGCTGTGTCGAGGTTTATTATTTGACTTTCTTGTAACTCAACATACATTTGAGCTGCATTGCACATCGTTCCTTCACGCACTACTTCAGGAAGATACTCACACGGTCCTTCACCTTCTACAGGTATTCATTTGTGTATCAGTGCATTAAATCTGCCGGCCGATAAAACGTCTGAAATGCCAAAACATCTCCATTTAAACCGTCTCGAGTTAACTCCCTGAAGGCACCGATGCTGTTTTTTTCCCGTGTTTGAGTGAAAGTCAATAAGTCAGATCTCATTTGTTTTTACATCAAAAGCGGTGGTTTCTGCTTCCGCTCGCTCCCCTCTCTGCTCAATAACTATGTGCTCACTAACAATAAAACACATCTCTGGAACGCCATTAAGTTCGGCAAATTGATTTGCAGATGGAAAATCCATTTAGGTTTTTTTGGAAGAGCTGACAGCCCACTGAAACGACCTTTCAAAGTGCAGAAAGCAGAGAGGTCATCACAACTTTTCATTCTGCGCGAGATCGATGAAAACCCACTCGTTTCACGTGTGCCGGCACCGAAGCTCGTGCCGCAGCCATCGCCTCAGGCTATGCATCTGCTGCACAGATTACATCTCAACACACATGTTCTCAACAATACAACTACAATCCTGGAGAGGACAAGCAATCCTCTGATGCTTCCTGACTCATTTGAATCCGGGCGAACAAACATTATATTCTAATCACTCAGTGCCGGCTCTGTTTACACTCAGCTGGGTTGAAGTCTGTGGCTGACTGACTTCTAACCAGCTACAGAAAATACTAATGCGGAGAGAACCAGCAAAAGAGAGGCTGCGGATGTTGATGTTGTTTGACGAGATGGTTGAAAACAGATCTGCTTCATCTGAATGGATCTTTAGTTTAAACAAAAGGAACCAGTGTGTCATAGCCAAGAGCTTCAGCCAAAGGTGATCCTGTCTCACTTCAACTTTGTTTACTTCACTCGAAAAACCAAGAGAGACGAGAGCTTGAAGGTAAACCAATGCTTGCTACTCTTGAGTTAAGCGATACCGTCCTCATTGGAAAAACATTGGTTGCTTGTTCCAACATCAGCTTAACTATGTTCCTATTTCCAAGTGACCTCTTTTGGTCACCCTAAGAAATGCGGCTAATGACAAAAGTGTCATGACATAAGTCACGTTTAACAACTAAATGTGACACAATTTCCAGAAAATCAGAAAAATAAAATTCCATCCACTTCTTCCATATTAGGAGTTGTGTGCATCAAGGTGAACCGTTGCAGCTTAAAGGTGCCATTAAACCATTGAAACTGTGAAACTGAAGGTTCACTCACATGTATGCGTGAATTCACATCAAACGATGGTAATTGGTCACGTATGTTAAAGCACTGAAGTGGCAGGTGGTGGTGCTGGAAGCTCGGGACATATTGAAGAAGATCTTTGTCGAATGTACAGATTCCATTGAAATACATTCATTTTGGTCTGAAATTTTACTGCTACAAATGTTGACCGGACCGGGCCCTGAGCAGGATGTTGTATCTCGTTCAGCACCGACGTATAATCTCTGTTTATAGTTAATCATCTCAGCAACCATCCTTCAGCAGATTGTTACTGTAGAACTCACCACAAGGCTTTCATTTCCCCACTTTCACTTTCCAAACCCAAGCCAGTTCTTTGCTGTAAACGGCTGCAGGCTTATACAAGTAAAGTAATGTGTCGAAAAAGTTGGATGCAGCTTCCAGTTTAAACTTGTTTTTGGACTTCTGTCAAGAAAAACAGAGCCTGATGTAACAGAGTGCAGCTCAGTGGAGGAGTTTGTGTTCAGGATCATTTCAGCTTGAAATGATAAACAGACACTGTTTCCACTTTCTTTCCTTCTCCTCTGCTCTCTGCAGTGCTTCATATTCAGTCTGCTGAATTCAGGCTGTTTACCTTTGAATGATATGGATTTTCTCGACTGCTCTGACACATTTCTACACACTTGCAGTCAACACAGCCATCAGCGGAGCAATTTCATCAGGAAATGAGAGAGTCACATTTTCCCCTTTTGCGAAAACAGCTTCACATAAACATATTGGCTGAAGAAATGATTCAACCGCGTTCACACATCAACGTTCATCAGAGTCTCCACAGTTTTTCCAACTCTTGTTTATGACACGTTTCCCATAAAATGAGCTAAATATCTTTTTGAACATGTAGCATTTTGGTTTTCAATGAGACGTGACACATCTGTGAGATGCAGAACGGAGGCTGAGTTTTGATCAAAAAGATAGGTTTGTTGTTGCTGATTGACCAGAGAGCCTTTGATTTCTGCCAAGTTACATTTGCTCTGAATAAGTGTACAAGTCTGCGATCACACCACGCGTCACTACCGCTGTAAAGCTTGTGAAACACTGGAAACAAAACTGTTGGATGAATAACAATAGAGACGACTTCGCTGGTCCTAGAATCTTGAAAAAGTGATGTTAGCCACTCCCAACTGGTCAACAACAGACGATTTGGTCAGTGGCCCTGAGCTTCAAGCCTATCGTGACCTATCACGTTCACCTCCGGCGTCGGCTTTGTACGCGTCCGTTTCAGCTCTTAAATAAACTTCTGTGTTCCCAGCAAATGTTCAGATTCCTGCTTGTTACATGCATACAGTCTCTCTTCAAATCTTTACTCAGTTTTCAGGTTTACTTGTGCAACAAAATAATTTGGTAAGTTTAGGCAACAAATGGTGAATGACTTTCCCTTTGGGGACAAAAAAAGATCATCTTTCTATCTTTGTATCTCTCTATCCAAAGTATCGGATCGGCCGAGGAAAAGATTCTGGTTTGGGTTCAAATACGTTTGTCACGTAAAACAACTGCATTTGTTGCATAACTGCTGTTGGTGAAGTACGGAAGTTACATTACAAACCTACAGTGAAATATGTCAACAGTAACTTGGTTTGATACGAGACATGAACAGCGGCCTCCTGGGTGAAAGTCCTGAGTTTGTTCGTCCAGAGGTTGGCGCCAGATGTGGTCACCTAAATTAAAAGGTTTTACCGTATGGTGGCCATACAAGGACATCTCAGCTGTGCTTTTCTACGGTTTCTCTTTGGGCGCTGAAAGCTAAAGTTTAGCAGTATTTTAGCATATTAGCACAGGTTGATGTTTTACTGTCTTTCCTAACGTAGAGAAATCAAAGATGAGTATAGTCGTAATGTTCGACCTTAAATACGGGATCGAATGAGAACACAACGTTTGTCCTGTTTACAGCAAAGATTCAGCAGAAAGTTGCCGAATAATTATGCTTCTTGTGTGTGTGTGTGTGTGTGTGTGTGTGTGTGTGTGTGAGAATGATTCATCTTTTCCTCTGAGCCAGCAGGACGCACAAATACTAATAATAATTCTGTCTTCCCTTGACATGCTAAACAGAGGAAGCAGTGTTTTTCTTCAGCAGCTTTTCTGTTTGATGAGAACGTGTGAAGACGACATCGTGAGCAGATTATAATGAGGAGTGTTCAACACACGGCGGCTCACTCTAACTGGGGGAAAGGGACTGTGGGAGCAGTTCAAGCAGTTTCTTTGATTGAAGTCTTTGAAACTATGAATGAAAATCTGTCGGATGGTATAACGGACACCTGCCAGACAGTCTGACTGTAATTCTCTCTATGAAATGCATCGTTTATGAAAGAAAAGAAATAATATTCATTGTTTTGTCTTGAAAATCAGACCAAAGACAAAGAGCAGTGGGCTGGCGATATATATGGACTAAACCTAAGTTCCATGTTTTTAGGATGATACAAAGCTGAACATGGTACAGAGGACGATGTTGTTTATAATCTGTTTAAAAAGCAAAGTGATCACTTGAGATGTGGTGAGGACAGGAGGACAGGAGGAGATAGAGGACAGGAGGACAGGAGGACAGGAAGACAGGAGGACAGGAGGACAGGAGGTCAGGAGGACAGGAGGACAGGAGGAGATGGAGGACAGGAGGAGATGGAGGACAGGAGGACAGGAGGACAGGAGGACAGGAGGACAGGAGGACAGGAGGCCATGGAGGACAGGAGGACATGGAGGACAGGAGGACAGGAGGACAGGAGGACAGGAGGACAGGAGGAGATGGAGGACAGGAGGAGATGGAGGACAGGAGGACAGGAGGACAGGAGGACAGGAGGACAGGAGGACAGGAGGCCATGGAGGACAGGAGGACATGGAGGACAGGAGGACAGGAGGACAGGAGGACAGGAGGCCAGGAGGACAGGAGGCCAGGAGGACAGGAGGACAGGAGGACAGGAGGACAGGAGGCCAGGAGGACAGGAGGACAGGAGGACAGGAGGACAGGAGGACAGGAGGACAGGAGGCCATGGAGGACAGGAGGACATGGAGGACAGGAGGACAGGAGGACAGGAGGACAGGAGGACAGGAGGACAGGAGGCCAGGAGGACAGGAGGACAGGAGGACAGGAGGACAGGAGGACAGGAGGACAGGAGGCCATGGAGGACAGGAGGACATGGAGGACAGGAGGACAGGAGGACAGGAGGAGAGGAGGACAGGAGGACAGGAGGACAGGAGGCCATGGAGGACAGGAGGACATGGAGGACAGGAGGACAGGAGGACAGGAGGACAGGAGGCCATGGAGGAGATGGAGGACAGGAGGAGATGGAGGACAGGAGGACAGGAGGACAGGAGGACAGGAGGACAGGAGGTCAGGAGGAGATGGAGGACAGGAGGTCAGGAGGACAGGAGGACAGGAGGACAGGAGGACAGGAGGCCATGGAGGAGATGGAGGACAGGAGGACAGGAGGACAGGAGGCCATGGAGGAGATGGAGGACAGGAGGACAGGAGGACAGGAGGACAGGAGGACTTGCTTTTGGCTGGATGAAAAACTTGAGTGGTGCTTTTTTGGAAAGGAACCTATTTTGTAGCAGATTTTATTTGCCAGGACTGTGAGAGAAAGCAGAATATTTAGTTTAAGATCCAGCAGTGAAGTAACCTGGAGATGTGTAATTAAATGTGTGTCTTATAAACCAATGAGGGCTGTGGCACGAAAATAAAGACATCAATCAATGAAGAAGGATGTAGGTGTTGTCTGCGTGTTAGGACATGAAGTGAGGGTTGAAGGGGAGGTGAGAGTTAAGAGTTAGGTTTCTGTCTGGCGTTGACTTGACTCTGACTGGTGACGAAATGTTGACGTTGACTTGAAGTCCCGGCCGTGTTTGTTTGACCGATCCACCGCGCTACCCGCCCCTCTACGGACTTCATAGAGCGTCACATGCTCTTACCGTCCACTAATGCCTTAGCTAGCGTGTTGCTGCGTCACCTTTATTCAAACCTTTGTCCATCAATCCAAAAGATGACCTCCATGGTGATCAGTTCAGCACGGCCGTCTTCCTCCACTCAGAGCAGATCAATCGTCGTGTTCTGACGCCAACGGGGGCAAAAGTTCAGACCCTCAGAGTCACACCCCAGGCCCGTTATATAATGCGACTATCGAATGCCACCAGAGATTATTGACTATACCCTCTCCTCTCGCTTCCTGCAGCAACACACTCATTTAAAACATCCCCGTGTCTGCAGTTTATTCTAACCCCGGTTTTTGGCAGCTAGAAGCTGATGAACAAAGCCTTCGCAGTGGGTTGCTTCACAATGAACACTGAGCGTTTTTTATTTGTCCCTCTAATCCAAAACACCCACTCCTGGACGGCCGCCCTGCGTCCTGTGCCAGCGTCCTGTTTTAACTGGAGCTCTGTCTAATCAGTGCTGAACACCACGGAAACGGTGACACGTTCTCATCCAGCACTCGTCATACAGTCGACCCCCTCGGCATCAGCACCGAGTGGGCCCGGCACCCGGTTATTGTTGGGAATTTAAACAAATGCACAAGCTTATGTTTAGCCAACAAAACCACTGAAGTTAGGTTCAGGAAAAAGATAAGGGTTGGGCTTAAAACAACTATGTACACGAGGTCATTCAAGTCCAGAAAACACGTCAAAAGCATCTCTACATGGGACACAGACACCGGCCTCCTGGGGGAAAGTCCTGTGTTTGCCTCTCACACCAACTACATGCCTTACACTACGTCATCACGCTCCCTGAGCTTCTTCTCTGAGCTTCAAATAATGATGTGGATAGGTTTACATTGCAGTTACTTGAAAACAAGGCGCTGCGTGTGTTGGTATCAGACCAGGCGGCGACACCCCGGGAAGTAGAACAGACTGGGCTCCTTCCAGTTCCAGGTTTGTGAAATAGTCACAAAATGCCATCGATTGGTTTTATTACATTTCAAAATAAGGCGACTTTTTTTGCAACATTATGCAACACTACCTCTGACTGTTGCATGATCACATGGATGTGTTTACTTCCTGTGCACACCATGAAGGAAAGGATCCTAGTTTGCTTTGTTTTTATCTGACAATGTGTGTCCATGTACAGAAACCAATAGATTGCATTCTAAGACGTCTTCACAACCACTGAAGACACTTCACCTGAATGAACTCTATTTTTCTGTCTATTTCCTCGGAATCTAAAGAAACGTAAGAAACTCTTTGGAGAAATGGTCAAGAACACTTTGTAGTGAACGGGCAGCAGCATGCTCTCCAGGTCAGATAGGATTTGTAGAAAATTGATTTCCTCAATGATTTTATTCTCAAGCGTGATGAAAAGGTTGAAGTGAGCAGGAGTGAAGGTGGATCAGAGGAAGTGTCTGTCGACGTGTCCAGAAGCGAAGCGACGGCCAACGAAACCCTCTCATTGAGCAGTCAGCTGCACAGCAGGGGGGCCGGGGACTTGGCAGAGTCAGAGACAACACTGGGACGCTGTCTCCTCTTGTTACAACCAAAGACAAAACACCTCCAGTTCCAGTCGCTTTAAAGTGAGGATGATGAGCTTTTTCTGCTTTGACAAATGTTCCATCTCTGCGCTTCAATCCACCATAAAACACCAGATTACGACGCTGACTCATCGTAAAGTTTCCAGAAGCTGCCGAAGGACAGACACATAAAACTCTGCATTCAGGGCTCAAAAGCAGAAACATGAAAGCTGCTCGGTCCTCTGAAGAACTGGAACAAAATTGTATTTTTGTGTGTTTTTTTTTATTTGAGGATTTTAACAGCTGGTGAGATGACTCCATACAATTCTCTTCTTAGAAAGCTAAATGGTCCTCGTGCTGAGTCAGCGTCAACAATTAACTTTCAGTCTCTCAGCCATCACGGAACGCCAAAGTCACAAAATAACACAAACAAACTAACCGATGGAGGCAGAGGCAGAACTACAGCGTCTGGTGTCTTTGTAGAGAGCAGACAACAGCTTCAGGACGTTCTGCCTGACGTCACGGCACGGAGGTGAAAACATTCCAAACACAGCGCTCACTTAAACTGACAGAGATTCTTTTAGGAGCCTAGAATACGTCTCAAACTCCAGCTGCTGTAGGTAACACACTGACTGTGGAGAAGTGCCTCTTACAACCAAACTTCTATACCAACTGTCCCTTTAATGAAAGAAGCCCTGACGGAGTCTTTCTGGTAACACGTCTGCGTAGCATCCAGCCAGCCGCTCACGCAGAGCGAGATGTGAAGACTGTCGGAGAGAAGATTTGCATTCGATTGGTTTCTCTCTTGGGAAACGATTGAGCACAATTACAGGCAGTAACCGGTAATTTCACCCGTCAGCGTGATCATCGCCGTGTCATTTCTATCTGTTTCTGCACTTTGCTGAATTGGTTTAAAAACGTTGACGGCTGCAATCAGCCGTCTCCAACTCCCACCGCCTCTCAGAGAGATACAGAAACACACATATATATATAGATATCATCTGTCGAGATCAGAGGGAAACACACACACACACACACACACCCACACACACACTGAGCAGGATAGAGAGATAGATTCAGAAACCACAGATTGCTTTCTTTCTTACGCCTCTATATTTTTTATTTGAGGCATTGTCTGTTTTATTGGAGTCCAAGCATCAGCACCAACATCAGCATCAGCACCAACATCAGCATCAGCACCAACATCAGCATCAGCACCAACATCAGCATCAGCACCAACATCAGCATCAGCACCAACATCAGCATCAGCACCAACATCAGCATCAGCACCAACATCAGCATCAGCACCAACATCAGCATCAGCACCAACATCAGCATCAGCACCAACATCAGCATCGGCACCAACTCCTACTACGTTGCAGAGTGAGAACGGTTGAATTAGGACTTAAATGACGCCGTCACAGGAGCTTTCAGAGCGAGGCCTCAGGAGGCTTTAATTAAATAGGAATTCTAAAATACATATGTTTCATTCAAACGTTTAATCCAGCCAAGAGCGACGATTTCCTCGTGATAACGGCACAAAATACACATCAAACAACGCCAGGGGTAACTTCCACTATTCCCCACACAGCAGGTGACAATTCGTTTCTCATCAAAGGAGGAACAACGTGATGAAAGTCACAGAGGGAATGAACATCCTCTCTCATCTAACCTCCTCACCGCCACACTACTCCACTCCGTTCCGGTGTCAAACTCCTGCCTCTCCCGCGTGTCCGTCCTCCACCTTCGTGTCGGAGAAACACATTTCATGCATGTAGAATTTATTTGCATTTCAAAATCTCCGCTTCACAAAAGCAGAGCAGAGGCTGTGGAAACACCAAAGTACCCGAGTACTTGAGTCCGCCCCCCCCGGGGATCAAATATAATGTCTTCCGTGTGTCTGAATCACTCAGGATCTCTCGTGTAATGTGATAACGTTACAGCCAATCAGAGGCCAGCGCCGCTGCCGTACCACCGAGGGGGAATTCACAGTGATGGAAAACAATCAGAGGAGAAGCGGAGCGGTCCTCGCTTATTAATAAACGTTAACTAACCAACCCGGCAGGGAGACGTCCTCCCTTCAGAAGAACTCATGAATAAGAATAATAATCATAAACAGCAAAGATAGCCAGTGTGTGTACGTTGCTCTTAAATGTAGAAGTAATATACATGTTGCCTCTTCTGTGTCAGGATTTCTTTTTGTTCATTCCTTTGGAGGAGATACGGAAGAAATGGGAATAAGAAATGTGCCGGATGAACCCGTAACGAGCCGTTATAAACAAAGAGCCGGCTGCAGAGCTCTGTGTCCTTGGCTCACGTCATCAATGAACCATGAAGGAAACAAGCTTGGAGAAATTAGCAAGTAGCTACGGCCCCCCCGGGGGGGGGGGGGGGGGGGGGGGGGGGGGGGCACACATGCAATTTGTGAGCATGCAGATAAGAAATTATAATCAGTGGAACGTGTTTCTGAAAAAAAGTGATTATTTTCTTTATTTGGTTTCACAGCGAACATGTTGATGGCTTCACACCCTCAGGACAGCTACATGCATTCACACGTCTTATTTGAACGTTCTATCAGGTTCTACGGTGCTCTCTGCGGTTCTCCGTCGGTCGGCAGGAAGAGGAAACACGGAGCCGACTGTGAGCGGCTGAGTCTGACGTCTCAACCTGAAACTCTATAGAAACAGCAGAAAAATCCATAACCACCGAAAAAAGTCTGAACAAATACATGGCTGACAATTGCAAAGGTTGACGCACACACACACACACACACACACACACACACACACACACACACACACACACACACTGCTCTGGTAGGTTGAGTGCTAAACAGATCAAGGACACAGTTCAGTGTGTATTGATCGGTGTTTGCAGAGAGCAGGAGTGTGTTAACATCATGTGGATGCAGCTTAGAGTGTGTGTGTGTGTGTGTGTGTGTTTTTGTTTGTGTTTGTGTGCGTGTTTGTGCGTGTGTTTGTGCATGTGCATGTGTGTGTGTGTGCACGTTTTCTCGGCTGCACCAGCGTGCGACTGACTGACGTCCCCTCTGAGCTGAGCCTGAGGGGAACGCTGCTGACAGCAGCAGAGACAAACACAGCAGGACTCTGGAGTCTGTTTGAAGTGATGAAGCTACAGTTCCTCGATAAACCACCGAATCCACTCACATGTTATCCACGTAATCATGAACCAGGAGGTGTAATCACCGCTGAAGCCCCAAGAGACCACGCTGTTCGTTACCCTGTGAAATGAGAAGTCACCGTTGATTCATCGTCACCTAACTATCGGCACCTCCACAGTCACTTCAGCCGAACAACAATAAGTCCTAAACCCAACCAAGTATTTTAGTTGCCTGAACCTAACTAAGTGTATTTTTAATAGAATTCCTCGAGTTGTCATGGGCTAAATAACCTCTTTCTAGTGGACCTTTGGATCAGTCCGGCTCCACGACTGCTGCTCCGTCATTCTGTCAGAGCCACGTTAACACGGAGCCCACGCCGTCACTAACGAGTATCTCCGTCACTCAACGTCTCACAAACAACGAGCTCCACATCCACTAAACCAGCCGGGGGCGGGACTTAGCGACGGGTCACGAGTTTTCACGCTGCACCCGTCGGTCACGGCTGAACTGAAAGCCGACAGCGGTAGATGTGGAGGTCGTGGAGTCCAATCGCCACACCATCCGACAAGACGTGTCGACGTCTGCAGGAACCGTGATGGACGACAGCTGAAGGCTAAAACGTGGAAACCAGTGAGAAGTCGTGGACTTCAGGGCTGCAGGGGACGGGTTGTTAGCGTGGTTCCCATCATGCATCCATCACTGGGTGTGCACTGGATCGGTGCAGAGGCAGAGAGGGAGGAACCAGGAGTCACCCGTCCGGCTTCTGTCCTCCATCTGTTCTACTGTCAAACACTGAAAACTCATTTCATGTTTCAACCATTTGTTCTTTTTATGTGAAGACAGTCAGTGATGGAAAAGAGAGGCAGTGGCAGTGAAGCCGGGGCCCGAGTGACCTAAATTCCAATGCACCATTAAATGAATGGATTTTCCTGCAGCCATTATGGATCATTTTGGTTCACAAAGTCACTCCAGCAGCCGAACATCAGTTTAGTCAATTAGCCTCAGCACAGCCCCGAACACTGCAATCCCATTCAGAAGAGTTTTCTCTCGACTGCTACTCGCTGTGAAATATCTTCTCCGTCCTGACGACTTGTCAAACAACATACAGAGACAACGCATCACTGCTGAGTCACCGTTAAACCTTCTGCTGAATAAGTGTCACAACAACCTCGATGCACTCTTTGACGTGAGAAGAGGTTCAGACTGTCGTCGTGAAGATTAGAAGCATTTAAAGTCTCTCAGTCAGGACGGATTACTGTTGGAGTGAGTACAGATATCTGACATTAGGCTCTGACATCGTCACTCACCCAGAGCCAGCAGCCACTCACAGAGGAGGGGGGGGGGGGGATCAGCTAGGATGCATGATGCCATGTGACCGTCTGAACGAGCCTGCAGACGTCGCTTCTTTAATGTGTGACCTCGTTGTAGATGAGGTCATTTAAAAGTCAGGGACACGAGTTATTAAAAATAACAAAGAATCCAGTTTGACATGAATGAAGTTGGATTGGATTCAGAGTTCTTAGCATGGATGCAGCGATCAGGCTGTTTCAGCCCTGATACCGATACCGACGGCGATATCTCGGGTGTCCGCTCCAACACCGTGTTCATGAACAAGCTGCTGGCGTCACTGTGTAGGAGACACGACTGGACTGTTACAATACAATATTCAACATCACAGGAAATACAATTTAAGTGGAAACCTTTGTATTGCACGAACCGTTGGTCCACTTAAACCGGACTTGAGATTCCAGGATGCATCGCTGGATACCCGATCCCGCTGTCTGAGTCTCGCTTCACTACCTCCTCTCTGCTGTCAGCAATGGTTTTATCTCAGTCTTTCACTAACAAGGACCACACACAGAACTGTATGAGTTTCGAGAGGTTTATTGCATAACGGAATGATTGTTGGATGATGAGGAAGCGGAAGAGGTAGAGGGTTGAAGGGATGAAGGGATGTGGGGTAGGGGTAGAGGTAGAGGGATGTAGGGTAGGGGTAGGGGTAGAGGGATGTAGGGTAGGGGTAGAGGTAGAGGGATGTAGGGTAGGGGTAGGGGTAGAGGGATGTAGGGTAGGGGTAGAGGTAGAGGGATGTAGGGTAGGGGTAGAGGTAGAGGGATGTAGGGTAGGGGTAGAGGTAGAGGGATGAAGGGTAGGGGTAGAGGTAGAGGGATGTAGGGTAGGGGTAGAGGTAGAGGGATGTAGGGTAGGGGTAGAGGTAGAGGGATGTAGGGTAGGGGTAGAGGTAGAGGGATGTAGGGTAGGGGTAGGGGTAGAGGGATGTAGGGTAGGGGTAGAGGTAGAGGGATGTAGGGTAGGGGTAGGAGTAGAGGGATGTAGGGTAGGGGTAGAGGTAGAGGGATGTAGGGTAGGGGTAGGAGTAGAGGGATGAAGGGTAGGGGTAGAGGTAGAGGGATGTAGGGTAGGGGTAGAGGTAGAGGGATGTAGGGTAGGGGTAGGGGTAGAGGGATGTAGGGTAGGGGTAGAGGTAGAGGGATGTAGGGTAGGGGTAGGAGTAGAGGGATGAAGGGATGTACGGTAGGGATCAAGGTAGAGGGATGAATAGATGTAGGTTAGGGATAGGGGTAGAGGGATGAAGGGACGTGACGGGGGATCGTTGGTGTCCGGCGGCTGGTGGGAACGGAGACTGTTGCGTGGTCCCGTTCCTGAACAAAGTTCATAAAACTACATTTATTTCAGCCGTGATGTCACTGAAAAGACTCTTTTTAGACAAAATACAAACACAAAGATGAAGTTTGTTAGAAGACGTATGAATGAAACATTAAAGTATTAACATTTAAGTTACCTTTGCGTCATTGTTTTAGGACTGAACCTGTGAATCAGGTGAAGTAGCTCAGCTTTGACACGGTGACATGTTTCCTGTTTGTCGTGGCAGGAAGCCGAGCATCATGAGCAGCCGTCTCATTATTAGTGTGAACTTCACCCGTCGCTCTCTCGGCGTTGTTCCCTCCGCTCTCTTCTTTGCCAGTTTGTTTCTTTTTTTCTGTATTTGTCCAATTCCTCTGGGGGACCGAAGGAGGATTTGGACTCGGCTGTGGGTCAGTGAGCCAGAAGAAGTGTGTGTGTGTGTGTGTGCACTCTCTTATACTTCTATCTTTGTGAGGACTAAAGAGAGTGAGGACATTTCACTGTTTGAAAGGAGGAGCGTCGTTGCAGCATGACGACATTTAGAAAACCGAGAACATTCGTGGAAACTGGGGACATTTTAGAAAGTCAAAACATTTCCCAGAAAACAAAGACGTCTTTGAGAGCGAAGACATTTAGGAGAGGAAGGTGTCCAGTGAAAGGTCGTTCACATCAGGACTGTCTGGGGAAAGTGAGGACGAATACCAAGTGAAAGAGAATACACAGCTGAGAGATTTGTTCAGGACTTTGTAACACATTCAGCAGTGTGTGTGTGTGTGTGTGTGTGTGTGTGTGTGTGTGTGTGTGTGTGTGTGTGTGTGTGTGTGTGTGACAGTGAGTGATTGGCAGCATCACAGCAGACCGATTACAGACTGCAGCTGCGTTCAGGGACACTGAACCTGACCTGTCAGGGTCTCGTCTGGACACTAAAGCTTCTCTTTCAAAGGTGCAAATCTGAATGTCACGAGAGAGAGGAGGCAGACATCTTCAGCAGCAGCAGGAAAACATGGACGCTGTTGAGCTGAGTGAGGAAAGAAATGTCTGTCAGATTTATCTTTTTCCAAAGAAACCCCTCACTAAACGGAAAACAATGTTGTTTATCGCTGCTCTAACACGTTAACATGTTGTTGATAATCTGAGCGCTGCAAAAAACAGAACGTAACGAAAGAGGAGAGGAATAAACTGGGCTGTATATGTTCTGCCACAGTCAGCTGTAATGATGGAAATAAATACTTCCCCTCACCGTCACCTTTAATGTATTCGGGGTCATATTTCCTCACCGCGCGCTTTGAAGCTTCTACTGCTGCAGGTCGTCGATCACGTGACTGATCGTTTCACAAACGGATCCGTCGTGTCGCTGCGTCCGAGGGAACGTTAGCTGGCTGACATCTTCCTGATGATGTGTCCTGATTGGTCTTCAACTCGATTTGTAGTTTTGTTTTGTATTTGTTTCATGATTCTGTCTCTATGACTTTCATATCTCTCCTGTTTCATAATGCATATGTCTTTATGTGTATTGGTTTTCATCTCGCAGGGCAACCTTGTTTTTCTTGACCTCGTCTTTGGTTTGTAGCTGTAATGTCTGATGGATGTGTGCAGCACTACTGCCCAAACAAAAGTACATCTTATCTGATTCAAACATGACTGGAACACACCCACAGTCCTCTGGATGGCGCTCTTAGGTCCGCTGGCATAGATCACTTACCGTAGAGGTGCTGTGTGCAGGATCTGGAGGCATCTAGTGGCGAGGGGGCAGATTGCACCCAAATGAAACTTCTCCAGTGTGCTATAAAAGCAGGAATGTCACTATCGTGAGCGTTTAGTTTGTCCGTTCTGGGCCACGATAGAAACATGGCGTCCGCTCCGCATGTGGGTAGAAACGGTAGAAAAAAAGGAAAAACATCATTATTTTCTGGTGATTATACACTAAATAAAACAATCGTATTAATATTATTTTCCATTTCTGCCATCAGATCTCCCTTAATGTAACACACTGTACCTTTAAATAACATGTGTGTGTGATCAGATGTGACACGAACACAAGTGCATGAAGCTCTGAAGCAGAGCCGGGGGAACAGTGAAACACCTCCGAGCGACCCGGGGGCAACGATGGAAATAGATTTTTTGCAATTTGAAGGCTACATTATTACTGTATGTGTAACAACTCAAGCAACAAACTGGGACACATCTGACATATGTTCACGCTGGATTTCATTGTCTGTTCACTTTGAAGGACACAGCACAATACCTCTGAGGCCTTGTCTTCTCGATCTTCTTTAGTAAACTTACACCGATTCACATCGAACCTGCAGAACAGCATTCTGTGCTTGTGAATAAAACTGAAGCTTTCAAACACAAATGATGCGATTTCACAGCTGTGAACGACGGTCGAGGGTCGTTCGTGCTTCCGTCAAGTTATTTGCACTAAAAACAGTTATTGATCTCAAGAAATATGTTCAGTTTTAAACAATTAGAAAACATGTTTTTGTTGTTTGCCTTTGATAAGTGTCCTTTGGTTTAACATGCGATTAAGTAATTAACAGTGGAAAGAAACATTAAAGTTCATGAGTGTCTGTATTTGTGTTTTTTGTGTTGAGCAGTGTTTCCTCTCTCAGCCATGTGACTCAACAGACGTTCATTTCAATGAAAATCTTTCAGATTTCAGCCTCTGTGGATAATAAACTCAACACAAATACTGCTGTTTGTTCTTCAGATGTTCATTTCTCTTGGCAAATAAGAAAAGCATCGACTGGCCATCTTGAGCTTTGATAACCACGTCTGCTTGTGTGTTTGTTCGCAGGCCTCCAGGCAGCCATTGTCTCTCAGTCTGAATCCTTTGAGTGTGCTCGTTCTCGCACAAATAAAGGAATTGATGAGATTCTTCTCTGACATACATCGTCTCGCTGCAGCGTGATAACAGGTTCTCTCCGTACTCGGGGGAAATCGCCACACATTATCATAATAGACGTTGATACGTCTAAGCCCGACCGATGCAGCCCACGCAGCCCATAATTCCCTCCCGCTGAGTCCTTTCGGCTCCCAGTGAAAGTGGAATCCAGTGTTGGGTTTAAAGGGGTCAAAGCCATTGATTATGGCCGAATACCAACCATCATCCCATCAACTCGAGACAACTGGGAATATAGGGGGCGAAAAAAGCCATTACTCTTCGTCTCCGGCCCCGTCTCTCTCAATCCACTCCCACTCTCTCCGTCTCTCCTCTTCACCCCCCGTGGTTTTCCATCAATAGCTCGCTCCACATCTTTACTTTCCTCTTCCCTGCTGTGTTTGTCTTTCTTTGATTCCGTCGTCCTTCATTTTTCTCCGATCTGATCTTTCTCTCTTCCTCCCAACGTGTCAAATACTTACATTAAATATTTACATTTTACAGATAACATCAATAAAAGTGGTGAGAAGAGAGCGTGCACTTACATTTAAAGTATAATAAAACATTGTCAACAGATAATATTTACATTTAAATTAAAAAACCCGTTTAGATTTTAAATGTTGAGGCTTTCAGGGATTCTGGAGTGTCTATCGAGGCGTCTCTACGTCACGCCGCCTCAGTCCGGATATAGTCAAATCGAGGCTTCAAACCGTCAGTCCACAGACCAATGGTCCACCTCTTACATAGAGTCTGTGGAGACAAACAATCATTACTTTTGTGGTGACTCTGGGTCTTTGTGTCAATCTATTGTAACTGAATCCAAGCTGACTGCTGGATATTCCTCTAACCTCAGTATTAGCCAATCAGTGCCTACCGCAGTAACCGTTCAACCCCTCTCTCCGGTTTCTCCCTGAAGCTCGCCCACCTTCCTCTTTAGCGCATGAGAACCAGGCGCTCAGAGGCCGTTTAAAGCCAATATGAAGATCTGATCAGTCTCATTTCCTGAGTCGTGCCTGAACGCTCCCCTCCCTTATTAATCTATTTATGTTCCACAGAGACCGGAGTTCCTCTGTGGGTACGAGGAGACCGTCTAGGTCTGATCCGGTTTGTTGTGGATCACAGCCGGAGTCTTGTGGGTGTATTTGTTTTTTTGGATGAGTCCTCCCGTGTGAGGCTTCATGAATGTGTCACCCGGCTGCTCGGCCTTTATTAAAGTGGAGAACGAGTCGACACGCGGTGGAACAAATATTCATCCGGACGTGACGAGTGAAACTACTTCATCAGAACTCTGCAGGCTGAACCGTTAAATGAGCTCCAGAGAGTTTCACAGCGACCTCTAAGGATCTCCATCTAATCATCTAAGCTCTACGTGTTCAGGAGAGAAACCTGTTGAAGGGCAAATTAGTTGCTGAGTCGTTCCTCATACTCCCATGAATGTCAATTCAAAGGAAATGTGGGGACAAAACGTGAGTTTTCAGATTTTGCAGCTTTTCCACGACTTCAGACTTCTGATTCACAGTTTTAATGACTTTATAATTGCATTATTATATTTTATACTGACTTGTGTTGCTTTTATTTGAGGCATTTGTGTAAAATGTCCTTGTTGAAGGGATGAACTCACCTTACCTGTAAATACTAAAGCTTCATTTGCATATTTACTGCATGTATACATATTTTCAAAGTCAATGTAACAAGAGTTTGGAGGAGAGCCGGGACAATTATGGGTTTATAACCACAATATCAATATCAGAATAGAAAGTAAAAAGATTCCAGAAAAGATTTATTTGTGGATATTTATCTTTTTCTGATGAGAATCATAATTTTTTCCAAACATAATATATATATATGTAGATATATTTACTGATAATGAACCTGTCAGGACTCTCTCGTCCTCTGAATGTCTCATTGAGACATAAATGATCGCGCTGCTGTTTACAGGAGATTGTTGTTGAGATCCTGGTTGTTCAGCAGTTCCGTTATAATTATAACCGCATTCACTATTTATCAAACATTTCTTGAATGAAAACAGTGACTTGAAACAGATCCCTGAGCTTCCATCCTCTACTCCCACACTGGTCTCAGCTGTCATTAGAGGAGTTATCTCACTGGTCTCCTCCGGGTGATGATCACAACGACGGCTCAGAGCTCTGAGCTCAAATTAAAGGTCCTGAATAGCATCATTAGATCTCCCTCCACACGTGTACACAGTGGACATGTGGTGTAGTCGTGCTGCACGCTGAGCCTCACTCACCGCGGCTGGTTGAGTCACTCTGCTGAGCTGAACTCACAGGAGCCTCCAGACGGGACCCGGCACAGCGAATATTCAGAGAAACGCGTCGGTTAAACTGTGAATGTGCCGGTTGAATTAAGAGCTGATTGTTCATAATGACGTGAAGCACCTGACGCTGGAGAGGACGGGCTGCAGCTGGGACCCTCCCAACACACCACGGCGGAGATGAACGAGCTTTATTGCACCGTGTTTCACCTCGTACTGTCAGAAGTACGTCACCTGAGCGGGACCTGGAATCACTGACATGGTCTCAATGATCCTCTTCAGAGTTTATCATCTGATGTCTTGGTCTGCCTTTGCATAAATAGATATATGTGTCTATATATATCTATGGATATGTGTATGTATAGATGTATATACTGCTACTTCAGCACCACGGACAGCGCCATGAACTCTACGCCGTCGTTAATCGTACAGTTTAAATTCATGCCGTGGAGACCTGCGCGCTGCTCACTTGCAGCCAATTTGGATCCGTTGAGAAAAAACTAATTAGATTTGAAATTGAACAGCAGCTCCGACGCAAGTGAACCCTGAAACCCTCTCACTCACACACACACACACACACACACACACACACACACACACACACACACACACACACACACACACACACACACACGCTTATATGCATGTCTTAATGAGACCTTTTTTACAAAGAGTTTGACTTACGGGTGAAAAATGTAGATTTTTTAGTTTTAGATGACCTTTAGACCTTAATTGAACATGTTTGTTGATTTACTGCACTTTTCATAAATAATAATAATGTAATAACATCTTTAATAAATACATTTTTGGGGACTTTAGTTGATGTTTTGTGTTAGTTCTTGTTTTTACGATCCAGTCATAGTTACAGAAGATGATTCCGTGTCTTACATGTTGGTAAGTTAATATATTTAATATATCTTCTCATTATATTTGTGATAATCCACGTGAAACACGTTTATAAACTAAAACACAAACTGTTCTCTGATCAGCTCGTTAAATGACTTTCTGCTCATTTCAATTAATAATTGTAGAACCTTCTGAATGTCAACACTCAGATATCTCTCACACACACACACACACACACACACACACTCACACACACACACACACACACACACACACACACACACACACACACACACACACACACACACACACACACACACACACACACACACACAGAGAGAGAGTAAGAAAGAGCCCAGAGGCGTGTTGGTGTTGAGAACAGTACATCTGTTGTTGGACACTTTGTGCTCGGTTACAGTCTTTCACACACGGTCCATATTTACACACAAGGACACAATAAACAACATGACAGCCGAGTTACAGAGCAGTTTACATTCATGTCTGATGGAGGTCAAGCAGCACACGTGTCCTCCCAGCGAGGAGCTCAACATCTCTTTGATTCTCTCCTTCAGATAAAACAAGCAGAGAGCGATGGAGGGTCACTGACTCGATGGGAATCATTTGTATTTAGTCACACCAGAATATAACGGACATGTCTCCGGTCTGTCTTCTGGGGAGAGAGAGAGCCGGACGAGCAGCTGAAACCAGGACGGAGATAAACAGCTGCTGAGGTTCAGCGGGAGGGAACAGAGGGATTCTCTTCTGTTCCCTTTGATTCATTTAGCGGAGCGTCAGTAATAGCCGCTGATGCTCGGTCACCAGTGTGTTTCAGGCTCGCTGTGTTAGCACAGTGCGACCACAATGAGGCAATTAGAGCTCAAACACACAACGTAACGACATCTGCTGATGACGTTCTGAACACTGAATGTAGTCTGTAGTCTGAATGAAGACCTTCAGCAACAGGTGCAGGCGGAGAGTCGGTAGGAACGGACCTCCAGGGGAGAGACCGTCTCCTGACCACACGGTGAACGGGCTCAGCCCCGTCAGGCGGCAGCTGCACCGGAGCATGATGGGAAAGCCGGGGGCGAGAGATTGGCAGATAGTGCGGGGGAGGGCAGAGAGGGCAGATAAAGGAGAGGTGGAAGCCGATGGAGCACATCGCTGTAAATAAAAGATATTTGTGGAAGCAGGTTTTCATGACGGCTCTGAGAACCTCTACGTTTGGGTTCTAACTCGGTTCTCACGGCGGCTCGGCTCTGGAGCCCTTGTGTGTGTTTTCAGTGGCACCAAATACTCAGAATAACCTGTTAACAAGGCTCATGAAAATGAATCTTCCACTAATATTCCCGTTTCCATGCAGCCTCGTGACGCGTCCTCGTCTCCGGTGACTCCCACGTGGACCTGGTTCTCTTCTGTCGTTCATCACGTCTCAACATGGACGACTGGAGCAGCAGGAGCTTCATCTCTCTCAGAGTGTTCCAGCGGTGGAGGAACTTGTTGGAGCCTCAGTGACTGAGCTGCTCCTTAAACCTGAACGTGTCACACTCAGAAGGCCGGATTCAGATCTTGTTTCTTTGAACTTGTTCCTATAAGGCACCGTCTCTGGAGGGCTTCATGGATGGTGAGTAAATACTTCACTAATGCATTCATGAGAACAACCTTCTAGGGTTGCCAGGTTGTAAACAGTCCAGCCGGCAGCTCGTTGGCGTTGGCGTGTTGGCGGTGTGTTCCATCCCTCTGATTGGCTGAGGTCTATTTAAACTGATAAACGTCCTCAAGTGATGTCACTTGAGTCAGCGTCGGCTGAAGGCTTACGAGTTAGAGAGAAGTGAGACCTCTGCGGCCGATCGCCCACGCCAAACACACCCGTGACTGAACTGCATTGTGGGTAATGTAGGCTTTGGTTTAAACAAGACTCATTAACATCGAGTGTGCTGCTAAATTCTTTCGTCTTATTAGAAGTTTTGCTGATATTGGTCCGTTAAATTGTTCCTTTTTTGCACCTGAAGGGTTGTTTGAGATATGGTGCCGTATACACACTGTACACCACGTCATCAACCGGTACATGAGCTGCATACTGACGGGAATATCAACCGTATGAGTTCACGACCCCGCCAGCAGCTCTGACATCACTGTCCACATGTTGAGAATCTGAACGGTTGATTTCACTCATTAAAATCATATTAAAACATGAAAAAGTGACATAATATCATAATATCCTGGTTCGACCAGTCTCAAGGCACCCGGACGCAATGCATCGTGGGAAAATTCTGGCTAGTGTAGTTTAATAAATCCGGGCATTTTGTCATCCGAACAACATCCGCAGCACGAAACACACTAAACTGTTACCGTCGTCCTGTTAGTGGAGATCAGGTCAGCGCGTTTGAGCTGAATCCGTTAAACAGGAAGTGAGCTTCATGTCATGTATTAATGATCTCCTGCTTTCATATCGCTTCATGTCGCGCTAATGAAGCTGCAATGAAAGCGAAACTAAAACCTGGATGTGCCCAAATTCAACAAGAGACATTTTCATGAAATCTGAACTGGAGTTTTGGTTTTACCGCTTTGAATGCAACACTTTGTGAGAAGGACGTCGTCTCCGCTGCTTCACGCTGAACCCTTTGAAGTCTCTTTTCTTCTTCTTCTCCTCGTTAACCTACATTTCCGTGTGCTCCTCCTGCTCCTCCTGCTGCTGCTCTCATCTCCTGAGAGAAGAATCAACCTTTGCTCCTCTCAGTCACAACGTCTTCTCTGGTTTTACATCCGGCTCCGTCCACAACAAACACATTTTCATGACAAAACACACAGCAGACATTTCACAAAGCTTGCATCATGCATCCTCCTCGTGCTGCTCCCCAACTCACTGATCCAACGTTCCTATACGTGTTATACGATAGTTAGCTTTTATTTTTTTGAACAATCAGCCCCCCCCCCCCCCCTTTGTAAGCCACTCTGGGTTAAATGTAGGAGCTCAATGCTTCACTCTGGAATGAAGGTGGAGTAAAGCCCTATTTCCACAACAACTGCGTTAAAGTCAAAGGTTGTTTTTTGAGCGTCGAGGACATTTTGAATCCTCTTTGTGTTCAGGTTAACTCCTCGTGTCCTTACAGAACAAACTCGTCAGAGTCACAAAGTTTCACTTCAACAAATCCTCAAGGTTCACAAGGTTCTCAAGGTTCACAAGGTTCAAGTTTCATCAGACAGTCTTCTAATCCCGCTCGTCTGTGCCTCCTAATCCCCCCGTGGCCGTCCTCTCGCTCATCTCCTCCTCCCTTTCTCCCTTTCTGGAATCTCCTTTTCTTTTCTTGTCTCTGGGGAACAAAAGCTTTCCTGACAATGATTGTCTTTGTCCTCCCCTCCGTCTCCCTCGTCGCTCCCTTTCCTCCCATCACTCCCTTCGGGAACGCTCACACGTCGGTGGCGTTCAGGTGGGTTGACACCACGTCCTGGGTTTCAAGCACGATCTTCTTCGCCCTCCCTCCTCCTCCTCCTCCTCCTCCCCCCACGGGGTGAATGCTGTCCACCCGTCCGCTCCTCCCCCTCTCCCCTCCCCCCCTGCGACACTTGAAGACGGCGAGGAAGGCGGCGCGGTAGTTGCGGTTCATCCAGCCGTACAGCAGCGGGTTGGCGAAGGTGGAGCACATGGCCACCACGTGGAAGACGGTGTAGAGCAGGCGGAAGTCGCGCATGTCCAGCACCGCGCTGTCGATGTCGGTGGCCAGCTGGAAGGCGTGGAAGGGCAGCCAGCTGACGGCGAACACCACCACCATGGTCACCAGCATCTTGGTGGTTTTGCGGCGCCGGCGGTGGCGCTCGGAGGTGGCGGTGCTGCTGCCACCGCCGGCGCCGGCGCTCTCCGCCGGGCTGACGTGGCCGCGCAGTTTGGACCAGATGCGGGCGTAGGCGAAGGAGATGATGGACAGCGGCAGGAAGTACTGGAGGATCAACATGGAGATGCTGTAGACGGTGCCGTCGGTGTTCTTGCCGGGCCACTTCTCCGTGCACACCTGAGACACCACAAGAAGATATTCAGTTTGATTCATACTTTAGGTTGGTGTGAGTATACTTTACATCCATTTAAAAGTCTTTAGAGGTAAAGTTTGAACCCACGGTTGGTTCTTCATCAGGTACAGATGAAGAACCAACCGGGGATCCAAACTACCTAAAGCTGTGTTTAGTTACTTTAGATTAGTTTGAGTGTACTTTATATCGATTTAAAAGTCTTAACGTTAACGTTTGGAGCCCAGGTTGGTTTTTGAAAATCATTTCATTCGTTCTCAAAAGTGATTTGTACTACATGTGTACACTCTTCTCCCCCCCCTCAAAACCCCCATTTGGGATTCACTCTCGGGTTCAAGAGGTTATTAATAATACAGGAAAAATCTGTAAAATAACAGTGTTTCACTGCAGAACTTTTAGGGATATCACTTTATTGAAGGTGTTTGATCGTAATAATACAGGAAGAATCTGTAAAATAACAGTGTTTCACTGCAAAACCTTTAATGAAAATTTCCGTAAATTTATGGTTTTCGCCCTTTATTTGAATTAAGATATTTTACCTTAATTTTACGGTTTTTGTTTGGCAGCCATTGCTGCCAGTCATTTGACCCTTTTTTTACGGGGTTTTTTTTTACAGTGTGATGAAGAGCCACTGGACTCCAAACGTTGTACTACTTTCTGGACTCCAGGACAAGAAAAGATGTGTTTTTTTACAACACAACACAACAACAAAAGCACTTGTTCAGGGAGGAAAAGAACTGAGGTGTGACACACGATACAAATCAGGACAATGTGACGAAAAGACTTCAAAGCGTGAGAAAAGAATGACGGGAGGGTCGATGAAGGGAGTGAGGGGGAGACGGGAGATGAAAGAGATGGAGAGGCAGGGAGAGATCAAAGAGAGAGGTGTGTGTGTGTGTGTGTGTGTGTGTGTGTGTGTGTGTGTGTACCTGTATGGTGTGTCCGGGCTGCAGGGTGAAGGAGCCGTACTCTCTGAAGATGGCCAGAGGGCTGGCGAGCACGGCGCTCAGCACCCAGGTCAACGCGATCACCCCGAAGCACACGTCCTTACGCATCCTGGTCTCCAGGTGGTACACGATGCACCTGAAACACAGACACACGTCTCCTGTCCATCGGTCGACTTGTGACAGATCAGTAATGGAGGAGGGAACACATCCGTGTTTGTTTACAGGAAGTGCACCTCTATTCTCTCGCCTTCTAATTAGAGAGCTAATTAGAGAGAATGCAGCTTTAAGACTCAAAGCTTTGACTTGACATGTTAGAAACAAATGAGAACATTTCTTCAGAGATCGTGCTACAGATCAGCTGAAGACATGCAGAGTGAATTAGTTTGATTATTTTTGGCCTGTTCAGCTCATGGACGCCAACAAAGAAACAGAAACACAGAACTCAGACGCTCAGATCGGGAAACGTTTCTGCCAAAAACACAACTCTCACAGCGAGTGAGGACGCTTTGTGCCGGCGGTCCCTGGACTACAGAACGCACAAACCAACGACAGCAGATGGAGGACGCTGGTGAGAGCTCCAGGAACTTCTCAAAGGACCGAATATGTTCACAGATGACGTGTTTAAAGTCCGCCGCTTGAATTAAATCCTGTCTTTTGTCTTTGAAGCTAACTTTTAGCGCACCTGTCAGCGTACTTTATTCTTGTTCTGTGCTGAAAGGTTGTGTTGGATTCCAGCAGCTCTGAGATCAGGTCCTCAGGGTCACACATGTAAATGTTCTACTCTCCGTCACACTGGGCTGCATTTACATGTCAATCCTCATTAAAATCCTCTTTTTCAGCTCAAAGCGAGCGAGGCGGTTCAGAGTCCAGCAGGGAAGAACGTCATCAAACTCAAACTCTCTGCACATTCACACTTCACAGCTTAGCCGAGCGAGCGGACGTTGTTCTCCAGAGCGAGCTACACCTGAAGATGAGGAACGTTAACACGAGATCATCTCAGAAAGGGAACGATTAGAAGTTAAAAGTTCAAACAGCATGAATTAGTTTCTTTCTTCTGTTTTTGTAAACGTAGAACTTCCTCGAGATACATAGTTATGAGGCCAAAAAAAAACAAATTATTTCTTGTAAGTTAGTAAAACAGAATCTTGTATATTTACTACTTTAATATCAGAGGATATTCAAGTTTTATTTCCTCGTAAATTCCCTTTTTTTTCACCTACAATGGCCGTGATGCGTGCTCGTATTAATGTAATGAGCGTGAACACTGAGCCCCGCCTTCCCCTAAGCCCCGCCTCCCCTCTAAGCCCCACCCACCTGTGGCGGTCCAGGGCGATGACGTTGAGCGTCACGGTGGAGACGTGCACGGCGAGGCCCTGGGCGTACGGCAGCAGGAAGCAGAGCGTGCTGCCAAACTTCCACTCTCCCTGCAGCGTGTAGACGAGGGTGAAGGGGAGGCACAGCGTGTTCACCAGCAGGTCGGCTGCAGACACAACACAGGAAGTTCACACGTCATTAGAGGTTCAAACACATCGATGCTCTGTGGAGACTTTCTGCTGCTGCTGATGAATAATGTGCAGTTCTACAGCAGACTGTTCACGTCTTCAGGAGAGATTCCTGCTGAGCGGCGGCTCAGTTTGATAAAAGTCTTAATTATCTTCTAGGAGGAGCAGATGTTCAGTTTGTCTGTTTTGTCTGTTTTGTCTGTTTTGTCGGCTGGATTACAGGAAACTAAAGCTAGAGACACGACCGACATGAAGCCTGGTGGAGGAGGTGCAGCAACGAGAAACACAAATGAAATGATTCAACATTCATTCATTCATCGGCTGATTGTTCTCCATCTGTGTTGAATGTTGCTGCTAAACATTTCAACCAATGAGAGTCCGCTCAACGTCAGTTCAACTGCAACTATTTGATGGAAATACATTTTAAATTGTTCAATAGTTCCACACTGAGTTAACTAACAGCTAACGATAACGGAGGTTGCATTAGTTACATCATGATGCGTTCAAGCTCTGTTGAGTAAAAAGGAGTATTGGGGCGTTCAATTTTAAAATGTAGATTTTTAGTGAGAAAATATAATTGTTTTCACAGATATATAAAATAGATATTAGAGAGGGAATTAAGACCTTTGTATTCATTATTTGTGTTATAAACGCGCTGTAGACGGATCAGCGGTCAATCAGCAGATACACAAGTTCAAATATCGTAATCGGTATCGGTGAGGGAAACACGTCGTCTCATTTCTTATTGTTTCAGTGTCTCAGTGGCCAACTGAGGTACTGCAACAGAGAGCATCTGACATCGAGCAGCTCAATGATTCCTCTCCGTAGAGCCGCTATGTGAGCAGCGGATCTCCTCACGTGTCCTCCGCTCTGCCCTCTGATCGCTGCTCGGACTTCCAGAGACACGGGGCCCCGGCAGGAGCTGACCCAGTACCGGAAGGGGGGGCCGAGGCCAAGTCTGCGAGCCTCAATCAGTTCGGGATGTTTGGACCGTGATAAGGGCATCGTGCCAAATCAGGTTAGAGCAAAAACAGAAGGCTGCAGGGTCTCCGTGTGCCCCCCCCCCCCCCCCCCCCACTGGAGTCCCCAACGTTGCCCTTTAGCTTCCTGTGATGCTTCAGGACACAAACAGATATCAGCAGCACACACGATGGCCAAATCACGACAACGTCCTTCAAACTAAAAGACTAAAACATGATCGATGGCTCGATGTTGATCCGGTAGACCGCCAGCGACAGTCTCCGGTCTCAAAGTCGACTTTGTCGATACCACACAACGTATCCTCGTATAATGACGTGTGCTATCTTACAAACAGTCCAGAAAACCTTTTTCAAAGTAAACTTAGCTAACGCTGGAGGAGAGCAGCCTCTACAACAGATACTTTCTTCTTCCCCTCCATCGGACCAGAAGAGGTTCATCTCCACGTGTTTTGACTCTTTTAGACGTTCAAAACAAACGACTTGTGTTTCTGTGGTGAGGACCAGACCCAGTGTCCCACGTGTTACTCCAGAGAGGAGGACGTCGCTCCTCCTAGCCTCGAGGTGTCTGTGAACAGCATCGTGTCATCTGAGCTGTCCGATAAAGAGCCGAGCGTTCACAGTAAGACAAAGAGACGCGTGGGAGGGACAGCGGGCAGAGCAGCCAGATCCTGTTTGTGTTTTCGGGGTAATTTAAGCGACGACTTTCTGTCTGCCGCCGTTCTACCTTCCTGCACATTTCACATCACATCTGTCACGCTGCTTCTGCTCCTCTTCCTCGCCTGCTCTGTTCTTTTTGTCTCGGCGGCTTCTTCTCGCTCAGCCGGAGCGTCAGAGGCCGGAGGACGTCTGTCATCACGTCCACAAAGCGTCGCATAGCGAGGACATCGGCTTATTAAATGTACTGAGCACGTATCGATCATATATGTGCACACATGGCTACAGTTTGAGCGACATTCTTCTGAATATCTTGAAATAAATGTTCATGAATATATTCATGAAGTAACAATATTTACTTCATCTTACTTGAGATCAGATGTGAACTTCTATATTATTATGAGTATTTTCTCCGGTTGTCTTTGTCCCCGTCTGTCTGCTTTAAGTCAAACTGTTTGAGTAGAAAGTTTCAGTATCCGTTGAGTTCAGTCAGTCGCTTCCTTTTGATTGCTGCTCACTTTAAAGGTCCTCTTCATCTTCGTCTCTAGAAGGAGCAGGTTGTTATTTTCTGCTGCACTTCTTTACATGCAGCCGGCCTCTGTTCTCCAACGCACTGCAGCGGCTCCTTTAACCTTCAATGTAGCTATGAAAGACTGACAGCAGGACTCTCCTGGTGTGTTTCATGCAGCGATGTTCTCTTTCTGCCTATTAGGTCTCTTTTGTTTTGAAGAGGTAGACAACAGCCAGCTGCCACTTCCTGTTCATGACTTTGTGTTCAGCTTTCATATAAAGTGTGCAGCTCAATGTGCTGCACATTCAAGAACAGATACAAGTAGAAAGCCGTCCTTTTATACTTCACATAAAGGAAGAGAGAACGCCTTTCACAGAGACACAATTGAATAAGAACCAGAAAACATGCAAAATAACAAATACATTTATGAAACTAGAACTAGACACTCAAAATATTTTCAACTAAACAAAAAACCTCTGGAAACCACAAGAAGACTCTAACTGAGCCACACAGAGACCTGATTGGAGGACTGCTCTGCTCCTCCATATGGTGAAGGGGTTTTAAACTGCAGTGTTTTAATTGGTTTACATATCGATTCATTTATCTCACAAATGGAGGGTTCATAATAATAACTTATATCATGAGGCTGGTGTTTTTCTATATTTCTCTTTGTCAACAAATCCTACAAAAAGTCCACAATCAACAACGTGTTCGTCCGTCTCTCAAGACGTTCTGACTTCCTGTCTGTGGTCCAGTGGTTCCTGCTGCGTACATCTTTAAAAACACAAATATATAGTTTCATCTCCTAAAACGGCCGCTCACTGTAGTTTTTATGAATCAAACAGGGAGCAGCCTGTTCTCTGTCGCTGTCCCTGGTCCTGAAGTCTCTTTCTGAAGCTGTCCGTGGTCCTGAAGTCTCTTTCTGAGGCTGCTGCTGTCCGTGGTCCTTAAGATTATTTATAACGCTGTCGCTGTCCCTGGTCCTGAAATCTCCCCCTGCCTCATCTAAATTGACTGATCCTTCCACGCTTTCTCTGAAGGCTGCTATGAAGGTAATGTATTATTGTTCATCATCAGCCCCCCCCCCCCCCCCCCCAACACACACACACGGACAGACAGACAGCGCTGCCCCATTTTCACACTCCATTACTCCTCATTGTTTACGTGTCACTTTCATTTGCCCGTGCGCTTATTAATTGACCTATTTACTTGTTTTCTTGTTGATTCATGCATTTATAACATGTTTATTCATGTAGTTGTAATACAGAATGTTTTTATGTTTTAATTAATCTATTAATGTTTTGGATTAGAAGTAAAATTAATGTTGTTTTAGTAATTAAAACTGACTTCAGATACTGACTGCACGTTATTCACCGTCTTTCTTTTGTGGTTTCCTCTCTTACAATTAAAAAATATTCCCAAAACAACACCTTGAGAGAGCTGACTTTGAGCTTCTCTCAGGCAAACACGATCCCGGCAGTAAAAGTATTTTTTTAATCTTGCCACCGGTGTGAGATTTCACAACTGAGCATCGTGTGTCACTTCACAGGCGGAGGACGTGTGAAGCCGGCCTCGTCCCACTCTCATTATAAATTAACAGAGCGGAGGTGACATCAGTGGTTACGCTGTGTTGTTGATGTGAGAGGACTCAACAGATGTTCGGTCAGAGTTGAGATATTCTCCAGCTCATTAGAACAACGTGAAGCTCTGCAGGATGCAAATGCACGGTTCAATCCTTTATGTGCTGTAAAGCAGGCTCCTGGTCACATGATGCTGAGAACGTTATATGTTCTCTCACTTTCTCTCCATTTTTAGAAAGTACTGCATTCCCTGTTGGCTGTTAGGAAAATGTATCGGAGGACTGATATTTCTATCACGAAGTGACGATTTTCAGTGAGTTTGACCAATAAAACGTACGAAATGAAAACATGTAGAAATGTAGCCCAAAGACCAGGGTGATTCTGGACTTTTGTAGTAGATACTGATATCGATTTATATGATTAAAGAAATCAATATCAGCGGGACGTTTAGTAATGTCTCCACATGGACAGATTCTGCACACTTAAACCTGTTTGTTGAGCCGTAAACTCAACGATTTCATGCAAAGCTGACACGAAGTTGACCGGTTGGGACGAATCTACGTCAGGTTTCTCGGCCCCTTCTCCACTTGTTTAGCATTTTCTAAATGACGCAGTGGGTGGAGGTCGGCATGAAGTCACACTTTAAGAATTGGGATCAGGATACCTAAAGAGTAGGACATCTTACAGGGTAAAAATCTACTTGTTGTTCAGCTGGATATCCTGATGAAGGAGAGTTATTTTTTTCTTGAAATGAAGATAATTAGCACTTTAAAGTCAAAGCCTGTTTGTCTTTGTCTTCCACTCTCTTCCACCGACATTGTCCGATGCTTATTATCAAATGAAACGAGGGTTGAAGTACGTGTACACACTCCTAAAACGACTCCTCTGAGCCTCCGGGAGTTCTATTTTTAACTCGTCACATTTTACATCTGGTAACAATGGCGCCCCGGTTCGTCCTCGTGAGACGTGTGAATGTCAAACACATGAACAACGAATCTCTCACAGAGCAGCAGACATCACGGGGAAATAGATTATAACAGCTGACAGATGTTTGAGTCCTCACCACAGACGACCTACAGAGGGCAACACACACACACACACGCACACACACACACACACACACACACACACACACAGCATGGCTGGATGTCTGGGAGGATTTCCAAACTGACGGGTCTGACAGCTTCATATCAGAGCTGTGTGTGTGTGTGTGAGGGCAGGTTTTAGTAGCGTTGTAGGGACATAAATCTGTTTACAAAGCTCACATTGTGGGGACTCGCCTCCCTTATGAGGACTAAATGCGCGTTTCCTTAACGTAAATCATCACACTGGAAGACTTGGTATTTTTAAACCCTTCATGGATGGTTAAAATACTTCTATTAAAGTAATAAATCAAAAGGTTTCAAAGAGCACAGAAACAGGTGCTGGTGTGGCAGCGGAGGCGTCAGGTTTTCCTCCACGGTCGATCTCCCAGATGTTGAGTGAATACATAAGGTTTAGGTTTAGGTTTAGGTTTAGGTTTAAGTTAAGCTTCGGGTAATATTAAGTTTAGGTTAAAGTTAGGGTAAGTCTCTGGGAAGTGAATGTAGGTCAATGCAATGTCCCCAAAAGTCATGAAAACACGTGTGTGTGTGTGTGTGTGTGTGTGTGTGTGTGTGTGTGTGTGTGTGTGTGTGTGTGTGTGTGTGTGTGTGTGTGTGTGTGTACGTACCAACAGCCAGGTTGGCTATGAAGAAGTTGGTGACGGTGCGGAGCGTCTTGAAGCGGTAGATGACGTAGATGACCAGAGAATTACCCAGAACCCCCAGCACGATGATGGTGCTGTAGGCCAAGATCAACACCACCTGCAGACGACGACGACAACAACAACGACGACAACAACAACAGCAGCTTAGTCAACTTTACTGCATACTCCACCTGCTACTTTAATCTTTTCCTGTATGTTTGTACTGATCGATGTATAATCACTCAACCCTTCAGGGACACAGATATAAATAACTATTGATGATGTGAAGCCAAAGACAACTTATTCTTTTCTTCTACTTTATTGTCATTTTTCAGTTTAGTTTTCAGGCTAGTTGCCCATGAAATGTTTCCAAACATCTCCTCTGGCCTCTAACGGTGAAAGACGGTGGTGAAAGGTAACTAAGTACATTTACTAGTACTTGTAATTGCATATCTGAAGGAAATATTGTACTTTTTACTGCAGTATATTTGTCTGAAGTTTATTAGTAAAGATTCATGTTCAAGGCGTCTACCTGAACACTCAACAGGGTGATGGGGTCCTCTTGAAAATTCACTCCCTCGAACACCAACGTGGGCAACGGCGGCGGGTCGGCGCCGGTATTCGGTCCGTAGTCGCGGTAAACGTCCGGCGTGGCGTTGGCAGCGCTGATGGCCTCCATGTCCGATCATACGAGTTCAGACATTTTACTCACTCGGCTGTGAGGACAAAGAGACAGACGGACACAAAGGTCAGCGACAGGTAAGAAGACAAACAGGTCATTAAAGAAGAGTCCGTCTCCCTTAAAGCTGCACTAACAGGATGTATTTGGCCACTAGGGGGCAGAACAACAGCACCGATATATCTTGTGTTTAAAGGGACAGTTCACCCCGAAACCATAAACACATGTTCTTCCTCTCACCTGTCGCGCTATTTATCAGTCTGGATTGTTTTGGTGACAGATGTCGGCCTTCTCTGTGATATAATGGAACCACTCTGCCCAAAAAAACATACGTTGGAAAAACTCAACAGCAACAATCCCGACCTGGCTGCTAAAGATAATCCACAGAACCTTTGTGAGTGGTTTTATTTCGGGATTATTTTCTTTTCTACTGAACTACGCCAGCCGACCGTATCACGGCGCAGAAGGAAGCGTGCATCTCAGCGATAACGCCACAGCTCAGCCAAGGAGGACGTGATTTTGGGGTGAACTGTCCGTTAAACATGTTCGCAAACAGTTTGGATCCAAACATCAGGCGGACATCTTCAGCAGCTAAATGCTCCACTGTGTTCACCAGCTTGTGTCTGTATGGGAATCATTATTCCACTCGTCAACCATGTAGTTTGACTTGTTTCAGAACTCGTCTTTGTTTTCACACACACAGCAGATTAGCAGCAGTAATCGGGCCGAAGCAGGAAGTGATGTTACGCGAGGCTGATTACTCTAAACCCTGATGTTACATGCGGTTTACACCCTCACTAAGCCTCCATCCTGTGAACAACAAAGAAACACGCTCAACTCACATGCGTTCACTCACAAATCAGAAGCAAGCGTTTGAGGTTTGTGGTCTCAAATGTTAAACTGAGTTATTCTTATTCTTAAATGGATTGTGTGTATCAATGAAATCAGATTACTTCTAAAAGTAGATCATCCAGTAAACACACCGAATAACTCTTCAGCAGAATCCCAAATGTATCTCATCTCTATATGAATAAAATCAGATTAAACACGTCAGAGAAAAGCGACTTCCTGTAGAGAAACTGACTCAATGACATCAGTGGTTGACTCGACGTTACTCAATAATATTTAAATTATTAAAACAGATCTCAGTAGATTCATAAAAAAGAACAACTCTAATAACAAGAGAAACGTATTCACGCCAACGACAAGACAGCGAAGCTTTCAGGGATCGTTTGCACCCGTGGTCCTATAATGTGGTCCTATAATGTGGTCCTATAATGTGGTCCTATAATGTGGACTCTTATCGTCCTCGTAATTCAAACAGCGTGTTCCAGTCGATCCTGATCAGCAGGTCAACAGTCCACAAGACGGCACGAGAGGAAGTGAAGGACGAACAGCTTTCACATTTAGCAACACAGAAAGAAATGGCGTTACATCACTGGTTCAGTGTTGAAGTGTTGGTGATGTTGATTTATTTTAAAAGACCATAATACTTTGCAAAATAAGGAAAATCATTACAATGTTGTTGTAATTTAAATCCTATAATAGTATACAACAGTAGAATTGAAGAAAACACAAACAAACGATCGTTTTGCACAAAGATGTCTGAACGTTTGGTTTAACAGATGCTGGTTGGACCGGGCAGCTCCCAGCAGGCTCACAGCATCAAGCTGCAAACATTCATGCAGAAACTAAAAGAGAAGCTTTTGTCCGCTCGGACTGATTCAGAACAATGACGGCGAAGAGGAAGTCTGAACGTTTTGGTCTCAAGTTGCCAAAACGATTTCTGTATATTTTGATTTGTGAACCAGAAAATATTCTCTTTTAAAACCTGGAGAAGAAAAAAGCCCCAAAGGCACAAAGTTATGATAGCCGATCACGACAAAAACAATATTTAAGAATGATCGGAAAATATGAAATATAACAGGAGCTTAAGCTGAACCCTTCTTTGAAGACAGTTTCCACTTTCATGTGTGAAACATCCGCAGTCCGTCACAGTGCAGAGACTCACACTTAACTCTGTGTTCACAGGTGGGAGAATGTCACACCAGCTGTGTCTAAGCTGGTTCACACACACACACAGACACACACACACACACACAGCTGTGACTTCTCCAGTTCACAGCTCGGCTGGCCTCGGGGGGGGAAAGTCAGTCCGCACTCAGACATTAGCGCCGCAATACTTCCACACAAACACACTCGCACACCAGCGGAGCAGCGAACGCACGCACAGACGATCCAAACTGCAAATCTCTAAGTCAGGCAACACTCAACGTGGGAACAAACGCACTCCAGTGATCAAGTTGCTTGAGGGCGTTCGGCTCCGTCCTGCTCAGTGACGGAGCCGACTCACGCTCACAGCACGATGCAGCGAGGCGGCGTTTCACAAACCCGCCTCACAAAAAGGTCTCTGTAGCACCTCGACAACTCCATCAACAGAGCGGTGGCAGGTTTGCAATTGTTTTCCAATCCACATTACAGGCAAGTGAGATCTTAACATGTAAATACAGCAGGAAGAACCTGCTGCCTCCGTCCTGTTACCTTACTGCTGATTGTGTTGTAACGAAATAACGGTGGACTTCTTCAGGAAAATGTGTTTATCACCAAGTTAGCGAGAGAGAGAGCGAAGAGAGAGAGAGCACGATAGTGAGAACAAAAGCAGAGAATCAGATAAATGAAATGTTATTTTCTGATTGTTTTGTCCCCAAGCTCAGATAAACAACCAGCTGGAGGAAGGTGGGACATTGATGCATTTTAAAATGAATGCAACCGAAGCCAAGCGGGCGAGACAACGCGGCGTAAATTGATGACCTGAGAACGAGAACGGGCTGCACACACTGTGCTGCTATTGGCTGGAGGGGGAAACACTCCCACTGCCCCAAAGAAACGATGCCCAGAAACAACCTGGAATCAGCAAAATAAGAAGAAACGAGAAGATCAGACAGAGGACAGCGTCTCTATAGATACAGACGCCATCAGTCACTTCCAACCAGAAGGCAACCTCCGGTTCTGCCAAGTGACGTCGATGCGGAAGTTTCTTAAAACCTGCATTCTCTCTAGTGTCCACCAGGGGGCGACTCCTCTGGTTGTATAGAAGTCTATGAGAAAATGACTCTACTTCTCTCTTGATTTATTACCTCAGTAAACATTGTAAACATGAGTTTATGGTCTCAATCTCTAGTTTCAAGTCTTCTTCAATACAACATGATGTTCATTTAGTAAATGATGGTCCATTTAGAGTCACACAGACCATAAAGACCATCAGCTGGTTCTGAAAACCAGCTGATGTGTAAAACACGTGATGATAATAAGGAAGTGAGGCTTCAGACTGTGATGAGTTTACTCCTGTTCTCTGCTCCGTATAAAGACTGCTGGGCTAAAAATAAACACTGTCGACTCCTCTTTAAAGATCTACGCCTCGTCTCCGCCACAAACACTTCCTGTTTGTAGAAACACAGAACCGACTGATTGAAGGCCGTGCATGAGACGAGGCGGTTCGGGGGAAGAAGTTCATTAAGAACATTTCAGTTTTTGACATCTCGTCTCTGGAGCCACATGTTAAATTCATGCTGCACACATTAATCTTGTATCTGCACCAGGGAACTTTTGTAAAAGCTTTTTTAATGCTGCAGTTTGAGCTCAGTGTCAACTTTTAACTTCTTTCTTGTCGTGACAAACAACTGGCGAGCTGCTGCTGCTGCTGCCCGGACGCTCTCGGAGGAGACAGGACTCACGACTCCATCAGCAGATTTGTGACTTTAATTACGTTTAAAGAGTTCAGGTTAAACTACGACAATGAATTCCTTTTTTATTCTCTCAGGACCATCTCAGAACATCTGTAGTCAGACAGCGTCGGGTAATAAATAAAAGCCGGAGGGCAGCAGTCCCACAAAACACTGAACGCCACAAATGTGTGAGAAGAAAAGGAACATCGCTTCACTTTGTACGGTTGGATCAACCTCATCACAGCACAGTGAATCTATATCAATGATATCAGGATGTATTTATGTTAAAAACTATTGTACATGTATCTTTCAGGACCGTGGCCTCGCTCTGAGGAACACTAGTTTAGGAGCAAAGATATGTGTTAGCATGCTGCCATTAGCGTTGAGCTAGCTCCTCCTGGTAGAAACAGAACAAATCCTCATTTCTTTCTCCTCCTAATCTGTAGCTTTCACACGTTAAGTCTCTATCACGCAGTACGAATATTAAGTCGGATTAAACTTCTCTGTCAATCATTTCCCTTTAATTGTCTTCATTTAACAGACGTTCTAAACTCAACAGACTGTTTTAAGGATGTGACTGCTTTGCCAATTCTCACCGAGCAACAGCAAAACTCACGATTATATTCTGGGCTGCACAGCTGCACCGAGGCACAGAACACGTTCATTTCAATGAATTCTTGTCAAGAGGCTTCACTGACATTCAGCAGACGACTGAACTCTATCGGGATCTCTCTGAGGACGAGCGCTCGTTATTCCTACGATGATGAGCTGGGTGGTGAAGCTCTGACTGCTCACTTCTTTGCCCTTTGAGGCCGTTCAGCAGCAGACGTCCTGTCCTCTGATGGAGCAGCGCTGCACTTTCTGTGTGTTGTAGAACAAATGAAGAGCGTCGAAGACGAATCCTTTTAAAGTAACTTTACTTTCCTCATTCATCCTCTAATGCAGCAGCTTTCAAAGTCCATGTACATCCAGTCAAATAGTCTCCCTGAAAAGAGCTGAATGATCTCTTCCACTATCAGCAGATCACTGTGATGCTGAAGGAAACTTACAAACGGGGTGAGTTCTGATGTTTCCTTCACGATGATTATATCCTTGAACCCACTGAGTACGAACGCTTTTAAAGTCACATCGGCGGCGGCGGCGAGCTCTGCAGCCAAACTGACTAACTTCCTGTTGTGTTTCTAGGAAAGCAGGCCTCACAGTCAGAGAAGCTCTGCTCTGAAGCCAGACGTGATGTGTTGCTGCTCACTGATTGGCTGGTTGATTGATCGGGTCGTATGTCCACAACATGCTGCAGGTGCTCGTGGGTCAGATGGAGCGTATTCCCAGCAGACTGTGACTGAAGACCACAGACGTGGAGAAGCTGTAACCTGACGTCAGTTCTGGTCTCTTTAGTTTAGTTGAAGCTGCTGATGTGTATGTTTATGCTCCATGATTAATAACTGATGACAGTATTATTAGACCGCGTGTCATGATGAATAACGGTCCAGACGGGACTGAACAAAGCACGAACACGAGGCGCATTAGTGAGATCAGCAGCTGTTGACCTGTTCATCAGCCTTAAACTAGAGTTATTAGTGGAGCTTTGGAAATGATGCAAACATCACATATCTGCTCTCATAACTCATCCAGCGTTGTGAAGCTAGACCCATGAAACAGAATGTGCCGTCATTTCACAAAGGTGTCCTCGTAAACACGGCGGGATGGAGAGGAGGTGGACGGTCTTTGAAAGGTCTTTGGCTGTTCTTCCTCGTGTGAAAGTAACCGAGTAGTTTCCTGTAAAGACAGAAGTTCATTGTGTGTGCATGTAACGAGCAGACATTGTGGCGCGCTGCTGGACCTGAGGATACTTTATATACGTTAATACTTTGCTTGTTTTCTTTGCTTTCAACCCACAAATGAAGCGGTTTGTTTGGTCCACAGCGGGTTTGATGGAGCAGCTCAAACCAGCCGGACGTCTGTTCTGTATGAAGCAGACGGTTCGATGTCTGAAGCTGTACGTAGGATGAACTAATGTGATTTATGAGTTTTGGACAAAGACATCACGTCTAAAGCCATCAGCTTGGTTTATAGAACTAGTTTTTAGTTATTTTGCTCACGATGTTGCTGCTTTCGTCCCTTTAAAGTCTGTAGTTTCTCAGAAATGGAAAACGGATGAATCCGGTTCTGGGTCGTTTTTAAAGGTTTGACGCCGACCCCGCTGAGCTGTTTAGAGCCACAAAGAGCCGCGGACGTCAGCAGAGATCAAAGAGGTCTGATCCGTCTGCAGCCTGACGGAGCAGGAAGTGGAGCAAGGAGAAAGGAGTCAGACGGAGGCGACAACAGCTCCGTCACCCCCGAGGCGCTTTAACACAGGAAGTCACGCTGCGCGGGGGATCGGGGGGATCGGGGGGGTGACGGACGTGTAGACGAAACGCTCCGAGTCGAATCACAAATCCAGGCCAGCGTCACATTTAAGGTCAGCGTTACAAATTGAATGTATCCGGGGAAGGATTACTGATCTGCTGTTTAAAACCACGACGTCTCGCTGGACCAATCAGGAGCTCAGCAGCCGGTCCGAGGTCGAGACAGACGAGAAGAAAGAGAGAGAGACGTACTTTTCAACATCTGTGTTTTCTGTGATCTTGTCTCTAAAAAGACTTTAAAGAAAGAATAAAGTACTTCACATGTTTCCATTCACATCGTGTCTTTGTGCGCATGTTGAAGTCGTGGTTAGAAAAGCTGAATAGAAACAGAGAAATTTGATAAAACTCCTGAATTGCAAAGAAGGTTTTTTAAGCTCGCTTCAGGTGTTTTTTTTGGTTTTATAGAAAAAGAGTTGATGCTCTAAATGGAAATCCGTTGACGAATACATTTTGACGTAGCAAACATTGAACTACTCTGACATGAAGGAACTTTTAAAACAAATCCCTGAAGAACTCGTAGCTGGAGAGACAGAGAGGGAGACTCGTTTTGTTTCCAGTTCATAACTTCTGCTTCTTCTTCTACTCTGTTTACTGGTAGATCACAACATAATACTTTAGAACACAGGCTTGTTGGGGATTTAATAAATGATCGAGGATTGAAGGGACGACAGGCGATTGGTTTTTCATACTTTAATAAAATGGTCAGACTCTCTTATAAATGCATATTAATGTAACTGTATTTCTTGCAGTGAAGCCCAAAGTTGTAATTATTTAAAAGCTCCATCTGATGCTGAGCCTCCATCCCATAGTGATCGGATCGCCTCTCGAGTGACCACGACTGGACAACATGAAAGTAGTAACAATCGCCTGATGCTAGCAGAAACGTAGCACCGAAAGCCACGAAGAAGAAGACGAGCAACAAGTAAACAGATGAAAAAAACGCCGGTTTCTCAAAAGAAAAGCTTTTGAGAAAAATCTGCTTTTTGTTAGAACTCAAAGATTAAAACAGAGAACCTTTCGGTGAGAAACGCTGGACGTAAACAGCGTTTTATCCTTTGAGCGCTCTTTCTACCGGTTGAGATTCGGCAAAAAACTTAAATCAACCTCATCCTCAAATTAGTACGATTCAGAATAAAATCCTGTTCGTTGCTGATGATTCAAAACGGCCTTTCAAAGACTCTGTGTGCTTGTTGAAGGGTTCGCCCTGTTTGAATCCGCCGTGATCGCTGATTTAATATAATATAATCACCAATCATCAGGTGACTCTGACCTCTGACCTCTGACCTCTGACCGCTCAGCACAGTAAATCTCAGACAACACGACACATGACGACTTCCACGGCATCGACTCCGAGTCAACGTTGGTTAATCGCATTCTTCACTGATGTTTCGTGACCTTCATGAGGAGTCGAGTGCATCAGGGAGATGGGGGGCGGGGGGGGGGGGGGGGGGGGGGGGGCAGAGGTGCTTTAAATTTAATCAGCGAGGAGAGCGGGGGACCCTGAAGGCAGCACGCCATGACTCCTTGAATTACATTTCTACTGGAATGACAAATGGAGACCTCTGTGAGAAAACTGACTTTAAACCCAGTGATGAACTTCAGCCTCGTTCTCTTCTCGCTCGCCCTCGGTGCTTTAATTATTAACACAAATTAGACAGCGGAGATAAAGAGTGAGATCAAATATTTACAGCTCTGTGAGCGGTTCATCCTCTGGGGCCAGATGATCACCAACAGCGTAATAATTCAAGCCGTGCGTGTCTCTGCCAGGTTATACAACACCTACCCGGTCACCATGAGACGCAGCCTCCTTTAGGTCCCAACGTAGAGTTTACAGCACTGAACTGTTTAATGTCAGTGAGTCCAGTACTCGACCTGCTCAGCAGCAAACAGCAGACGTAGTGAGCGAAGAGCTGGTGAACATCAGAGGAGGTGGTGGAGACCAAAGCAGAGCCACAACTCAAACATCTAGAGCTTGATGCAGCAGCAGCCGTCAGCTTTCCAACAACCCTGCAGCCCATTCCACTTTAAAAAGTGACATCACTGTGCTAAGAACTGATCGTGAACCAGATCTCACGTTGCTCGTTGCTTTGTCAGCAGCAACAACAGCAGCGCCTCACGAGAAGGTTTCTGTCACGACCAAAAGGCAAAAACGGTGATTTCAATCCAAAAACACCGGCTCGGTCCAAAGACTAATTGCTGGATCTGTTTCTGATTTGTACCTCAAAGGTTTTCTGCTGCCTCATAACCAGAGAACCATCTTCTCAGTATCAGGGATTTCAAATGCCAACGTTGTTTAAATGTCAGAATGCAGCTGCAGGTCGGCGAGAGGAAATAACAACAGATGCACGTGAAATGACAGTAATTATGTGTGACATTTTCACGTCGATGTTTGTAACCCTCAGGTGTCTGTCAGCACTTTACCAAAAAACATTAAAGAAACGTGATTTTACAGGAGTTAGAAGGTAGAAAACACAGAAGCACAGAAGGGGGTCGTTATTGATTAGTGAGTTAGTCCGTAGAGTAATATTCTCCAAACTAAAGACAGAGGAGATGTTAACACATGGGCAACTAGCTGTTTGGATATAAGACAACGATGTGTGCAGGTTGCTGGTATTAAATCAGTTTTCATCATGTAAAGTGTGTTATTTAGTTACAGATCACAGTGAGAATAATAAATGAATGTATGGACGACGACCATCTGAGGCAAAGAGCACCGTGTCCAGAAACTCAAACTGCTGCTACAGAAAAGAGCATTGATTGGTAAACAGGGCGTCGCCTCGGAGCTACAGAGACAAACTACGACGATAGAGCAGCAGATTGCCTCTTATAACCAGCATTCAGGAGAAGCAGCTCCTCCACAGACTGAAGGGCGTCTTCTTTTCATCCAGGTGTAAATCACTCCCTGAAGGAAAGCCCGGCGGCTCCGAATCTTCGGTTCTGGGACTTTTGGATCTCTGCTCGACACTCTGAGTCTCACAGTCTGAGGATTACAGATGGACAGACAAGCTGCTGTCTGGAGGACCAGAGCCTCTTCTATCTCTAGTCTCTGCATGGTGATTCATTCCAACAGCTGGTTACCAAACATCGCTCGTCTCCGTTCATCTGTCTGGAAACTAAAGGTGGAGTTATTTCTTCAGGACGTCAACTTTTGAAGCTCAGTCTTCGAGATCTTAAACGTGCACTGAAAGACGGAAGACGAACCGTGATCACACCACGTGAGCATCAGCGCCCAAAAACAATCTTTTATCCCGCAGAAGACAACGTAGTGTGGACATTAGCCTCGTGTGTAGGTAACCTACACACACAGTGCGTTACGTCGTTACACAACATGACATGAGTCGACGTAGACTGTTGGTTTTGCGCGGGACACGGACAGCGGTCTCCTGGGTGAAAGTCGTGTGTTTCTTTGACTCGTCCGACCACCCAGACCTCGTCCCTCTCTTAACACTAAATGACTTCCAGAGCAGTTGTTCCGGGCGTCTAACGATGACGATGATGAAGAAGTAACTTGAAAGCACAGTGCGTCGCATGCAAAACGCTAACGAGGTCCCTGGAATGAAACCCGGGCTCGTTGATCACAGTTAGCATTCAGAGAGCATTTTCTATATTTAAAGGAACCTGTGTGTGTACAGAAGATATGATCACATATTAAATACCATGCATGGTGGATGCCAGATTTGAGCAGAGAAAATGGCTTTTTCTTTCAGACCTTGAAGAGTTTCAGCTGAAGCGTGGCGCTCAATGTCTCCGAACCAGAGGGCGCTCAGCGAAGCGTGTTTCAGCTCTGCCTTTTCTCTCCTGCCGGCGCTGCCCGGGACCAGGACAGAAATAGAGGTGCTGCGAGTCACAGGGAAGTGAGAAAATGGAGTGATGAATAAATGAGAGCATGGTGATGTGTAGCTAAATGGAGAGAGAGAGAGAGAATGCATTAGAGAGAGAGAGCTGCAGAGAGAGTGACTGTCTGTCTGCGTACAAGTGGATGCCAGTAAATACAACAGCATGTCTCACATTTGAGGGATTTAGTCGACACTGACTCATCCTCTCTGCCAAAATCTGTGTTTGGAGTTACTGAGCTACGCTGGCCTGAAAGGTTTCAATTCAACTTAAAAGCTCCTGTTATTTCATGCAATATGAGATTTAAAGAAAGGCAGCTCTCAGTTGGTATTAATGCAGCAGTCTGACATTCTAGGATTCAGAAGATCAACACGAATTTACTCTCAAGTCAAAATACCTTTTCATATATTTGATGTGGTCAAAATATGCAAAAGTGGTTTAGTTGCATAAACCTGACTGTACGTAGTCATCTTAAGTTGCTTCTGTCTACTCTGTGCTGTGGCGGTTGCTATACCGAGGGTTATATTTGTATCTCACCAAACAGCTTTGTTTGTGATATCTAACGTTGAGCAGCGTGTGCTGTTGTTTCAACACTTCCCTCAGTGACCAGTGAAGCTTCACAGCGAGGCCACAGCAGCCTCTCACAGACCGACTAATTGGAGAGTCAAGCTGAAGGTTTACTCCACGTCTCAGTGGGTGAGCAGGTCAGCAGTGAGCCTCTGTGAGGAGATGCTTTGTAGAAATAAACTCACAAACACTTTAAAGTAGACTCTGATGAAAACACACTCAGAGGTGTTTTCACCCTCCGGCTGCTCACGGAGACGATCACCAGACTCCAGCACATAACGACAACGAGAGAGCTGGAGAGAGGAAAAAGGAGGGAAGGAGATGAGGAAAGAGGCGAAAGGAGACAAAGATGGAAAGAGAGAGAGGACGAAAAGAAGCCAGGAGGGAGAGGAGAGAGGAAGAAGGAAATAAGGAGGGAGAAAAGAGAGAAAGAAGGAAGCAAGGAGGGAAGGAAAGAGGAAGAGATAAGGGAAAATTGAGCAGAAAGAAGAAGAAAGAAAAGGTCATAAAATAAAGTATTGAACGGTCCAAACAAAAACAAACGATGTGTGTGAGCAGAGAAATCTCCTCTCTCTCTGCAGCTGTCTGCCTGTCTTCCTGCCTGTCTTCCTGCCTGTCTTCCTGCCTGTCTTCCTGCCTGTCTTCCTGCCTGTCTCACCTCCCGGCCATGTTGCTGTTCATCATGGACCTTTGTCCCACAGTTATGTAACGTCTCATTAACCGTCCTCTGAAGACCTGAGCCAGAAAAACAATAATAAAATTGAGTGTGTGTGTGTTTGTTTAAAAGATATAAAAGTAATAATGATGTGTGTGTGTGTGTGTGTGTGTGTGTGTGTGTGTGTGTGTGTGTGTGTGTGTGTGTGTGTGTGTGTGTGTGTGTGTGTGTGTGTGTGTGTGTGTGTGTGTGTGTTTGCTCGGCTCTCTCCCAGTGAGCACCATAATGAGCCAGTATGCTATAACTGGACTCATGGAGCGAGGCCAGTGGCCATATGGCTAATAGAGCAGCATGTGTGTGTGTGTGTGTGTGTGTGTGTGTGTGTGTGTGTGTGTGTGTGTGTGTGTGTGTGTGTGTGTGTTTGTGTGTGTGTGTGTGTGTGTGTGTGGTAACGGGCTGTTGATAAAGTGATGGACATCACCATGTCGGCTGTAATCTCAATAATAATGTGGCTTTAATTCTTATTCTTCTTCCCCCTGATGGAGGACGGAGACATTCTGCTGAATGGTTCGTTCCCGTGAAGAGAAACCTCAACGCTGCAGCAAACCATGTTTCAGGTGACCGGATGCGTCTCCGCCTGAACATTCTTACATTTTGAAGCATTCTGGGGAGAAGTCACAACGAATGGATTCCGGCTGCTTCCGATTAACCCGATTTTTCATAATTTTTGTTATTTTTAAAAACAGCTTTAAGACTTCACCTCCGAGGACGGAGAAGATGCCTGCAGTCCGGCTTTTCTTAAGTTATGGGAACCCTTCAAAAGGTTTTTAACTTTCTCATTCAGCTGGAATGAAACACTGTAGGCCACATAGTGCAAGGAGAGGAGAAGAAGAAGAAGAAGAAGAAAAGTGAAAACAGTGATGGAGAAAGAGGATAAATGGAACAAAAAACGACAGGTAAAGGTAAAGAAAGAGAGAAAGATGGAGAGACAAGAGGAGAACGCTGTGACTCGCTGTGACTCGCTGTGACTCGCTGTGACTCGCTGTGACTCGCTGTGACGCTCCAACGAGCCGAAACAAACGCGACGTCTAATCGCGTGGAACCCGGAGATCATGAATAAAACTGTACATCATGTGACGGATGAAAGGCGGCGCTGTAAAAACAACTGTTCATCAACTAGCATGTAAAACACACACATTATGTAACATGATTACACAAATATCAAATATGAAGATGAAATGTGACATCCATTTGTCTACTCGTGTAGTTTCACAAATGTCCTCACAAGTAGGCTAAATCCCCACCTTTTCAAATGTTCTCTCTTTACAAAACCCAAATGTCCTCACACATCACAAATACAATGTTTCTACACCAAATAAGAGAGAGAGAGAGAGAGAGAGAGAGAGAGAGAGAGAGAGAGAGAGAGAGAGAGAGAGAGAGAGAGAGAGAGACAGAGAGAGAGAGAACAGTTATTAACTGGCGTTTCTTCCACATCATGAATCCTAGTGTGTGTTTTTGCATCCATGCAGATATGTGTGTGTGTGTGTGTGTGTGTGTGTGTGTGTGTGTGTGTGTGTGTGTGTGTGTGTGTGTGTGTGTGTGTGTGCGCTGGTATCTATCCAACACACACACACTCACAGCGGGGGGGGCCATTAGGCCTCAGCTGAAGGCCTTTTGTGATCACGTCTGCGTGTAAACGGAGACACGTGTTGAGTCTCACTGAGCTGCATTCTGTTCAGACTCCGTGTTTATAATCAAGAGATGACTTCATTAATGAGGTCGTCTCGTTGCTTTAGGAACGTTAAATTAAATACTTATTCTGTTTAGTCATTCTACATACGAACATCTTTCTAAAGTAACCATGTTTCTCTTCTTGCCTAAACATTTAAAGTAACTTTTCATCAGATAATTACTTGATTATCTGCATTAAATGGTTTATATTTACTCTCCTCTACCTGCATTAACAGCCCATCAAACAGCATCAATACGTACATTCTCCATCTGTTCACAAAGTGTCTCCTTGTTACCAGCTGAACACACACTTCTCTCACGGCTTCACTTAAATAACTGGAAACAGCAAAAATTGTAATAAAAAGATTCAAGAAAAGTCCAAAAACTGAAATCCGGTTTGTTTATCAGAACATGAATCATCTCACGACTCCTCAGACTTCTGGATCCTTCCTGAGATCTCCATGAACATGTTTCCTCACACACACACACACACACACACACACACCATCAGAGGAGCTCTCAGCGCTCTGCAGCACATCCGTCCAGTCACCAGCTGCACTCAGCTCTGCTCTCCTCCTGCACCAGCTAACGTGAATAATAAAAGATGGACGTCATGTTTATCCAGAGGACCGTGTTTCTACGGACGTTACAGACTTCGGTGCATTTCTTTGGCCTCACAGAAAGGAAACCTGCGTGTCCGGACAGACAGCCTGAGTTCCTGGATATAAATGATTTCATCCTCCCAATAATCCTCCAGCGCTCCGAGTCATTCCCTCTGCAGCGCAGCGTGCGTCGGGCGGAGATATTACCAATTTGGTCGGAGTGGTAAACTATGAGAAGTGGGTCACCAGCTGTCAGCTTCGGGGGAGAGGAACGCTGCGCCTCATCACGCCGACCAGATGATTTGTTTTCAGATTCCAGCTCCAGAAATTGAATTCTGGATTATTTTTCTGCCTCATTTCTACTCAGACAGCGCTGCACTTTGGGAAAAGTTCCAAGTGTGCTTCACTGTTACTGTTGGTAATAATAGAAGAGCTGTCCACACCCACACACACACACACACACACACACACACACACACACACACACACACACGTTCAGGCTTCGAGATGAGATTTAAGGAGTAAAACATCTCCGGAGGAGTTGAATGAACGGAGTCACTCTGCTGGAGATGGTGGTTTGATATTTGAACAGGGATCCTGTATGTTCTCCTTATCACGGAGAGGATAAGGTGTGTGTGTGTGTGTGTGTGTGTGTGTGTGTGTGTGTGTGTGTGTGTGTGTGTGTGTGTGTGTGTGTGTGTGGGTGTGGGTGTGTGTGTGTGTGTCAAAGTGGCACTCCTGCCCTGTTGGTTCTCGCTCATTAAACAGCATTAAAACACTGTTTGTGGAAACCACTTATCTCCAAAGTGTTGTGTGTTTGAGTGAGGACGGTGCCGTTTAAGATGATATTCATTACAGATACTTTACCTTATATTTTAGAATATGTATTAGAATACTAGCATTCAATATTATTGTATGTATTCAACATTAGAGTATAATGTGAGTTATTGTTGCTTTAGGATGTATTCATGTTATGCATCAATGTGTCCATTTTAAACTTCATATTGATGCAGAACATGTATATAACACATGATACACCTTCAATAACTCAACATAATCACCAAACACAGGTTCTCATCAGTCCAGATGTTGCACTTCATTTCTGGTGTTTTCTCCCTGTATGCACGCGCGTTTCATGCACGCGCAGGGCTGTCCTGTAGCTCTACCACTGTGTCTATGAGTCGACCACGCACATGCTAAAAGCCTCACGCGCAAGTGTGTGCGCGCTCTCTTCCAGATGTGTATCTGAGCGTGCGTGTTAACCGCCTCATATCTTCGCAAAAATATGCATCCCATAATGAGCGGGTGCACGTGCGTGCGGGTGAATGACACACTGACCTCTCCGTCTCTCCGGAGTTCGGGTCCCGGTCGCTCCTCTCTCCCCCCGCGCAGCCCGGACAGCGAGCCCGGAGGCGGTCACACGGTTCCCGGGAAAAAGAAGAAAAAAAGAGACGGATGTTGATGTGAAGTTCACACACGAGCTGCTGTCTGAAGGTTGCGAGTTTAAATCCCCATCCTCTGGATTCCTCGCGCGTCCGCCCCACCACAGCGCTCCTCTCCTCGCTAGCTGTCCCGTATTTAAGGAAACAAATTCCGCTTCAGAGTCGCGCTGACGTCGCTGTCACTTTGGATCAACGGAACCTGCCGGTAAACTCGGCCACGTGTCCCGCGTGTTAAGACATTGGCCGTCCTCAACACCGGGCAAGGACCGTTAAAGAAGTGCTTTGAGTTCTGGATTCAAAGCGCGAGCGATCTCCTCTCTGGTCTCTCCGTCCGTGCGCTCTGGACACGGACACGAGACTGAAGCTCTTTACGCACGGCGCGTAAAATGCCCAGTGGATGATCACGGGAGGAGAGGGTTTTTTTCATTTATGTGAGGAGTGGAGGAAGAGGAGGGGAGGAAGAGGTGAGGTGAAAAAACAGAAGGTGAGAAAACAGAAGAGGGGGGAGGGAGTGGGAGGCTGCTGTTGGCAAAGCGGGGGAGAAGAGATGGAGGCAGGAGAGGAGAGGAGGAAAGGAAAAGGAGGTGAAGGTGAGGAAGAGGAAGAGGAGATGGGGAGAGGAGGAAAGGATGAGAGTGAAGAAGACAAGAAAGGAGGAAGAAAGGGAAAGACGAGATGGCTCGAAGGGAAGTAAGAAGAAGAGGAGGGTCTGATGCTTCTGCTGTGGAAAAGATCTTCCTCACTTCTGTTTCATTGAGATGAACAGTAGGTGGCGCTAATCCTCCAGTCAGGTGTGTGGAGTCAGTGTGCAGCAGGAACGTGTGTGTGTGTGTGTGTGTGTGTGTGTGTGTGTGTGTGTGTTTTTCAGCTCAGATAAATGTGTGAATGTGTGAATGTGTGAATGTGTGAATGTGTGCTCGTCTCATTCTGTGGTGTGTATTGCGTGTCCGTGGAGCCGGAGGTGCGTCTACAGTCACGGAGTTCTTCTCTGACCACCGTGCTGGGGACAAAGTGTGAAGTTTGTTCCTGGAGGTCCCGTTGTTGTTTAGTTTCTGCTCGTTAAACCCAAAATAAACTTAAACTCCACTTAGTTCTTAGGTTTAATTAAGCAACAAAGTTACTTGGTCAGATTGGAGAATGATTGAAGTTTGGCTTAAAATCAGAACATTTGTTGTGGAAAATAAGTTTGTTTGTTCCTCAGAACTACAGTAAATCTCATTGATCTGGTTTCACACACACAGTGGCCTCCTGGGTGAAAGTCCTGTGTTTGAACAGGAGTCACGTAAACATGGACCACCTGGACTGAAACCTTCAGGATTATAACTTTACAGTCATAGTAGATCAATAATTCACCACACATGGTGCAAGAAAACATGAAAAACAATCCAAAGAATATGTGAATGAAGTCAAATAAAAACAGAACAGACTTTAGTAAGATTAAAAATACATGAGGTTCAGTAAAACCAATAAAAACACCATAAATGCATAATGTATGTTGTGTATAAAGGAACATTGATAAAGACCTACTCATGCATATTAATGAGTCAGAATAAAAGCTGCCCTACGCGGCTCCTTCACAATAAAAGGCCCCGAAGACCTCGGTGACGAAAGTCGAAGTGACACTCGTACAGGGATTTAAAGAATGTGGAATGTGTGTGTCATCAGGAAGCCTGCCTCACATCCAGTGTGTGTGTGTGTGTGTGTGTGTGTGTGTGTGTGTGTGTGTGTGTGTGTGTGTGTGTGTGTGTGTGTGTGTGTGTGTGTGTGTGTGTGTGTGTGTGTGTGTGTGTGTTTACATGAGCTCATGAACGTGTTGCGTGGTGAGATGACACTCCGG